>NW_006440638.1:6936989-6938419 GCF_000325575.1 Pteropus alecto | reverse complement strand
AACAAAAAAAAAAAAAAAAAAAAAAAAAGGACCAGAGGGAAAACCCACAAAAGCCAACCAAACTAAAGAAAACAGAAACACAAGGACAAGGAAGCAATTGAAACACCGAGCTACCAGTAAGCAAAAGATAAAATGGCTATAAGAAGACCTCATATTTCAATAATCGCCCTAAATGTTAATGGATTGAACTCACCAATAAAAAAGCACAGAGTTGCAGAATGGATCGAAAAACAAAACCCAACCATATGCTGCCTCCAGGAGACACATTTCAGCTCCAAAGACAAATATAGACTCAAAGTGAAAGGGTGGAAAATGATATTAAAAACAAATGGCATTCAGCGTAAAGCAGGAGTAGTGGTACTAATCTCGAATGAAATAGACTTCAGAATAAAAAAGATAAAGAAAGATACCAAGGGACACTTCATAATGATAAAGGGAATTATGCAACCAAGAAGACATAATTATTAACACTATCGTAGTAGGTGATCTAAATACCCCACTGTCGGACAGATCATCCAAACAGAAAATCAATAAGGAAATAACATCTTTAAAGGACACATTAGACCAACTGGACATAATTGACATTTACAGAGCTTTCCATCTCCAAACAGCTGCTTATACATTCTTCTCTACTGCACATGGAACATTCTCAAGGATTGACCACATACTGGGACACAGAGTTACCCTCAACAAATAGAAGAGGATTGAAACCATACCAACCATATTCTCTGATCATAATGCTTTGAAATTAGAGATCAACTGCAAAAAGAAACAGAAAGAACCACAAATACATGGAGATTAAACTGGGTCAGAAAAGAAATAAAAAGAGAGTTCAATGGATACATAGAAACAAATGATGATGATAGTACAACATATCAAAACTTTTGGAACATGACAAAAGAGATCATAAGAGGAAAGTTCATATCATTACAGGCCTACCTCCAAAATCAAGAACGAGCCCAAATAAACAACCTAACACTTCATCTTAAAAAACTAGAAAAGGAAGAACAAATGAAGCCTAAAGTCAGCAGAAGGAAAGAAATAATCAAAATTAGAGCAGAAATAAATGAAATTGAAAACGAAACAAACAAACAAAAAAACAATAGAAAAAATAAATGCGACAAAGAGATGGTTCTTTGAGAAGGTTAATAAAATTCACAAACCCCTGACTAGACTTACTCAAGAAAAAAAAGAAAGGACACAAATAAACACAATCGGAAATGAAAAAGGGGAAATTAAGATTGATATCTATGAGACTGAATACTATGTATGAGAAAGTATATAACACCAAATTTAATAACTTAGAAGAAATGCAGCAGTACTTAGAAAAAGACAATCTTCCTAAATTGAACTAGAAAATCTAAATAGACCGATCAGCAGTATGGAAATTGAAACAATCATCAAAAACCTACCAAAAAGTAAAAGTCAAG
>NW_006440638.1:6933404-6935323 GCF_000325575.1 Pteropus alecto | reverse complement strand
CCAAAAACACAAACGATCCAATCAAAAATGGGCAGAGGATCTGAACAGACACTTCTCCCCAGAGGACATACAAATGGCCAACAAATATTTGAGAAGTTGCTCACCATTATTAGCTATTAGGGAAATGGAAATCAAAACCACAATTATCTCACACCTGTTAGAATAGCTATAATCAACAGGACAAGTAATAACAGATGTTGAAGAGGATGCAGAGAAAAAGGAACCCTCATCACTGCTGGTCAGACTGCAAATTGGTACAGCCACTATGGAAAACAGTATGGAGTTTCTTCGAAAAATTAAGAATGAATCTTCCATATGATCCAGCAGTCCCTCTACTGGGTATTTACCCCAAAGACTTGAAAACCCATATTCAAAAAGATATTTGCACACTGATGTTTATAGCATCATTATTCACAGTGGCCAGAATATGGAAGCAACTGAAACGTCCTATGATAGATGATTGGCTAAAGGAGCGGTGGTACATATATACAATGGAATATTACTCAGCCTTAAGAAGAGATGAAATACTGCCATTTGTGACAACATGGATGGACCTTGAGATAATCATGCTAAGCGAAATAAGCCAGACAGAAAAAGTTGAAAATCACATGATATCACTTATATGTGGAATATAAACCTAAAAGCAACAAATGAACAGGACAAATAGAGACTTATGGACATGGACTATAGACTAATGGTTACCAGAAGACTATAGACTAGTGGTTACTAGTGGGGTAGAGGAGGAGGGGGGAGGTAGATGGTATAAAGGGTATCAAATAAAGGGGATAGGGGAAGGGTAAAGTAGGTAAAGAGGATCAAATAATGTAGCTGAAAGAAATGACTTGGGGTGGTAAACACACTATAGAATATACAGATGTCAAATGATAATATACACCTGAAAATTATATAATTTTATGAACCAATGTTACCCCAATAAACATAATTAAAAAAGAAAATAATGCAAAAAAATAAAAAAATAAGAAATAAAAATAAAAATGCAAAAATATAAAAAGAAATAAAATAAATTTAAAAAATTAAATGATAGAAAAAACCTGAATTGTGGTTTTGTTATAGTTGGTCTCTAGGCCATAATTTGTAAACTATATTCATTATCTCACTCCTCTACAACCCATCCAATCTTTGCTCCCCTCATTCCCACTTCTGCTGGCCTAGGTTGCTTGTCTATTGGGTAAACCATGCTTTCATCTCTTTGGGGTCTACTGGTTACTTTTCCATGTCAAACCATGATTACTACAATTGTTGATTTAAACTTATCAACCAGCACCAGAACAGTAAAAGCTAAATTAGTAAGCCCTCTAAATTCTAAATCTGTACCTCTTTACCCTTTCTTTTTAGCTCCAATCTGTTTCTTCATGTTAATCAGAGTCAATTACCTCATAGTACAATCATATATATATTTTTTCACCTGCTGGTCTACCAACAAGAGGAGCTTAAAATGACCAAATGGTAGACATAGCTTTATATTTAGTGGAACTCTTACTGCATATTCTCCATTCTGAAAACCAGGGCTTCTACTCTAGTCCTACCTAAAATTTTAGAGATAGGAAGCCCACTTTATCCAAGGTGGTTACTGGAAGTAATGATGAGAAGGGCTACTGGTACTTCTACTCATTGGTTCTCAGATCATTGTATTCTAACTATCTTAGACACAACACATAGGATGGCCATTAATTGAAAATATATCTCACATTTCGAAAAATAATGTCTTTATCTTGCAGATGTCTCAGCTAAGACTATATGATGTTGTATGTGATTGAATCAATGGTCCTGTACTCATTTGACTATTCCCTCATTCTCCATCCAAGGCTATTTCATTGGGGATTTCATGCTAGTAGATCAGACACTCTGAATTCTCAGATATAATGCTAGAAACTGAACTGAGAGAAGGCAAATACATT
>NW_006440638.1:6910876-6933360 GCF_000325575.1 Pteropus alecto | reverse complement strand
GTAATCGACTTGCTACCAAGTGGCTGCTTGGCCTCTTCAGGGATGGTACTATAACAGTGGATGTTTAGTACTCTGTGTTGATCACCATTGCTTATGGATCAGATAGCAGTAGCTACATCAGTTTTGGTGAGAGAAAGTCCAGGATGTGGGACTGACAAACAAGTTTACTTTCTTGTCACTATTAATCCTCTGTTCTTGAGCCCATTGAACAAGCACTGGGGTGACCAAGCACTAAGTCTGACTGATATTTACTATCCAACTCATTCTGTTCTACTGGTTTTTAAGTTATTCCTTTGTTGTGACTATTCTGGGACATAAAGCTCTACAGACTTTGTGTCCACTTCAGTAGGTTCCACCACATGCCTCTTTCCCAGATCCCCTGGCTTCTTATATTCCAATCTCAACCTGTCTATATCCCTGACCAAAAAAATAATCAAGTCATTTATCACTTCCAAGGAACCTCTCTCTAGATATCTCTATCTTTCTATTTATCTATCTAGCCATTTCTCCTTCCCCAAAAAATTAAAGGTAAAATGGATATTGCTAGGAGGATTTCCTCTCACTACTATACGTTAGGACTAGCCATGTGTGGGCTTGTAGTTAGAAATTCATTGCTAGTTTTTATGAATATTTTGAGTTTACTTATCTATTAATCAAGCCTGGGTTTTTTTGTTTGGTTTTGTTTTGTTTTTTTGTATTTTGTTTTCTGTCAATTGGTCATAGAGAACCCTCCCTACCATGCATCTATAGGTGTGAGCTGAAGGCCAGAAATTAGAGCTACATAGGTAAGTGGCAGGACATGTGGGTTACCTATTCATGGAACTCATGCCCCACAGACCTGCTGGAGACTGATCTCAAACAAACCACTTCCATTTCATAATAGATTGCCACTACACCTGTTTGACCTTTTGATTTACTGAGTCTGAAAATATACAGGTCATAATGGGCAGCTCCATTTGTATAATCACTTGATATTTCATGATTAATTTCTCCTTAGCCATTATCATAGATCTCTGTAGGTCAAGATTCAGTAATTGTCATTCCAGCTTTACTGAACATTACAGGAGATGGCATCTACCTTGCCTCTGTACTCTATCTAGACTCTGTTATTCTGGAATTCTAATACCCCCATTAATGCTAGAGAACCCAGGTACATAGCAGCATTTCCTACTGTCAATACTATCCTCAGAGAACAACCTCAGTATGAGCTTCACAGTGATGCCCTCTCACTGGAGGGTTTCTCATTGCTTCAGTGAAAGGAGTAACTTCTGAGAGTTCCCTTAGAATGAAGTTAGATGGTAGGTTCTCTGATCTTACATAACAAACCTTTTCTAACATTCCCAAATCTGATATTTTTGACCCTTTCCTCAAAATTAAGGCAAGGCTTAACTAGAATACCCATCATATTGGATTAGAGCCCATTCTAATCCAGTATGACCTCATCTTAACTGATTACGACTGCAAAGACCCTATTTTTAAATAAAGTCACATTCAAAGGTACCAGTGGTTATGACTTCAACATATATTTTTGGGGAATGTGATTCATCCCATAATGTTACTTTCCCTCATGATGTATAAAAATTGGTGAGGCACAGATTCTTGAATTCTCACCTTGCATACATTAGTATGTACCTAGAGCAGTTTGGAGAATCATTGTTTACAAGATTGGTTTGTAACAAAAAAAAAAAGTCACGTGTTCTAACACTGAAATAATAAAAGCAAAACAGCACACATTATCCAGTAAGTCTGAATTTTTCTCTGTCTCTTTTTTTTTCTTTTGATCTATTAAGGCAGATTGCCACTACACCTCTCTGTTTTATTTAGATAGTACTCTTGCACAGATATGAAAATAGAAGCAGAGGGAATGACTAAAATAAAGACAATATAAAACCTCCTTCCTTAAAATTGTCCCATATGTAATCATCCATTATTCAACTAATTTGTCATATCAGAATCCTGCTTTTTTGTTCAGTTGTTAGTTTGTGTATTCAGTAGATTGGTTGGTTCTGTTTTCCTAAAATACTTCCTTCTGTCCAAGTTAAGTTCTCTCTTTATTGTTCCGAACACATTGTGGGGGAAGGAAAATAATTTTTTATCTATTCTTCTGCGTTCTTAGTTGAAATCCATGTAATAAAAGAGAGATTAACAAGAGGAAAACAAACAGAAGTTTATTAACATGTATACCTCATGAATACATGGGAGATACCCAGGGAAAAACTAGTAACTCCCTGAAATGGCTTAGAATTTGGGATTAAATATCATCTTGATAGGAGAAGGGGAAGAAGATGTAGGCCTCTAAGAGGAGACTAAATGCCTTTTAGGAAAGATGGCTGGGCTCTTAGAAGAATAGATGAGAGGTATGATAAGTCATAACGATTTGTCTGGCTATGGCGTGGACTTCATCTCTTTTCCTGTGATAATAGTCAATCATCCCTGGTTAATGAAACTCCTGGGGAAGGAATTTATGACAATTGAGTTCCTTTTGGAGGATATAGAAAGTTCAGAGAAGGCTTGTCCTTGTATTTGCTGTTTTTCAAATGCCTACAGGTCAAATTAACCAATATACCAAAGTGGCATATGTTAGGGTGGCATATCTGCTACCTTCAAAATATGAGAAATTTTTATAGTCACTTCTGCATGTCAACAGGATCCTTGGTCAGGGCTTACTCTAATTCCTTCTTCCTTAAATTCATTCATTGTCTTTGGGGGGTGTTAAGTTGTATGAGTTCTTTATTATTTTGGATATTAACCCCTTATGAGAGTATCATTGGTGGATATCTTCTCCCATTCAGTAGATTGTCTTTTCATTGTTAATTTCCTCTGCTGTGCAAAAACATTTTAGTTTAATGTAGGCCCATTTATTTATTTTTTTGTTTCTCTTAAATGGGTTTTATTTTAAAACAATGTACAATGCTTAGTCCATAGTAGATGCTCAAGGATTAAAGGTTATCATTTTGTTAAATTAAAGAAATTTTTGAAGTTTTGGTTATTTGTATATAAATGCAATGTGTAGTCTAAAAGCATTCCATCACATGCTTGAGAAAGCAAGGTTTGTTTGTTTTTTTTAATAAACACAGAATACAAATGCAAAATAGTGAATTTTAAAATAGACATTCTGCTGGGATATGGGAGTTATTTGGGCATAGATCAGGCCTCTAATATTTTCATATTTTTATCCATTTTTTTATAAGAGAATAAAAGTATGTTATAGTGATAAAAAGATTTTTTAAATGATGATAGAAAGTGCAGGAAACATATTAAATGACACCACAAGGATGGAATTAGCAAAAAATTATACTATGGAAAACTTTATAGAATAAGCTGGATCCTTAAATAAATAAGTTTCACATGTACACACAGAAGAAAGTGATGAAGGTGGAGCTATAAATTAAAAGAATCTTGAGAGACATATCAACCAGTACTACAGTGTGGATATTAATTGGGTCCTAATTAAAAACATAAATTTGTAAACAAGTATTTATGACACATAATAAATTTAATATTAAGAAATTAATGTTAATTTAAAGCTTTATTACAGTATTATAGTTCTGTTTATAAAAAACTGTTACCTTTCAAAAAACATATGCTGAAGTTATTACAAATGAAATTATGTGATATCTGATATTTTTACTTCCAAATGCCAGTGGTGGCAGAGAACAAATAGATTATTATATAGACTAAAGAAATTGGCAATAAATTGCTAATGATTAAAACTACATTATGGGAACATGGTTATTTAATTTTTTTCTTTTTATATATATATATTTAAAATTTTTTATGATAAATGCTAAAATATGTTAATAAATCTATTCCTTGGCTTTGTGGTTTTGATATCAGGTTACGGTGTGCATGAGTATATAAAAGTAACTGCAGAAATTAATCACAGAGATTAAGATTAACTATCAATTGAACAATGCAAAACTCTTAAGTGTTATACAAATTTAAATTGTAACCACTGATGAAACTGGTTAGGAAAAGAGTATTTCTAACCTGGATGTAGAAAAAATGGACAAGATGAAAATAGCCAAAAGGAAAAAGAAGAAGAAATCAATTGCATCTCAGACTATACTTTGTATTATACTCCCTTGTTTAGGGAAAACTTCTCTGTTTTCTTTTACTCTCATACTGAATATGTTTGGGTTTCTTCCATATGAACCAATTCTCCAACTCCAGCTGGGTGTCCTACAATTCAATTCAGTTCTAACACTATCCACACAGAGTTAGGATTATATCCCACAAGTTAAAGGCTCTGTCCTACAAGACTGAGATGTCAATCTCAAATCCCAGGACGTCACTTGTACGTCTGACTAACTAGCTATAAATTGAGCTTCCCCAATGCCCTCCTCAGGTTCAATAATTTGCTAGAATGGCTCACAGAATTCGAGGAAACACATTTAGCAGTTTATTATAACGGATATAATAAAAGATATAGATAAACAACTAGATTAAGAGATATGTAGGGCAAGGTCAAGGACTTCTGTCCCCTGTGGAGCTGAAAAGTGCCACCCTCTAGGCATAAAGATGTGTTCACCAACCTAGAGGCTCTCCAAATCTATACTTTAGGTGGGGGTTGTGAAGGGTTTATTACATAGAGAGAACACATTGTTAGCTCGTTTTCTAGCCCCTCCCACCTCTCTGGAGGACAGGAGGTAGGGCTGGAAGTTCCCAATCATAGCTTATTCTTTTAGTGACCAACTCCCATCCCAGAGCTCACCAAAAGTTGTTTCATTAGAACAAAAGACTCTCCTATCATCCAGGAAATTTTTAGAGATTTGAGAACTCTGTGTCATACACTCTTATCACACAGGAAATTTCGAGTTTTAGGAACTCTGTATCAGAAACAAGTGAGCTAGTGCTCTTAAGATCTGGCTCCCAATGGCTTGTAGGTTACAGATTATACAGGGGAATATCACAAGACACCATGAGTTAGAGGTTCAGGGTCGTTTTGGGAGCTGATTGGTGGGAGGTGAGGTAAGAGTAATGAATCATTTCTTTAGATCTTGAGTACAGTTCTAAGGTTTTTATCCCCCAAGTCCCTCTATCTTGTCTCAGGGGAAAGTAGCCAGGGGGTTGTTCTAACTTATGGCTCAGGAGCTAAAACATAACTTAAGTCAAGATGTTATCTTTAGCCTGTCAGAAGTTTGGACCGTGTAATCATTAGTCAGGTCTATGCTACTGTCTTGTACTGCTTCAGGGTTGCTGATTATCCAGGAGGGAGACTAGGTTTCTGAGAGGAGAAGGGGGTGGGGAGAGAGACAGACAGACAGACAGACAGACAGACAGAGACAGAATTTCTAGAGCTAGGATTTAAAATAAAATTTAATCAAAGTTGTAAGGACACTCAGCTTCGAAAGTACAAGAGGATGTTGGGGGGAAATTGGCCAATGTGATTAGGCAATCTGTTTGTTAATTGACACTTATGAAAGTTAGAATCCAACTTACCATAGAGACTAAGAGATAGGGTGTTGTCTTTCTTGACTATATTTCAAAGGGTTGGTTCCCAGGTCCTTTCAAAGACATTCTTGGGTTGTAGAAAATTTACATCTTGAAGGGGCACAGAAAGAATATCTAATGCAAGTTTTCTAAAGTAAATGCTCTAAGAGAGATCAAAGACCTATAGTCTGGAAGAAACCCATTTAAGATTAGTCAAGCTGAGAGAAATATTGGTCATCTACTATTACTAATATTATCACAGTAGTCGATTCATTTCCATTCTCAAGATGATCAAATTTAGGGGAAAGCTTTGCACAATGCCAGAAAAAAACAAACAAACAAAAAAACTACTATATCATTATATGTACATTTAAAAATGTAGTCACACTGGTTATTCAGAGGGATGAAATCTAAATCACAGTAATATGGTTGATAGGAGATTTGCAGGGCATGGTCTTTGGAGGTTAATTACTTGTCCAACTCTGTTTAGAGAATAAACTGAACGACTTGTTCATAATAGAACATAGATACTTGGGAGGTGCTACATCCAACAGGAAAATGAATTCTTTAAAGTTTCTAAGGGTATTATAACGAGGTGCAGCAACTTGAAACTAGATATTAGATTAGACATTAGGAAAGTATTTCTAAATGTAAAGTAGATTAGATTTTGGAATAATTTGCTGGGAAAAGGTCACTAAGTTCCTATCACTAGGATTAGAGGAATACAGATTGCTATTTATGGCCACAGTGACAAGGTCAAACCCACAGAGCAAACTCTGTGCCCCTGAAGATGTTTTTCCCCCTCTGTGACAACATTCACTAGATTTTACAAAACAGCAAAAACAAAAGCACCATGATTTGTAGTGTTAACTAGCAATTGAAGATTCCAACAAAAATGTATCTCTTTACCCTTTTTTTTCTTTAAGCTAGTTTTTAGAGAGTAGATGTTTGCATCAGTAAAGAGAGTGAAATTGGTGCCCATTTTACATTATAGGGAATTAATTTGCAACCAACGTGCTTATATTAACAAATTGTTATTTCGTTAGAAAATAGCCTGAGCAGTACTTTGTCTCCTTAATGGCTCTATTTAACAACTCAGTTTAGCCGTTTTTGCTTAATTTTCATGCTAATTTTAAGCTATTTCCATTCTTTTAAGTATTAACAGTATTTTAAATTTAACAGTTTATTGATGCTTGCATTTAATTTTTATTTGATTTAGTTTATTTTATTCAAAATGGCTTGAGTGGCACTTGATTGTTTTTGAAATAATGCAAAAGGCATTGGATGAAATTGCTACACATGAGATTGATTTGCTATTTTAAATTAATGCCAGAAAAGGCCCTTTTTACTAGGATGTACACTAAATCTATACTAAATCTGAATTTCTCAGAGTACCATCTTTCTTGTTTAAATTGGGGAGATTCTATAGATTCATTGCAGATTTTAGTCAGGAATATCGGTTCACTTTTCTGTCTTATTTCCCTTAACTTCTTGCATTTAATCAGTTAACCAATGTTAAAGAGCACTCCTGTGTGCCAGGAACTATTCTAGATGTCACGCCATATAGCAGTGAGTGAGAAGAACGAAGTCCAAGGCTTTTAAGAATTCCAATTGGAGATATGGCCAATACATAGATAAAGAAACAAATAAGTATGTAAAGTAGTGTCAGAAATGGGCGAGGATTATTGAGAAAAATGAGGCAAAGTAAGAGAATGAGTGATGGCATTTTAGGTAGGTGTGGAGGCCTCCTAATGCAGTAAATAATTACAGATCAGAATAGCTGTGGAAACTTGAATGGCTAAGGATGGCTGGGATGACATGACTGGGACCATACATCTGGGGCCTTTGTTCTGGCTGTTCACTAGAACCTTTGTTTTTCTTTATGTTACATCTGCTGGGGGTGGATCCAAGATGATTTCTTCACTCCTATGTTTGATGCTTGAGCTAAAACAGCTACAACAGCAGTTGGGCCACTCTCTTCATATAACCTCTTCACTTGGTTTGCTTGGGATTCCTTACAGCAATTGCAGTCTCAGGGTAGTAGTCAGACTTATTCAATGGTGACTGACTCTCTAGAGGGAGCCTTGTATGAAGTCTTGATAAAAAAACTACTAGGTTTTTTATGATCTAGCCTCAGAAGTATCAGAATGCCACTTCTACCACATTTTACTATTCAAGTTATCGAGGTGAGCCCAGAGTCAAAGGAAGGGGAAGAATAGACTTCTTGTCAATGAAGGTATGCCATAAGCATACATGGAGAGAAGGATTTGGGATGGCTACCTTGGAACTAAGTCCTTACATTACTTCATAAAATTATTGAGTATTTAAAAAGTTGACTTATGTAATGTGTGGTTCACTTAGTAAATGGTGGCTATAACTATATTACTACATAAAAAGATATTTTTAAAAGAATGTGTTATTAGGTAGTTAGGTAGCTATGAGCAATGGGAGTGAAGACCCAGCTTTGTAATAGTGTTGAAATGACATAAAAATGATAACTCTGACTACTCAACCCAAAGGCCACCCCTAGGACCTCCCAGAAAAAACCTTATTTTTCAAATAACAATAACCGTACATCCTGGATTACAAGAAAATAAATGACCATAGCATAGCAACCAGTTTAGGCCAGCCACAAATGCTTGTGCAGTAAGGAGTACTCTGACCTTCTTCTCACCTCTGCCTCATTATACCATCATTATAATGTCATTCATATGCCCAGAAGTCCATGAATCTAATTATAACAGACCGAATTCTTGGAAGGTACACATGCAATTGACAACAGCTTATATAACTGCCAACTGTCAATCAAAATGACCTCACACATCAATTTGCTAGCACCACCCTTGTAACTTCCTAGCATGACCCAGATATAACACAGACCTCCCCACTTGTATGACGCTACAGCCCTCTCTGGTGTAGCCTGTTTCTCTCTTGAAACATACTTCAATAAATCTTACTTTTCCTAAGACCAGGTCCATGAATACCTAGCTCCCAACAGCAAAGAATTAGTCTAAGTGCACCATCTGTCTCCAACAAGGCCACTGGATGAAAAAGTGTCTCAAGAAAGAAAAGCCTCTCAAATCTGCTTGCTATAAATGTCAGCAGCCAGGGCATTGGGCTGCTCTCTGCTCTTTGAGTCAGAGGACTTTAGAGTCAGAACTAGCCACAGGATTCCAAATGGTTACATGGGGCTGAAGAGGTCCCCTCCAGTCAACCCTCCTGCAAGAGATTTCCATCTCTAGACTGGAGCTGAGGATACAAATGGACAGGGCAGGTAGGACTATTACTTTCCTTTTGGATACCAAGACCACCTATTCTGTCCTTACTTCCTTCTCAGGATCCTTCTCCTCACAAACCTGCACTTTCTTAGGAGTCACTAGTAAGGCAATTTCCCAATATTTCATTCCACCTTTATGTTGCCTATGGGATGGGTATTCATTTACTCAAGTCTTCCTTCTTATGCTGGAATGCCCAAGTTCTCTTTTAGGCTGGGACATCCTAATAGAACCACGATTAATTTAGGAGGCACCTTAACCTCCTCTCCATTACAAATATTCTTATTATCAGAGGAACCTAAGATCCTCCCTAGTTCAGAAACTTGGGAGACCCATAGCAACCCCCTGGTTTGGGATCAAGGCATTTCTGGACAGGCTAAAACAGCCATTCCAGTTGTAATCAACCTAAAAGACTCTCCTCAATTCCCTAATCGGAAACAGTTCCCAATTAAAGCTAAACAAGGCCTCCAATCCATAATATCAAAGTTTTTACAACTCGAACTTTTTGTCCCTACTAATTCTCCTTGTTACACCCCCATTTTACCTATTAAGAAGAAGGATGGAATCTATGGTTTCATACAGGACTTAAGAATAATTAACAAGGTGGTAATACCTTAATACCCAGTAGTCCCCAACCCCTATATATTACTTGGAACCATAACCCCAGAAACTAATTGGTTCACTACTTAAGATTTAAAAGATGCATCATTTTCTATTCCTCTCAATCCCAATGTCCTTTTGCCTTTGAATGGGACTCTCCTAATGGAGTCCATTGGCAGTTGACTTGGACAATATTTCTCCGTAGATTCGAAGACAGTCCTCACCTCTTTGGTCAAATTTTAGCTCATGACTTACAAGATTTACATCTTGAGGGAGGACCCATTTTACAGTATGTACATGACCTCCTCTGCTCTATTTGAGACAGCTATAGAATATTCTATTCAGATTTTAAATTTATTAGCCACCCAAGGCCATAACGTTCTCATTCCAAGGCCCGATTAGACCAACATAAGATCACCTATTCAGATGTCATACTGACCCTCAGCACCCAGAATCTATCTTCAGAAAGGATACAAGGAATTATACGATTACTGGAACCAATCACTAGAAAAGAACTAAGGCATTTTTAGGACTCACTGGGTACTGTAGGCTTTGTATTCCCAACTGTGAGCTGATAGCCCAACCTCTATTTTCCTCCAGGGAGACAGTCTCAGCAGGAGGCTATTCATAAACTTAAATATTTACTCATCATATTTCCTGCCTTGGGGCTTTCTAACCAATCTAAATGATTCTAACTATATAACTATGAAAAGAATGGCATTGCTCTTGGGGTCCTTATCCAATGGTTAGGGCTCACATATCAGCCTATTGGCTAATTATTGATTCAATTAGACCCCATCACTTGAGGGTGGCCTGCTTGCCTAGGGATCTCAAGAGCTCTTTCTGTTCTTGTTTAAGAGGCACATAAGTCCACTTCAAGAGCTTCTATCCAAGTTTATATCAACCATCAAGTCTCAAGTCTACTACAAAACAAGAGCCATCTTTGACTATCTGATAATAAACTTCTAAGATACCAAGTCTTACTTTTAGAAAGCCCTAATATAACTATATCTACTTATTGGACTTTAAGCCCAGCAACTTTATTGCCCTCTCCCAATGAGGATACTCCTCTCCATTCTTGTCAAGAAACTCTCCTCCCCTCTTACAGCCCCAGGGCTGACAATTGACCAAGCCCTAGAAAATCCTGATTCTATCTGATTTACTGCTGAGAGTAGCTTCATGGTTGATGGTAAGAGAAGAGCAGGATATTCAATTGTCTCATTCCATGACCTCATAGAAGCACAATCATTATCTATCAATACTTCTGCTCAGCTGTCAGAATTAGTCACTCTTACTAGAGCCCTAGAATTAGCAAAAGGAAAAAGGGTGACTGTTTATACAGACCTCAAATAAACTATCCTAGTTCTTCATGCCAATGCAGTCAGTTGGAAAGAATAGGAGTAACATACTTCTCGAGGCAGCTCCATCAAATATGCCTTTCAAATCAACAATCTCTTAGAGGCTCTCCAATTACCTCAAAAGGTGGCAGTAGTACACTGCCAAGGACATAAAAAAGGGGACTCAGAGGTTACAAAGGAAACTGAGATGCAGATGTGGATGCCAAAAAGGCAAACTTATAAGAACATCCTCTCCTGGGGAGCCCTAATACCTATCCCCAGTCCTCTTCCCACTCCTGGATACTCTAAAGAGGAGGAAACTTGGGCAATCCAAAAGAAGATTCTAACCTATACCTTCTGGATGGTTGCAAAAGGAAGAAATCCTCTTCCTTCCCGAGAGTCTTCAATGGAAAGTAATAAAATTCCCACATAGGGTTGAAGCTCTTTCCTCCTTGGTATCCAGAGTGTTTAAGGGGAAGGCACTCTCTAAAACTACTTGTTTCACTAATAACATTCAGGGGGCCCAAAAAATCTCCTTAGTTCAGCAATTCCAGGAGAAGGCTGGCAAATAGATTTCACCCAGATGCCTCTTTCTCAAAACTTCAAATACCTTTTACTTTTCGTAATCATTACTGATCTGTAATTCTTTACTGCATCAGTGGAAAGGATTGAGGTCCCCAGCACCACTGGGGCAACAACGGGTTTAGATAACCCCTAATGGTAACAGTATTACTTATAAGATGGCATTATTATTAGCGGGAAAAGGAGGTAAAATTAGTTTTTCTTCTCTCCTCCTTTACTTAAATCAATGAAAACAATTTTAATTTTGTTCCATGCACAAAGTGATTATTTCCATATGTTAAAACCAGAAGTAACAGTGATCATTATAGTTTTCCTCCTCATATGATAACTTTGAGGCCCAGAAGGACATAAATAGTTTCTCACGTCAGAGGCAAATTGTGATAATAATTGATATTTTAGTACTACTTTTGAGTTATAATGATTACATTGAAGATAGTAAATGTAGCAAATACTTGGCCACTCCTTACCTACCCCAGACCCATGGCAGTGCTCATTAATTATAATAATCTTTGCTGTTGAGAAAAATGACAGGCGGAGAATATTTCTCAACAATGTTTCAGGCATCTACTACAAACCGACATACAGATTAATGTCTATACTTTTTACTAGTGTCCCATAGTAACATATGTTCAGAAGGTTCATGATATAGCACAACGAAACATACATGTATACACACACAACGAACAAAAATTTAGAAGACTAAGGGTGAAGTTATATTGCTGCCACTTACTCTTTATATCGTCTTGGACAAAGTATCTCACAACTTTGTGTCTCAATTAGACTATCCACATATGAACTTAGTTTCCTTTCACTTCTAATATTTTATGAAATTTGAAATATCCAAGTGAAATATTTCAAACAGGTTCAAAACAGGTCCTCCTGATCCAAGGACAGTAGAGATGCTCTTGCTGAAAATCCTGGTTTATGGGATACTTTTAGCCATGCAGGTACCATTAGGGTAAATACACTTGAAAAAAGCGATGTTACGTTTTTATCTCTGATTTGAATTCAATATAGAGTGTCATAATTCAAGAATAGAACATCGATGTGTTAATTAGATCAAAAGGTACTTATTTTGTGTGAATCAGCCACTTTGATACACAGAAGCAAAGAAATGGACATCCCTAAGTTATTTAAAGGAAAGGCTCTTCAGTAGTTGCATTAAAATATTTAATAACTGCAGTCTAAGAATCCATTTGATGCTTTGCTCTCTGTTGAAATAGCAGATGATAGATGTTCATTGGCTATTTTTATATAATATCAAAGTAGTCAATTTCAGTAAATAAAATTTCATCATATCAGTTGCTGGAGAGTATGTAGTAATGAATTTAACTTAGCCTGAAAAGAATCTTTGCCCCAGGCTTCTAGGAGGTAATCTCTAAGCTCTTGGAAATTCATGACTCCTAGGAACATCTTAATTTGCCTGGGGGCTTTGGGCCAGCATCTAGTAACTATGTGACTTAGGATGGGAGTTTTGTTTCATGTGGTGTCAATTGACCTCTGGAGTGGCTGAAGATTGAAATCAGCCACATGGGCAATTAGTCATGTCTATGTGATGCAGCCCCAGTAAAATGTCTGGACATCTAGGCTTGGTTGAGCTCCTGGGTAGAAGTACTCCTTGTGTATTTTCACACATGGATTTTGGGAACTCAATGCTATCCATGACTTCACAGGAAAGGACCATGAAAATTCCATATTGAGGAGTGATGTTAGAAGCATGGCAAAGTGCGGAATCCCTCTTGATATCTCCCCTTGAAATTACAACAAACCGAATAGCTAAAATCCAAAGAAAACACTCAGTCTGGCACACAAACACATCTGAGAGATCTGTGCATCAGAGCATCTGAAGGGTAAATCAGAGGAGCAAGGTTGGAGAAAAGGGAGAGGAGTGAAGACCAGTCAGTACTGGACACCAGTGCTGTGGATGAAGCCCAAAATTACATGCAGGACACAGGGGAGGCAGGGATTAGGTGGGGCTTAGCACTCTTTGAAACCACGTGGCAGAGCCTAGTGAACAGGGCAGAGAACAGGACAATTCAAAATACAGAGGAGTGACAGCATTAGCAACCACCATTGCCAGGCAGAAAGCTGAGTAATGGAGCCTAGCTGCTTCCCTCCACTCTTTATAATGTGCCTCCTCATACCTTCCAAGAGCTAGAAGCAGACCCCAGCACTGCATCTGGCTGTTGGAGCAGTACCAGGATTTCAAGGGTTCTTCATTCAGGAGCCCTCAACCTTATTCCATGGAGATGAATCCCTGGGACTGAGGCAACCTGGCAACAAAAGAGACACACACATCCCCATGGAATAAAGGATATTTTTTATTTTACTTTTTTTTTTTTTTTGCCACAAAGCAGAGATCTAGGAGGCCTGGACTGTGCAGGGAACTTGGGTGCTACTCTTTTTATCAACCCTCTAAAGAGAGATCACTCTCTCTAAATATATATTAAAGCAGAGTACATTCCTATTAATTCCTAGGCAGAGAAATAATCTATCAAACACCATGAACAACCAAGGTGACAGGAAGTTCAGAAATAAAATGAAAGTTCCTCAGAAAATAAACTTAAAGATATAGAAATATGGGATTTAAAGGACAAAGAATTTAAGATTGCACTTCTGAAAAAAATTCAATGAGATGCAAAAAATTCTGATTGACAGTTCAGCGAACTCAGAAACAAAATCAATGAACAGCAAGAATACTTTGCCAAGGAAATTGAAACTCTAAAAAAGAGCCAAATAGAACTTCTGGAAATGAAGAACTCAATAAAAGAGATGAAGAATGAAATAGCAAGCTTAGGCAATAGAGAAGACCAGATGGAGAAAAGAATTAGTGATATAGAACACAAAATGTGGAAATGACACAGAATGATGAAGAGAGAGATTTGATAGTGATAAAAATGAAATAACTCTACAAAAACTATCTGACACCATTAGAGAAAGCAATATAAGCCTAATGGGTATACCAGAAGGAGAATAGAGGGAGAACAGAACAGAGACCTATTAGAATAAATAGTCGATGAGAATTTCCCAAACCTATGGAAAGAGCTAGATAAAAATCCAAGAAGCAAACAGAACACCCAATTATCTTAATTCAAAAAGGCCTTTCTCATGTCAAATTATATTAAAACTGTCAAAAATTAACGACTAAGAAAGAATTCTCAAGGTAGCCAGGGAAAAGAAGATGGTAACTTATAAAGAAAAACCCATCAGACTATCATTGACTTTTCAGCAGACTTTACAACCTAGGAGGGAGTAGAATCAAATATTCAAACTATTGAAAGAGAAGAATTACCATCTAAGAAAAATATATCCAGCAAAGTTCTCCTTTAGATATGAAGGAGAAATAAGGACCTTTTCAGACATACAGAAACTGAGTAAATTATCCACCACAAGGCCTGAATTACAGGAAATACTAAAGGAGATCATTCTACCTTAAATGAAAGGACAAAAAAAAAAAAAAGGTACAAAACTATGAGTAAAATGACTAATAGAAACAAGAAAATGTAATCTTTATTAAGAGCAGGGTATTATAAATTTAAATATTACATGATTAAAGGTCAAAAATAATTTTAAAAGGAAAAATATAACAGTGACTCAACCTAGAAATGAACTCACAACTTAAATAGGGATAATTTGAGACAACAGAAGTAGAAAAGAGGAGGGAGTAAAGATCTGAATCTGTGCTGGGGAATGGAGATAGGACTAAATTTAGTAGTACTAAATACACACAAAATCCAGAACTGAGACACATAACATAAAACAAGAAGAAACAGAGGAAAAAAGCATAGACTACCACCAAATTAAAATAACATAGAAACATAAGGACAAAGAAATTATAGAGACATTGAGCTACCAGAAAACAAAAGATAAAATGGCTACATGAAAACTTCATATTTCAATAATCACCCTAAATATAAATAGACTGAACTCACCAATAAAAAGTCATGGAGTAGGAGATTGGATCAAAAAACAAAACCCAACCATATGCTGCCTTCAAGAGACACATTTCAGCTGTAAGGACAAATATACTCAAAGTGTAAGGGTGGAAAATGATGCTCCAAGCGAAAAGTATTTAGATAAAAGTGGGGGAGTGGGGGTCGCTGTACTAATATCTGACAAAACAGACTTCAAGATAAAAAATGTAATGAGAGACAAAGATGGACACTTCATAAAGATAAAGGGGACAATATATCAAGAAGATATAACACTTATCAATATATATATACTCCCAATCAGAGAGCACCTAAATATACAAAGCAACGACTAACAGAGCTACTAAAGGAAAAAACAGACAAAAACACAATTATAGTAAGGGACCCAAAATAACCCGCTGTCAGCTGTGGATAGATCATCCAAACAGAAAATTAATAAGAAAATATCAACCTTAGAGACAAATTAGACCAACTGGACATAATGGACATTTGCAGATTCTTTTATTTCAAAAACACCAATAAGGCTGATATACTTGAAAGAGTCCTTTATGACAGTTGTCTCCAACCTTTTTGGCACCAGAGACTGGTGCTCCTATGAGAACCTAATGCCTAATGATCTGAGGTGGAGCGGAGGCAATGATGCTAGTGTTGGGAAGCGGATGCAAATACAGCTGAAGCTTCACTCGATTGCTCACCGCTCACCTCCTGCTGTGTGGCCCAGTTCCTAACAGGCCATGGACTAGTACTGGTCTGTGGCCTGTGGAATGAAGACTCTACTTTATAAGAAAGCAGCAGGAGATCACAACAAGTAGTAGGAGATATGATCATGGAAGCAAGAAGCTAGACTGATGCGAGGAAAAGAATGCATAGGGCCTCTAAAAGCTGAAAAGGCAAGGAAACAGATTCTTTCCTCAGAGCTTTTCAGAAGGTTTTTGCTCTATCAGCACCTTAACTTTGGCTCTGTAAGACTCTTAAGATTTCTGACCTTAGAACTGTAAAAGAATGAATTTTTGTTGTTTTAAGCCACTGCTTGTGCTAATTTATTACAGCAGCAGGAGAAAACTAATATAACTTCTTACTATTTAAAATTTTGTTCCTATTAAATTTAAAATTACATCTATGGCTCACATTTCTAGTCTGAATATTTATTTTTACTGTGTTCTATTAACATTTTTATTTTCATAAGATTAATTAAATTTTTAAGTCAAAATCTTTTATTTATTGTTTCCATAGGAAAGTTTTCTTAATAGGTTTTAGTAAATTGGTGATACTTGAATGTTCAGAATTTTTCTAGGTGATATTAGGGATAAAGAAGTATTAGACATACTCATGTTCCTGATATGACAGGAGGTGGCCATGTGGGAAATCATAAAAGACAAATACAGGAAGACTGGTATGATCATAGAGGGCTTCATGGAGGATTATGGACTTGAGATGAGACTCCAATGATGGATAAATCAATGATGGATGGTGATTTTGAGTAAGAACAGAACATGGAGAGTGAAGAGAACACCTAATAGAAGTACAAAGGAGACAAAGTTAAAACACCACAGATAAAATTGTAAAACATTTAATTTCCTTGTTTACTACAATTGATCTAAATTTACTATCAAATTTGTACTCTTCTGCATAAGAGAGCTGATGCAGGGTTGGGGGCATGAAAAAAAATACAAACTTTAAATATTTTCCCAATTCTATTGACATTTTTAGGCAAAAATTAGAAAAAAAGAAACAAATGAGGAAATTTTGACTATAGGGGAGGAGGTATATGAGAAGTTGAAATGCGAAATGAATTTGAACAAATAGATACATACTAATGACAGAGAGTTCTGAAATGCAAATCGAGAGAATAGGTTGATGAGATTGAAAATCTAGAGCTATTGAAAGTTTTGAGGAAGTCAATGAGATGATAAAAAAGTGTTTAGGAAGATTCTTTTAGAAATATTTTGCATACTGGCTTAAAGAAAGTGGGAACTAAAGTGAATGAGCAATGGGCAATCATGTGTTAGCTACACCTTAGGTAGGAGCTAAAGAGGGCCTGGTTGAGAAGGGTAGGGGTGTTATATAAACTTGTCCTAGAGAACCCCAAACTACTAATATTTTTTTCTAACCTAGAGATTCAGTTTATGATGATGATGATGATGATGATGATGATGATAATTATTTAAGGAGGACTTTGTTATAGCATTTTAAAAATTATTTGAATGACCCAGTCTATTTCAGTTCTATTATTAATATTACAATTGTAGCCATAGTTTAAATAGTTCCTTATATTTTGAGGGGTAGGTAATAGTATAGCATAAAAGGCTCCAGCTGTGGAATCAACATAGTTTGAATTCAAACTATGCCAATTACCTGCAAGTTATATCACATCTATTAGCCTCAGTTTCCTTATCTAAAAATGGAGTCATTAATGCTTTCACAAAATTTATCTTGAAGATTAAAGGAGAAATAATTTACTTAAATACTCAGCATAGTATAGTAAGTTTCAGGAGACTGTAATAGTATTCTATTTATTTTAATTCCATGAATCCAATTATATAGGCTCTGCAAAAATAGAGAGAGGATTTTTCCTGTTTCAAATTAGACTAATCTCCACTATACAAGGGAGATCATAAACAAAATGCAAAGGGAATCAGAAGGAAATAGTTCTTGGCCTTTGATTTTTAAAGGATCAAAACCCTAGAGGTTTAAGGGCAGCACAATGATTTTTCATTGGTAATTTTGACTACCAGATTTTTTTCTTACTTGGGTTACTCAGAACCCAATCCCTGTTTAAATGCAACTTCACTATAAATGTGCTGTGCAAGTTTAATTTCAAGTCTTTTTTAGAGTACCCACTCAAGAAAAGAGGTTAAATCCTATTATAGTCAATATCAATATAGTCTCTGGATATGCCTAAATTTGACAATCAACATACTATATTTTAACATTCTCTAATGTTTGTGATATAGCCATGACTTCGGTTTACATTGTTGCAGCACCTAATTAGAGAGAAGCCATCTTGCAGATGAGCACGGTAATGTTATCCTCTGTTTTGTGCTGACACATTTGCAGCATCCTGCTAGTTCTTTTGTTACAGAGGCTGTGATCATTAGGTGACTTATTATATTGAATTGAACTGGGAAGATTTTCTTACTAAAGGTAAACAGATACTTCGTATTTGCCAGAAAATTCTGTATGATTGGGAATAAAATAGGCCTTGTCAGGGCAGATACACTGCTATATTATCTGATGTAGTCATTTTATTTCTCTTCATATTTTTATTGTGTTCTATATTCAGATAATATATGTATCTCTTGATTTGCTTTGTTAGAGACCGTAAATGAAACTTCCCCAAACCATCTTGAAAATCATACTGAAACAAGAGTTGGAAACATTTTTTTCTCCTTATCATCATTGTTGCTTTCAGTTGAATAAATGTACATTTCTTGCTGACTGCAAAAAAAGCCATTAAAAAGCTGTTCCCAGCTAAAAGGTTTCAATACATAGGGAATTATATCACTTGCTTTATTTTCCCCCCTTAGCAGAGACAGACGTGGTTATAATAGCCAAATCAAAGAACATTTGTTTGAATGATCTGTAATCAGCACTGCTGTTGTCCATAGAAGCTGTGAAGAGTTTATGCCCTTAAAATCTTGTACTCGGAAAACTGCACGTGATGATCTCAATTTAAGTACAACTATTATAATGTTAATATTAAACTAACACAATGAATAAATGTCAAATTAATAAGTCTGTCAACTATGAATACAATATGATGATAAAAATGCAATCTGACTAACAAACATCAAATAAAAATAGAAGAGAAAAAAACAAACAAAAAAACATTAAGTTCAGTGGTGAACTGGGACAACGTACAGTAGTAAAGATGAAAGAGTACTAGAAATAAGTCACATTATAACATGATTTTTCCTTTGAACTGCACAATTTACTGATAGAAAAGTCAAGTTATTATCTTTTTATCATCTTAATTGTAACACATTTCTTGAATTTTAATATTGAAATAATGAAAAAGTTTTACAACCAGTGTATTTCTTTCTTTCTTGTTTTTTTATTAAGTTTATTAGGGTAACATTGGTTAATACAATTATATAATTTTCAGATGTACATTTTATTTAACATCTGTATATTATATTGTGTGTTTACCAGCCAAAGATCAGTTTCCTTCAGCTACCATATATTTGATCCCCTTTACCCTGTATACCTCCCCCCACCTTCTATACCCTTTACCCTCTGGAAACCACTAGTCTATAGTTCATGTTCATGAGTCTCTGTTTGTCTGTCCTGTTCATTTGTTGTTTTTAGGTTTATATGCCATATATAAGTGTTATAATGTGATTTTCAACTTTTCCTGTCTGGCTTATTTCCTGATTATCTCGAGATCCTTCCATGTTGTAGCAAATGGCTGTATTTCATCTCTTCTTATGGCTGAGTAATATTCCATTGTATCATGTACCACAGCTTTCTTATCCAATCATCTATCGTAGGACACTTCAGTTGCTTCCATGTCCTGGCCACTGTGAATAACGCTGCTATGAACATTGGTGTGCAAGTATCTTTTCGGATATGGGTTTTCAAGTCTTTGGGGTAAATACCCTGTAGGAGGATTGCCAGATCATAAGGTAGATCTATTCTAAGTTTTTTGAGGACCCTCCATACTGTTTTCCAGAGTGGCTGTACCAATTTGCAGTCCACAAGCAGTGTATGAGAGTTCCTTTTTCACCGCATCCTCTCCAGCATGTGTTATTACTTGTCTTGTTGATTGTAGCCATTCTAACAGGTGTGAGATGGTATCTCATTGTGGTTTTGATTTGCATTTCTCTAATAGCTAGCAATGTTGAGCATCTTTTCATGTTTGTTGGCCATTTGTATGTCCTCTAGGGAGAAGTGTCTGTTCAGACTTTCTGCCCATTTTTTGATTGGATCATTTGTGTTTTTGTCGTTATTGAGTCATATGAGTTCTTTGTATATTTTGGATATTAGGCCATATCGGAAGCGTTGCTTGCAAATATCTTTTCCCATTCTGATGGATGTCTCCTTACCTTGTTGATGGTTTCTTTTGCTGAGCAGAAGCTTTTTAGTTTGATGTAGTCCCATTCATTCATTTTAGCTTTTACTTCCCTTGCTTTTGAGGTCAAATTCATAAAATCTTCTTTAAGTCCAAGGTTCTTGAGTTTCATTTCTATGTTTTCTTCTGTGCATTTTATTGTTTCAGGTCTTATACTTAGAACTTTAATCCACTTTGAGTTAATTTTGGTTTGTGGTGATAAACAACAGTCTAGTTTCATTCTTTTGCAGGTGGCTTTCCAGTTTTCCTAGTACCATTTATTGAAGAGACTTTCCTTTCTCCACTGTATGTTTTGGCTTTTTGTTGAAAATTATTTGCCTATATAAATATGAGTTTATTTCTGGACTCTTGACTCTATTCCACAGGTCTGTGTGTGCGTTTTGCTACCAATGCCCTGCCATTTTGATTATTGTCGCTTTGTAGTATAATTTGAAGTCGGGCAGAGTGATACCTCCAGTCTCATTCTTGATTCTCAGGATGGCTTTGGCAATTTGGGATCTTCTGTGCTTCCATATAAATCTAATGATTTTTTTGTTCTATTTTGTTAATAAATACTGATGGAATTTTTGGTGGGGATTGCATTAAATGTGTATAATGCTTTGGGTAATATGGTCATTTTAACTATGTTGATTCTTCTAATCTAAGAAGATGGAAAATCTTTCCATTTTTTTGTATCTGCTTCGATTTCTTTCACTAGATTCTTGCAGTTTTCATTATATAGGTCCTTCACATGTTTTATTAAATTTATTCCTAGGTATTTTTTGTTGTTGTTGCAATTGTGAAAGGAATTTTTTTTTCACTCCTTTTTCTGACACTTCGTTGTTAGTATAGAAACACTATGGATTTTTTAATGTAGATTTTGTAATGAGAACGTTGATTTTGTAACCAGAAACTTAAACCAGTATTTGTTTATTATTTCTAGTAGTGTTCTTGTGGAGTCTTTAGGGTTTTCTATATAGAGAATCATGTAATTGGCAAATAGTGACAGTTTGAATTCTTCGTTTCCTATTTGGATGTCATTTATATCTTTCTCTTGTCTGATAGTACTCATGAGGACCTCCAATGTTATATTGAATAACAGTGGTGATAGTGGACAGCCTTGCCTTGTTCCTGATCTTAGAAAGTTTTTAGTTTTTCACCATTAAGAATAATATTGGCTGAAGGCTCATAATATGTGGCCTTTATTATGTTAAGGTACTTTCCTTCTATGCCAATTTTCTAAAGTATTTCGATCATAAATGGATGCTGTATCTTGTTGAAATTTTTTTCTACATCTATTGATATGATTATATGATTCTCACTTTTTAATTTGTTTATGTGATGTATCACATTAATCGATTTGCATATGTTGAACCATCCCTGTGCCTCTGGGATGAAGCCCACTTGATCATGATTTGCTACTATCTTATTTAGGATTTTTGCATCCGTGTTCATGAGAGATATTGGTCTGTACTTTTCTTTTTTTGTGTTATGTTTACCAGGTTTCGGTATCAAGGTAATATTGGGCTCAAAATAAGTTGGGAAGTATTGTCTCCTCTTTGATTTTTTGGAAGAGTTTGAGGAGAATAGGTATTAAATCTTCTTTGAATGTTTGGTAGAATTCACTGGTGAAACCATCTGTTCCTGGACTTATACTTTTTGGTAGATTTTTGATGATTGTTTCAACTTCCATACTGCTGATTGGTCTATTTAAATTTATTTGTTCTTCTTGATTCAGTCTAGGAAGCTTGTATTTTTCTAAGTACCGGTCCATTTCCTTTCAGGTTATTATATTTGGTATTATATACTTTTTCATAGTATTCTTGTTGATCCTTTGTATTTCTGCGATATCAGTCATAATTTCCTCTCTTTCAGCCCTTATTTTGTTTATTTGTGTCTTTTCTCTTCTTTCTTTAGTGAGTCTAGTCAGGGGTTTGTCAATTTTATTAACCTTCTCAAAGAACCAGCTCTTTGTTGCATTTATTTTTTTCTATTTTTTTTCTTCACTTTAATTGATTTCTGCTCTAATTTTGATTATTTCTTTCCTTCTGCTGACTTTAGGCCTCATTTGTTCTTCCTTTCCTAATTTTTTAAGATGATCATTAGGTTGTTTATTTGGGATTGTCCTTGGAGATAGGCCTGTAATGATATGAACTTTCCTCTTACTACCGCTTTTGCCTTGTCCCAAATGTTTTGATATGTTGTATTATCATTATCATTTGTTTCTATGTATCTCTTGAATTCTCATTATATTTCTTCCCTGACCCAGTTATTC
>NW_006440638.1:6906173-6910202 GCF_000325575.1 Pteropus alecto | reverse complement strand
GAATATGTGAAGAAGAGTTATATATATAGACACACACACACACACACACACACACACACACACACACACACACACACGTGCCTTATCTCCATTCCCCTTTTCTGAATTTGGATCTTTGAATCCCACCCCCTTTTCAGTCATTGTTATCTCAAGTTGTCCCTGTGTATGCTAAACATTCATTACTATCTTGTTATAACAATTCTCGTCTTACTATTTTCACTTATAATGCCTTGTTCTTAGTAAGGGTTGCACTCCTCTGCTTCTATTTGCCTGTGAGTCACTTTACTCCTAATTATGTTTTTTTGTGGTTTTTGTTTTTTTGTCATTTTGTTTTAGGTGAACTGACTCCTTTCAGCATTTCCTGTACTGCTTATTGGGCATCAGAGACCTTCAGAGGAGCAAATCTAGTGTGATTCCAGGTCTTATGGCCAGAAAGAATTCATTAGCCACAAGGAACAACAAGCAATGACTGACCATCAGGCATTCTATCTTGAAGTATGGTGAAGAAAACATATGGGAAAAAACTTGTTAGGAAAAGGGAAATTGATATGTTTATGGGAAGATTAAATTAAAACTGTGATGAGGATGTTAAAGATACAAAAAGTATATTTAATGGAACAAAGCCTTTAAGAATGTTGGTGGTATTGAAATAATGATGCAAGGGAAGGAATAATTTCAAAAAGGAAAAGAGGGTACATTTTATTTAGAGCAGAAAAATTTTTTGTGACTAACTTATCTTTTACAAATAGAGAAAATGGTATTTTTAATGTGTAAAAGAGATCAACTAAATTGCAACATGCAGAATTCAAGTTTGAGAAGATCTTCCAATTGGTTCATCCCTCTCTTAGATATATCAGTAAGTAGTAGTTTTAAAAATGTCGATTTCAAAAGATACCTTCCTGATAATAGAATGGTTATTTTTCCTTTTTATTAGTACTATTCACATTTATATTATTATTAAATTTGTTACATAATTGAGCCATGAGATTGCTAGTGAATAATTCAGAATATTTCTTTCCACAATTCCAGGTTATAAACCAAGTCTAAAAGGCTTTATGGCAGTTCCTGAATGTTGACTGATAGAATTTTGACTTCCTACATTGTAAATTGCCTTTGATTATAAAACTAGCCACCCCATTCTACTGTTCCTTGAAGTGACTCTTTTTCTTTCAGTAGTCCACTCATTCTTTGTTGTAACCTGTAATCCTGAAGGATCAATATTTGATCTCATACTCTCTATCAGATAATGTTCTGCCCAGTTGTGATATCAAAGATGAGAAAAGCTATGTGACCACACTATGCTGTTATTCTCCTTTAGTATACACAAAATTCTATAGTTTGTAGAAGGTGAAGGGGATAGCTAGTTGACTTTTTTAACTTACATAATTAGTGTATGCCCATTCAGTGGCAAGAGTTAATTCACTTACTAATATGACCAAAGGAGTGGATGAAGGCAACTGGAGCACTAATAAACAGGCAGATTCTTCCCTGGGGCACTCTGAGGATTCAGGGTTAGCAAATCAGAGAATGAATGCTAGACATGATGCCCAGATCATGGCAGAACCCCATACATTTAAGAAAGGACTACGTGACTACCATAGGGGAAATGAAATATCTGGGAATAAAACCATCTATTTAAACAGTTGCTTAGGAGTTGATCATAAGGTTGAAGACTATTGTGGGTCTGTGAAAAATGTGCTTTTACCTATGTAAGCTGATAAACTAAACTTAGGTATTTTGTTGGAAAGTAAAATTAGTTAACAATTTACTAAGTGTGTGGTTTGTAAATTTAAAAATACACAATAATAAATATTATATCTCCCTAATTTACCTCTTTACATGCTGTGAGATTCTGTGCTTTTCTTTAACTTGAGGTTTATATGTACTTGGACGTTTTATATTCACAACATAAAGCTTTCTGTTTCTTACCTAGGTACATCTGGAATAAGAGCAGATGATACCATACTGCCAACTGCTTTTAAACTCTTAGTTGATTTATCTCATAAAACTTGTCTTGGCTGTAAATGCTGCTACTTTTCCTGGCCTCCTCTCTGTTTCTTCAGTTCCTATTTCTTATTGCCCTGTGAGTATTAAAGCCGGAGGGTCAACAGGATAATCGCAAAATGTAGAAGTCATAGAAATTTTGGAAGAATTATAATAAAATGTTACCAGAAGTTATTTTTGTATTTTTGGAATTATTGGTGATTTACTTTCCTCTCTATACTTTATTCATATCACATTTTAATACTAATTTAATATTTCTTGAAATATTTGCAAAAATAATGTATTATTTTTATAATAGGAAAAATAATATTATTTACATGTTGATAAATGTGATTAGTTTTAAACTGTTTTGCCTGAATCATTGCTTTTATTGTCCATAGTGTTATGGAAGCAGTTTTAAATAAAGCTAGAATAAGCTGAAATTTTTAACATTCAGAAAACATTGCTTTCTTTTGTAATTAATTTAAATACATGTATATGTGTGATTATACAACCCTTTATTTCTACATTTCCTGATTCTAAATGGAATTGGAGGTAAAGAAAACCAAATTTTGCTGACTCCTGAGATTTAAGATAAACAATTTTGCTTACCTAAACCAAACTGAATTCCAAATTATTCATTTCCACTCACATTAATCTTTATGCAACCTCATCAGTTAACAGTTTTCTATTTTATTTTTCTAGAGTGAGAAGTATTGTGGTCAGCGTTCCGACTTTATGGGAAAAAAAAGGCATTCAGCTAGACCAACATAGCTTTTACTCTAAACTGCTGATTTTCTTACTGCAAAATTTAATTTTAAAAACACATTTAAATAACAGGATAAACACATTTTGTGAAAGATTGAGGATATTGTGTTCTCCTCCTACCATTTCTAAATTCAATGGAATCATAATATCTGAGAACTAGCAGGTGTTAATTTAGACATCTCCTTGCACAGAAACTCATTCCACTTCTTGCCAAGCCTATAAGATTGGAGTATTTCTTGTTCTTGTATATTCAACTCTTCCTAGAGGCCTAGCTTACAGTTTTAATTTCTTATATTGTATTTTAAGAAAAATGCATATATATCGATGCTATTGCACACTGGGAAGTAACCTCAGGGGGAAACTGTCCCAACAGAATGAATGTTCTTTTCCAGAAATGTCTTTATCTTTTACAAAATAGAATGACTCAGTTTGGAATCAATTTGGCAGAGAAAGAGAGTATATGATGATAAATCAATTATACATTATTCCCTAGAAAGTAATGGCTCTGACCACCTCACCCATTACCTCACAAAATTATTGTGAAGATAAAATAAGAATTTAGATGAAAGCATTTTGTAAATTCTAAAGTGCCATGCAAATATTATTGTTCTTCCTAAATAACTTACATTAGGCCAAGACTTAGAACAATGTAATAATAGACAAGTTGCCTGACAACCCAAGTTAATTGTTCTCTTAATCTGACTAAGTTCATCACAATTAGAAATACATGAGGAATTGGGAAAGGGGAAAGATGGCAGACTAGATAAAAGCAGGGTTCATCTCCTCCCAGGAACACATTGAAATTACAACCAAATTATAAAATAATCAACATGGAGAATCACCTGAAGTCCAGCTGATTATAACACCTACATCTGATAATATAAAAGAGCCACATCGAAGCTGATAGGAGAGGCAAAGTCCCTAATCGAGCTGGACCCGCACCGTGGGTGGTAGAGGATCACCAGGAGGGAGAGAGAGGCTGCAGAGGCTCTCCTGAAGGAGAAGAGGGTCCTGGTCACATCTGGGGGTTCCCCAGCCCAGGGAAGAGGAGATTCCAATAACTCTGACTGTAGAAACTAGAGAGAATTCTAGCCATCTGGGTGAGATGTCCCTTTGAGGCCCCAGGTAATGGTAATCACGCACCAAAGATTCAGAGCTAAAGTATATATCATAAAATAGGAAAAACCAGAGGCAAAATCCATAAAAGCCAAACAAAATAAAGAAAACAGAAACACAAGGACAAGGAAGCAATGAAAACACCGAGCTACCAGAAAGCAA
>NW_006440638.1:6898778-6905516 GCF_000325575.1 Pteropus alecto | reverse complement strand
ACATTTACAGTTGCTTATACGTTCTCTTCTAGTGCGCATGGAACATTCTCAAGGATTGACCACATACTGGACACAGAGATAGCCTCAAAAAATATAAGAGGGGAGAAATCATACCAATGATATTCTCTGATCATAATACTTGGAACTAGAAATCAACTGCAAAAAGAAATCAGGAAGAACCACAAAAACATGGATATTAAACAACATGCTACTGAAGAATAACTGGGTCAAGGAGGAAATAAAAAGAGAGATCAAGAGAAATATAGAAATGACTGATAATGATAGAACAACATGTCAAAACTTTAGGATGCAGCAAAAGAAATTGAAATTGAAAATAAAGCAAAATAAGTAAATAAATAGAAAAAATAAATACAACGAGGAGCTGGTTTTTTGAGGTTAATAAAATTGACAACTTCCTGGCTAGACTCACTGAAGAAAAAAGAGAAAGGATGCAAATAAACACAATCAGGGATGAAAGAGGGGAAATTATGACTGATGTCGCAGAAATACAAAGGATCATATAAGAATACTATGAAAAATATATAACGCAAAATATAATAATCTAGAAGAAATGGACCAGCACTTGGAAAAATAAACTTTCTTTGACTGAATCAAGAACTGGAAAATCTAAGTAGACCAATCAGCAGTATGGAAGTTGAAACAATCATCAAAAATCTACCAAAAAGTAAAAGTCCAGGAACAGATGGTTTCACCAGTGAATTCTACCAAACATTCAAAGAAGATTTAATACCTATTCTCCTCAAATTCTTCCAAAAAAAATCAAAGAGGAGGCAATACTTCCAAATGTATTTTATGAGTCCAATTTTATCCTGATACCAAAACCTGATAAACATAACACAAGAAAAGAAAAGTACAGACCGATATCTCTCCTGAACAGAGATGCAAAAATACTAAATAAGATACTAGTGAACCTAATACAGCAACATATTAAAAATATTATACACCATAATCAAGTGGGCTTCATCCCAGAGGCACGGGGATGGTTCAGCATACAAAATTGATTAATGTGATACACCACATAAACAAATTAAAAAATGAGAATTATACAATCATATCAATAGATGCAGAAAATGCATTTGACAAGATACAGCATCTATTTATGATCAAACACTTAACAAAATTGGTATAGAAGAAAAGTACCTTAATATAATAAAAGCCATATATGACAAGCCCGCAGCCAACATTATACTTAATGGTGAAAAACTAAAAACCTTCTCTTTAAGATCAGGAACAAGGTAAGGCTGTCCACTATCGCCACTATTTGTCAACATAATATTGGTGGTCCTAGCAAGTACAATCAGACAAGATACAGACATAAAAGTCATCCAATTAGAAAACGAAGAAGTCATACTGTCACTATTTGCTAATGACAGGAATCTGTATGTAGAAAACCCTAAGGACTCCACAAGAACACTATTGAAGACAATATGCAAATACAGTGGAACAGAATCGAAAGTCCAGAAGTAAACTCATATTATATGGGCAAATAATTTCAACAAAAAAGCCAAAGACGTACAGTGGATAAAGGAAAGCCTCTTCAATAAATGGTGTTTGGATAACTGGAAAGCCACCTGCAAAAGAATGAAACTAGACTGTTGCCTATCACCATATACTAAAATTAACTCAAAATAAATTAAGGACCTAAATATAAGACCTGAAACAATAAAATGCATAGAAGAAAACATAGGAATGAAACTCAAGGACCTTAGACTTAAAGAGGATTTTATGAATTTGACCTCAAAAGCAAGGGAAGTAAAAGCTAAAATAAATGCATGAGACTACATCAAACTAGAAAGCTTCTGCTCAGCAAATGAAACTGTCAACAAACTAAAGAGACAACCATCCGAATGGGAAATTTTATTGGAGAACAACCCCTCTGATAAGGGCCTAATATCCAAAATATACAAAGAACTCATACAACTAATAACAGAAGAAAAACCAAAAACAAATAATGCAATTAAAAAAAATGGACATAGGACCTGAACAGACACTTCTCCCTAGAGGACATACAAATGGCCAACAAATATTTGAAAAGATGCTTAACATCACTAGCTATTAGGGAAATGCAAAAAAAACAAAACAAAACAAAACAAAACAAAAAAACTCCAATGAGATACCATCTCACACCTGTTACAATAGCTATAATAAACAGGACAAATAATAACAAATGCTGGAGAAGATGCAGAGAAAAAGGAACCCTCATGTACTGCTGGTGAGACAGCAAATTGATATAGCCACAATGGAAAACAGTATGAAGGGTCCTCAAAAATCTTAGAATGGATCTATCATATGATCCAGGAATCCCTCTACTGAGTATTTACCCCAAAGGCTTAAAAACCCATATCCGAAAAGATATTTGCACACCAATGTTCATAGCAGCATTATTCACAGCGGCCAGGACATGGAAGCAACTGAAGTGTCCTACGGTAGATGATTGGATAAGGAAGCTGTGGTACATATACGCAATAGAATATTACTCAGCCATAAGAAGGATGAAATACTGTCATTTGTGACAACATAGATAGACCTCTAGATAATCATGCTAAGTGAAATAAGCCAGACAGAAAAAGTTGAAAATCACATGATAACACTTATATGTGGCATATAAACCTAAAAGCAACAAATGAACAGGACAAACAAACAGAGACTCGTGGACGTGGACTATAGACTAGTGGTTATTAGAGTGTATAGGGGAAGGGGAGGAAAGAGGTAAAAATGGTAAAGCGGGTCAAATATGTAGTGACAGAAAGAAATCTAACTATGGGAGATGAACATGCAGTGCCTTACTGTTAAAATGTACTGCTATGAACATTGATGTGCAAATATCTTTTTTTTTGGATTTTGATAACCAATGTCCCCATAAAAAATTAATCAATTAAAAAAATAAAATTAAAATAAATAAAAATAGTATTTCTGAAAAAAAATGAGAAAAGTGTTAGAGAGGATATGGAAAAAAGAGAACCTTTGTACACTGTTGGTGGAATTATAAGTTGGTGCAGTCACTATGGGAAACAGTATGGAGGCGTTTCCTCAAAAAAATTAAAAACAGTACTTCTAAATGACTCACCAATCCCGCTTCTGGGTACATATCTGAAGGAAATAAAATTACTATCTTGAAGAGATATAACCACTCCCGTGTTTACCACAGCATTATTCACAATAGCCAAGATATGGAAACAATATAAGTGCCCATCAACAAATGAATAAATAAAGAATATGTGTTATGTATATAAAATGGTATATTATTCAATCAGAAAAAAGAAAGAAATCCTGCTTTTTGTGACAATATGGGTAGACCTTGAGGGCAACATGAAAAGTGAAATAAGTCAAACATAAAGAAAAATACTGTATGTTATCCCATATATGTGGAATCTAAAAAAGCCAAATTTCAAGAGATAAAGAGAATGGTAGTTGCCAAAGGCTGAGAGTAGGGGAAATAGAGAAATGATGGTCAAAGGATACAAACTTCTAGCTATAAGTTGAATAAGTTCTGGAGATCTAATGTACAGCATGATAACTGTTTTACTCTCTATAATTTGTACTTTTGCAGGCTTCTTTGAAGTTCTTAAGGCATTCTACATTTTCTTTTATTAATTTTACAATTTTCTTCTCTCACATTTAAGTCTTTTATTCATATGGAGTATACCTTTATAAAAGATGTAAGATATTCAGACTTTCCCTCCAATATATAGTTCACCAGTTTTTCCAATGCTAACTTCTAAATAATTTATTCTTTCCACACCGGTTTGTGTTACCACCTCTACACAGGTATACACAAGTATATTTCTGGATATGCACAGGTATATTTCTGAATCCTATATTCTGTTTTTTTTTGTTTTTTGTTTTTATCTATTCTGTCCAGTATTGCATCTGTATTATAACAGTAATATGTTTTCTTTTCCAAGGGTGAGTCATGATATATTTATATTTCTTCAAATTATTTTCCCACAAACATTTGATTCATCATTTTATTGGTTACTTTGCTATCACAAATAATGTCATCTACTATGTTTTCTACTAGTTATTGTTATTGCCATAGAAGAAATCTATTGATTTTTATTAGCTTATTCTGTATTCAACAAACTTTGTCAGTTTTCTCACTAGATATAATAGCTTCCCTCTTGATCTCTTGGGTTATCTACATAGCTGAACATATTACCAGCAAATTATGACAGTTTTATCTCTTCTCTTTTAATCTTTATGCCTCTCATCTTTCCTTTCCAATTTCGTATTACTGGAATTATTATAATAAACATTCTGAAAGCTAAATGCTTAAGCTCAATCTCATTTTTTTCCCCCATAGAATACATTCATAGAATTGAATTTTCTGATCAGAGCTTGTTTCTTTTTAAGGCATTTAAAAGGTATTGTATAAGGAAAAAGGTATAATTTATACAACAAATTCACTCCAAAACATTATTGATACTGAACAAGAAAGAATTTTATGGGAGGCGAGAAAGTATGCCAATAGCTCCATCTATCTGATCCCATATATCCCAATGGAGAAACAGCTGTCCCTCCTGTAGATCCTGGGTGGAACTATAACATCTCTACTGAGAAACTGGAAAGAGATCATTTTATTATATACATTAAGGCTGAGCTTAAGAATAAACAACAAAAATCATCATGTGAAAGCAACAGCAATTACCCAAGGCCCTAGAGAAAATCCTACCTCCTTTTTAGAGATTTATTAAACTTCTCTTTTGTATAAGGCATGGTGCTAGGTACAATAAGGGATCAACAAGCTTGAAAATCATGATCTTTGTCTTAAGAAACTTTCATTCTAGTAGGAAATATAAGAGACAGACATAAATAGTTATAAGGTGGTAGAATGTAATATTTGTCATAGGAGTTTCATGAATAAATTATATGGACGATAGACAATAAAATGAGAGAATTTTATAGAATTCAGTGGGTAGTGGAGGACAGTTGAAATTTTTCAGTAGGTAAAATGAAGTAATCCCTGTCACATTTAAGAGATCTTGATCTGCTGGTCATATTTAAAATGGATTGGGGAAGGTGTAAAAAGTGGCCTAAAGACTGATCAGGTGATTGATAGAGTATTTAGACCAGGTAAGCAGTCATGAGGGACTTAATCAGGGAACACAAATGAGTTAGAAATCTAGAGAAAAAGTGGTCTGATCTGTTGAGCTGGAAAAATAATATGTTTAATATGTAGCCAGTAGCTGGAAGTGTGTGTGTGTGTGTGTGTGTGTGTGTCTAGTTCAGATGGAACTAAAAATATTGATTTGGGAGTCATCTGCATAAAACTGAAGGTAAAAAATCCTTTGACCAATTCCCCAGAGATAGAAGAGAGAGAAAAGGTAAAAGAGAGTTAACACAGTGATTTCTTATAGCATTACAGTGCTGAACTGGCAAAGGAGTCAGTGAAAGAAAAGAGGACCCACCAGAGAGGCAGGAAAAAAACTCAAAGGTGTGATGCCATGAAAGCCAAGGAAGAATAGAAGTACTGTTTAGTAAATGGGGTTAAATGTCACAAATAAATAGTTCATGGATGGTGAGGGCCAAGAACACACTTGGACCTGGTGCTTATTGAGCATCAGTGACCTTCAGAGGAGCAAATCCAGTGTGATGCCAAGTCTTAAGAATTCATTCTTTATATCATCTTCGATTTCTTTAATAGGGTCTTATAGTTTTCATTATATAGGTCCTTCACTTGTTTCATTAAATTTATTCCTAGGTATTTTATTATTTTTGTTGCAATTACAAAAGGAATTACTCTTTCCACTTCTTTTTCTGACACTTCATTATTAGTGTATAGGAACACTATGGATTTTTGAACGTTGATTTTGTATCCAGAGACTTTACTGTCTTTGCATTTTGTTTCTAGTAGTGTTCTTGTGGAGCCTTTAATATTTCCTATATACAGAATCATATCATTGGCAAATAGTGACTGTTTGACTTCTTCATTTCCTTTTTGGATGCATTTTATATCTTTCTCTTGCCTGATGGCACTCTTTAGGATCTCTAATGTTACATTGAATAACATCAGTGATAGTGGAGAGCCTTTCCTTGTTCCTGATCTTAGAGAGAAAGTTTTTAGATTTTCACCTTTAAGTATAATGTTGGTTGAGGGTTTGTCATATATGGCCTTTATTATGTTAAGGTTATTTCCTTCTATACTGATTTTGTTAAGTGTTTTGATTATAAATGGATGTTGTATCTTGTTAAATGCTTTTTCTGCATCTATTAATATGATGATATGATTCTTATTTTTTAATTTGTTTATGTAGTGTATCACATTAATTGATTTCATATGTTGAACCATCCTTGTGCCTCTGGGATGAAGCCAGCTTGATCGTGGTGTATTATCTTTTTAACATGTTCCTGTATTGGGTTCAATAGTATCTTACTTAGGATTTTTTCATCTGTTTCATGAGAGATATCAGTCTGTAGTTTTCTTTTTTTGTGTTATCTTTACCAGGTTTTGGTATCAGGATAATATTGGCCTCATAAAATGAGTTGGGAAGTATTGCCTCCTCTTTGATTTTTTGGAAGAATTTGAGGAGAATAGGTATTAAATCTCTTTTGAATTTTGGTAGAATTCACTGGTGAAACCATCTGGTCCTGGACTTTTACTTTTTAGTTAGTTTTTGATAATTGCTTCAATTTCTTTACTGTTAATTGGTCTATTTAGATTTTCCACATTTTCTTGATTCAGTAGGAAGATTGTATTTTTTTAAGTACTGGTCAATT
>NW_006440638.1:6896383-6897851 GCF_000325575.1 Pteropus alecto | reverse complement strand
TTTTTTTGCTTTGAGTCTGTATTTGCATTTGCAACTGAGATGTTCTCCTAGAGGCAGTATATAGTTGAGTTTTGCTTTTTGATCCAATCTGCAACTCTGTGCCTTTCTATTGGTGAGTTCAGTCCATTTACACTTAGAGTGATTATTGAAACATGAGGACTTCTTACAGCCATTTTATCTTTTACTTTCTGGTAGCTCAGTGTTTCCATTGCTTCCTTGTCGTTTTGTTTCTGTTTTCATTATTTTGGTTGTCTTTTGTGGGCTTTCCTTCTGGTCTTTCTTTTTTATGTTATATACTTTAGTTCTGAATCTTTGGCTTGTGGTTCCTATTATGAACATGTAATAGTAATATATACATATATATATACATATATCCATTTTCTTCTGCACGTGCCTTATCTCCATTCCCCTGTACAGAAATTAGATCTTTGAATTCTTCCATTTTCAGTCATTGTTGTCTCAATTTGTCCCTATGTACACTGTATGTTTGTTATTATCTTGCTATAGCAAATTTCTTCTTATCGCTTAAGTTTATAATGCCCTGTTCTTAGTAAGAGTTGCATTCCTCTGCTTCTATTTGCCTGATAGTCATCTTACTCCTAATTATTATTATTTTTTGTCATTTTATTTTAGGTGAACTGACCCCTTTCAGTATTTCCTGTAGTGCAGGCCTCATAGTGGATTATTTCCTCAGTTTTTTGTATGTCTGGAAAGGTCTTTATTTCTCCTTTATATCTAAAGGATAGCTTTGCTGGATACATTATTCTTGGCTAGTAGTTCCTTTCACTAATAGTTTGAATATTTGATTCCGCTCCTTTCTGGCTTGAAAGTTTTGAGCTGAGAAGTCTGACAATAAACTAATGGGTTTTCCTTTATAAGTTACTATCTTCTTTTTCCTGGCTGCTCTGAGAATTCTATCTTTGTCATTGATTTTTGGTAATTTTAATACAATGTGTCTTGGAGATGGCCTTTTTGGGTGGAGATAATTAGATGTTCTTTTGACTTCTTGAATTCCAAGCTCCAGTTCATTTCTTAGATTCTCAAAATTCTCCTCAACTATTTGTTTGAAAATGCTTTCTAGTTTCTGCTCATTTTGCTCACCTTCAATATTGCCCGTTATTCTTGTTTCCTCTCCTGATGATATCAGCTAGTTCTTGAATTTCTCTTTCATTATTTTTCATTCTTTGGTTTCTCTCTTCTTCCTTCTGATTTATTTCTAGATTTCTATCTTCGATATCACTGATCCTTTCCTCCATTTGGTCAACTCTATTTCCCAAGCTTGCTATTTATTTTTTAACACTTGCAGTGTATTTTTAATCTTCAGATGATCTATTCTGTTCTTTTTGAGAGTTTCAATCTCTTTGCCAAAGAATAATTCAGCATGAAAAGAATAGATCCAGGGGTAATAGATTCCAGAGGTATGGAAATTCAGGCACATCTTGTAACATCATTACAAGTGATATGGATT
>NW_006440638.1:6776468-6896361 GCF_000325575.1 Pteropus alecto | reverse complement strand
CCCAATTTCTTTGGTCTCTTTTTTGTATGCTATTTCCATTTAGACATCTCCACTCTGTAGAAATAAGAAAAACAAGCTAAAATTTAAGACATCAAATATGGAGTAATGTTTTCTTCCACATTTTTTACCTTGAAGATAAACTTATTTCTTGAAGAATCTTCTTCACATGTAGGCCAATTCTACTTTTGACTTTGTGAATATTTTCATTGCCTGATACACTAACAAACTTTCACACAGTTTTCCAAATGGTGCTATTCTGTGGTCTTTAAAGTATCAAGTTTAAGATATTCTCCAGCAGGAAATGTTTTTGAATTGCATTGTTGAAAGATTCCATAGAACTCCTAAATATAGTGCTAATATTAATTATAATAGGACAAATATATGCACCTCATTTTTTTGTCTCTAAGATATAACTTTTTAAAGAAATTGAGAATACAGAGACTAGAGGAGTGAGCTTATGCTATAATTGGGAATTCTAGACCTTATTTCTGTCCCTTGTTTTAACAAATTGCAGCAGGAAAATAAATTTTTTAATAAGAAAATTACCTTGGCACAAATTTTTCCCTCTGCATTCTACTCTTTGCTAGTTAATAGCTATCAATGACAATGAGTACTGTACTCGGTTCTGTGGGGTGTCACAAGAAAGAAAATCTCATTGCCCACCTAGAAGGGGCAATGGTCATGGCTTAAATGCTGCCAGAGATAAATAGTTCCTCTTATATCTGCAAAAGATAAACTGTTGTAGTCTAAGTCCATAAAGGCCCAGGAAGTCTTTTTAATGGGGGATTTTTTTCTTGTATGTTTCTTTCCTTTATGCACCATCACCCCAAATCCTGCCACACACCACCTACACTTCCTTTCCTATTCAATTAACTCTACTGCAGGGAGAGGTAGATGAAAAATGAAGGTTTGAAGAGGATGAAGGAACACATGAGAAAATATATAAAGCTGTAGTCTAATTTTTATGTTACTAAGACTGTATTTGACCACAAATATTAACTTAATATTGTAGTTATATATATATATTTTTTGGCTTGACTTTTTAAAAATTCTTTAATATCCCCAATACCTCCAATCATTGATTCTACGACCTTTTCACTGCCACTTCTTTATCAGCGCTGGGTTCTACAGTTTATCATTAGAAACATTTCCATAAATGGACTCCCTTGTATAGTTTCTTTACAAATAATATCTGTCCAGCAAAATCTTTCTTCTAGTTAAATTCAGTTCTTAAACTACATCTACATAGCTGAATATTGCTAGAGAAATACACATAACATCACTGACCATCTTATATTAAATTCTTGAGCATAACCTCAAGTGTACCTTTAGTGTTTTCTAATAGATAAGCCTATTATGCATTTCCTTAGACATCTTAATTTCCATTGCCCCTTAGAAGACAATTTCATACCTTTTCTATCTCTTCAAAACTTTAACATCTTCTACTTCTCTACCATATCAATGACTTATTTCTTATTTCACTAAGAAAACAAGCAACCAGGAAAACCTTCTACCTGCTGCCATTATTTTGTTTGTCAAATGTCCAGCATTTATACTCATGAATTCACCTTCTCTCTTATTGTACGTTTGAACTACTATCCCTCTTATCTAAAGACACCTCCACTGTATTTCCCCTTTACTTACTCAAAGACTTTACTCATGCATCATTCCTCTTCTCTCCTAAGTCATCAGTTTCCCCTCACTACAGAATAATTCTCATTAGTTTGCAAACATGTGACACTATCTTCCTTAAAATCACATCTCTTTACAGCCATTGCCCCATTTCTCTGCCCTCTCCTTTAATAAAAAACTTCTTGAAAAAAGTGTCTAAACCCTACATCCTATACCTCCTATTCACTCTTAAAAATTATTTTATTGCGAAATACAGCACACATGTAAAACACAGCCAAAAACATGATGTAGATGAAAAATGTATATGGACAGTTAGTTATAAGGGGACCACTCCTGAATCGTCACCTAAAAAAAGAAATAGAACATTATCAACAACCCAGTAGTCCCCATGTATTCTTTCTCAGTCACATTCCTTTTCTTTCTCCTAAGAGGTAACCATTATCTTGAGTTTTATGGTAATTGTTTTCCTGCTTTTATTTATGTTTTAACTACCAATGTAGCCATCCATAAATAGTATTTTGTTCTGCTTAGTTTTGAACATTTAATACATGAAATTATGTGGTAGGTACCCTTATGTCTTTTTTTCCCCTCAATATTATATTTATAAGATCCACCTATGTTCTTGTTTTTATCTCTTGTTTGTTCATTTGTATTTCTGTGTGTATGACTATACCCTAATTATTTATTTTACAATTCATACTTTTGACATTTGCTTTTCTCTTTATGCCACTACATCAATCTGGCTTTTGTCTTCATTACGGCCCTAAACTGTTCTGTTCAAGGTTTCAGGTTGCCAAAGCCAATGGTAAATTTCTATCTCTGTTTTGCTGGATCTTATTGGCTTCACTTGACATAATTTATTAACTTCCTTTTTGGAACTATTTTTATTCTTGGCTCCTAGGATAGCACTCTATCAATTTTTCTTCTACCCTTGTGGCTGCTCTTTATTAGTGCACTTTACTGGATCTTTCTGATATTCTAACTCTTTTAAGTATTAAAGTGCCCCAGGATTTGGTCCTTGGACATTTTTTTTTTCTTTTACTTATACTCATGCTTAAGTAATCTGATGCAGACTATGACTTTAAATATTATCTATGTGATCTCTCCCAAATTTATTTCTCCAGCCTGGATTTCTTATCTGAATATCTGACTCTGCCAACGACTACGCTATAGAAAATGCCTAAAATTAAACTCTCTATTCTCACCCTAACTGTTCCATTGGCATACTTTCCCAATTCAGAAAATAGTAATTACATTCTTTTGAATGCTCACACAATAACCACCATGTCATCCGTGACTTTTGTCTTTCTCTTACTCATGATAAAGAAGTGAAAAGCAAATATAAAATGAATGTCAAAGACCTTAATAAAGAAAACAGTAAGATGTATTTATGAGCATATTAAATAAGATATATTAGTAAAAGATTGCTGGGTTAGATATAAAACTGATTACTATCTCAAAGATCAACAAACCAAAACTTTTGGGGTTATCTTTTTCTCTAGAAAATTTTTGGGGTTATCTTTTTCTCTATCTCTACTGGATATAGGTCTACAAATCAATATGTAACTTTAATCAATATGTAAGTTTAATACAGACAAAGTCCATATATACACCTAGATAACACTTAGGTGGGCTTTCCCCCCATAAAACATTGGAAGCATACACTATTTATTTTTTTCTTTATTTCAAAGTTTTGCAAAATTTTTAAAACTTAACATAATCTTCAATAAGTCCTGTGGGTTCTAACATAAGAATATTTTCAGGATTCAAATACTTTTTATCACTTTTTTAGCTGCCAAAATGGCTCATGTCATTATCATCTCTTGCCTGGATTTTTGCAGTTGTCACCTAACTGATCTCTATGCTTCTGCCCTTGCCTTTCTAGTTTTTAAAATTTTTTTTCTCCATGCCAAAGGCAGAGTGATCCTGATCTGCTCAAAATATTCTAATGATTTTCCATCTCATTCAGAATAAAACTCAGAGTCTTTACCTTGGTCTTCAAGACGTGATGCTTTTTTTCCCCTGGCTAATTTCCTGGTCTTAACTGATTACTCAACTGAACAAGAAGCCTGCAATTATTTTTGCATTATTTCAGAAACTTCTTAAATATCATAATTGTTAATAAGTCTCAACCATTACTTACATAAATACAGACAAGACACACAAATAGTGAGTCATTTGTAGCTTAATTATTTGAATTGTATAGAATTTCCATGCACCCATATATTTATATATCTCATGTATTTGTTACAGAGCAAAAAATTGTTAATGTTAAGTCAAATTGTCTGTAAATGATGTAAAGAATATGTTAATAATCTCGATTCAAATAAATAATTATAAAGCAGGTGCACTTGAGATATCATTTAACTGACAGCAAACAGCTTCTAATAATTTCAATAACCAAAATAATGGTGATATCAGAGAAGTCTGTTAAGCTTATTGTTTATACCATCCATTTAATACACAAGAGAGCTTCAGCTGGAATCTCCCTGTAGACCTATTCTCCTGTCTTTTTAAATAGCAGTTAATTTAAACACACGTACAAAAGTCAAACTCCATTATTTCTAACATAACTCTTTCTAATAAACTGTATTCTCCTGTAATAAAACTCTGGCTGAAAAAACACATATATTTATACAGATATTGAGATTTATCTCCCTCATTTACAGTATTATTAGTGGTTAAAGGCACAAGAAGTGAGGAAGAGTGAAAGTACAAGTTTCTGACCAAGACTCTGTGAGGTAGCTGCTACAATGTCTCAGGTTTCTAAAGGAAAAGAAACTAGTGGGTATAAGCAAAGTTCACAAAATTTTGATTTACTATGTTTAGGACCCTTACTTGAGGTAACATGACTCACACCTCTAAAAACAAACTAAATCTAAAACCAGTGGTTACAGACATAAATATAGGGAAAAGAAATTGATGTTGGTTTCTAGATCATTTCATTTGAACTCCGGACTTTTTTCTCAGCAGAACCGTGGCTACGGTTTGGAGAAATCAAACTCTAAGTAGCTTCAACAGACAAGGGAATTTACTGGCTCAAATATTTGAAAAGTCCAGAGTCAGACCTAATTTCAGCCATGGCTAGCCCCAGGGCTCAACACTTTCCTTGCCACTTGCTTCTCTTATAGACAGGCTCTCTCATAAATGGAGCAAGATGGCCAAAGTGCATACTACCCGTCACCCCAAAGACCCACATCAAGTCAGCTTAACAATTTAGTTGAAAAATGGTTTCTTCCCTGTTTGATCTGGCAGAGAATTTCTGGTGGAGAATCTGATTGGCCTAAATCGGATTGTGTGGCTGTCTCCATGCAAGAGTGCTTGAAAATTGGACAATCCCTTTTGAACTCAAATATGTAATCAGGACACTACATGAAAGCAGGGTTTTCTTTACTAAAATAAATAGAAAGGGTTACCTGGTATCTCATAACAGTAGATTCTTTTGCATTTCACTGTGGACTGTCTTGCACATATGCACCCCCAATTTCTTTTCTTACATATACACTTTTAAAAACATAATACATAGCAACTATCATTTAGACTGAAATATGCACATCCTTTTTCTGGTGTTCAAAGTCTGCATCTCTTTCCAAGTCTGGAATTTTTCTAGTTTATCTGCATTTGTCATCTTGTCGGGACATGGCTCCTTTTGGTATGGTCAACCATAGCTAATTATTTAAACCTCATTTTAGAGCCTGTTACTTGCAATTTAACATTCATAATGCCAGGATTCCTAACTCTCTTTGTTCTCAAAGAATGTCATCAGAGATCCATCTCTTTGATAGACTCTATTCATAGTAGAAAAAGAGTCGAGGATTAAATGAGATTATATACATGAGGAGCTGATCACAGTGCCCAGCATATAAGAAGTACTCAATAAATTTTTTTTTATATTGCAAATTATTATTATTTGATCACTATCATTATCATCATTCTCTGATAGCTTCTGGTAGGTAAGTCTTGCCACTGGCTTGACTTAGGTCATGTGACCACACTTGTGGAAAGAGGGGAGGCCAATGGAGTCATACTCCCTCTCAATCAAACCTAGAGACTAGGTTACCTCAGGTTAAGAGAGTTTATTTCTAGAAGAATAATAAATGTCAGGAAAGCAAGAATAGTGTATAGTGAGTACAGTTTCTTTATAACGATTTAAAATTATATATATAATTTTTTAAATTTTATTTTATTATTAGTTTTAAGTATACAGTCCATTGATTAGACACTTATATAGTTTATAAAACCATTCCCCTAATTGTACTTTCTCTCCTCTGGCTCTCCACTAAACATTATATTAATGCTAACTGCATTCCCTATGCTGTGCTTTCCAGCCCTGCAACCATCTATCAACTACTAGTTTGTAATTCTTTAACCCTTCACCCCATTCTCCCAGTCCCCTAAACCCCCTCCCCTCTGGCTGTCATCAGATTGTCCCCTGTATTTGTGAGTCTGTTTTGATTAGTTTGTTCTTTTTTGTTCCTTAGATTCCACATATAAGTGAAATCATATGGTATTTACCTTTCTCTGTTGGACTTATTTCACTCAACATAATAACCTCTAGGTCATTGCAAATTGTAGGATTTCATTTTTTTAATGGCTGAGTAATATTCCATTGTATATATGAACCATAACTTCTTTATCCAATTGTCTGTTGATGAACATTTAGATTACTTCCATATCTTGGCTATTGTAAATTGTGCTGCCATGAACATAGGAGTGCATAGATCTTTATGAATTATTGTTTTGATTTTCTTTGGATAAATACCCAGAAGTGTAATTACTGGCTCAAAAGGTATATACATTTTTAATATTTTGAGAAACCTCTAGACTCTTTTCCATGGTTGCTGTAGCAATTTGTATTCCCACCAACAGTGTATGAGAGTTCCCATTTCTCCACATCCTCACCAACACTTGTTCTTAGATTTATTGATGATAGCCATTCTGACAGATGTGAGGTGATATCTAATTGTGGTTTTAATTTGCATTTCTCTGATAATTAGTGACCTTGAACATCTTTTCATATGTCTATTGACCATCTATATTTCCTCTTTGGAGAAATATCTGTTTAGGTCTTCTGCCCATTTTTTAATTGGATCGTTTGCTTTCTTTTGTTGTTGAACTGTATGAGTTCTTTAAATATTTTGGATATTAACCTCTTCATATGTATCATAAACAAATATCTTCTCCCATTTAGTCAGTTGTCTTTTTGTTTCTTTGATGGTTTACTTTGATGTACAAAAATTTTCATTTGATATAATCTCATTTGTTTATTTTTTCTTTTATTTCCTTTACCCAAGGAGATATATCAAAAAAAAAAAAATTACTGTTAGCAATATCAGAGAGTTTACTGCCTATGTTTTCTTCTAGAATTTTTATGGTTTTGGGTCTTACATTTGTTTTTAATCCATTTTGAGTTTATTCTTGTATATGGTATATAAATGTAGTTCAGTTTCTTTTTTTTTTTTTTGCATGTATCTGTCCAATTTTCCCAGCACCATTTATTGAAGAGATTGTCTTTACCTCATTATATATTATTGCCTCCTATTATATATTTGTCACATATTAAGTGAGAGTATAGGTGTAGATTTATTTCTGGGCTCTCTATTCTGTTCCATTGATCAATGTATCTGTTTTTATGCCAGAACCGTGCTGTTTTGATTACTGTAGCCTTGTAGTATAGTTTGCTTTCAGAAAGTATGATACCTCCAACTTGATCTTCTTTCTCAAGTTTGCTGTGGCTATTTGGGATCTTTTATGGTTCCATATAAATTTTAGAATTATTTGTTCTTGCTCTCTGAAAAATGCCATTGGTATTTTGATAAGAAATGCATTAAATCTATAGATCACTTTAGGTAGTATGGCCATTTTAATGATGTTGATTCTTCTTACTGATGAGCAAGGTATATAATATTTTTTATTTTATACATTAATGCAAAATTAATGTATATAATTTTACATTTAAAAATTTATAATTGTATGTATATGTATATTGGCTAATGATACTTAAACATGTACAAATTTGTAAAAGTTTTCTGATGTCAAAATTTGAAGCTCTGGTTAACAGATCTCAACTGGGTTATTTTAAGGCATGACCAAGAATATTAATGATAGTCATAAATACTGTAAAATTATTAGATTCAAAGACTTGATGGGATTAAAGTTGTATTCCAAGTTTGCAAACTTCAGCTACATTATATAGTCATATGCCACTTAGTGAAGGGGATACATACTAAGAAATGCATCATTAGGTAATTTTGTAGTGTATAAACATCATAGAGTGTGCTTACACAAACCTAGGTGGTATAGCCTTTTGCTCCTAGGCACAAGCCTATGCACTATGTTACTGTACAAAATCAAGCACAAGAGACAATGATGCAATCAAGACATGCAGTAAATAGAAGTTATATGATGAGGCTGCTGCAGGCTAATGCTGCATACTGTTTTGCAACAAGTTTTTTTTTTTATATATAAGTAGAAAGAGCACACTAAAATAATGATATAAAAGTATAACATATTAAATACATAAACCAGAAATATAGTCATTTATTAACATTGTCAAGTACTCTGTACTGTACATAATTATATGTGCAATACTTTTATATGACTGGAAGTGTTAACGCTGGAGTGATACGAAATTCAGTGTCACCCCAACAGCATTGGCGGGTAGGAGGGGTGGTACTTGGTTCTTCCCCACTGACACAGAAATAATTATAGGTCAGCAAGATTTATAAAAAAGTAGTATTTATTGAAAATACATTTCAGATGGAGATGAGGTGCACTAAGAAAGCCTGCAGCCCTGTGGAATTTGGGAGGTGTAAAGAGAAAAGAGAAAAGAGAAAAGACAGAGAATGCTCCAAGAAAGGAGTGGATTTTCAGTGAAGAGAGCTTAACAGCTCAGAAGTGGCAAGGTCTGTTTATATTTGGGCCATGATAGGAAGTCTTAGATGTTCCCTATGTGAAGTCACCTTGACTGACAATTGGCTGCTATGTAACTCTGCCTACTGTGCATGTGCTTACCCAGAATTCAGACTGATATAATCAGATTCATGAACTTCTGGGCATAGTCATATTATTCTAATGATGGTATAAATAAGGCTGAGGTTATGGTCAGTTTGGGGTAGTACTTTCTGTGCATGCTTTTGTGGAGACTTGGTGGTTTAGCAGCAGCTTTTATGGCCTTTGTGTTCTAGGATTTGGGTTAAATTATAACTCTAAATGGAGTGGTGTTTCTAGGAGATCCTTAAGGAAGGTCTTCTAGGGAAGTTTCTATAGTTACAGAGCTGGGGCTCCTGTCGCTCATGCCTACCTAACTACCTAAAACAATAGGTTTGTTTACACCAGCATCATCACAAAACCATGAGTAATGCATTGCACTACAACATTATAACTGCTACAACATCACTAGCTGATATGAATTTTTGAGTTCCCTTATACTCTTATGGGGCCACTGGTGTATATGCTGTCCATTGTTGACCAAAATGTTGTTATGTGACACACGACTGTATATCAAAATACTGTTATTTAAAAGCTCATTTAGAAGTCATTTTCAGATAGATGGTTTAACTTATATAAAATTTAATACTATTTTTATAGAAAAATGAATATAGGTAATATGATTTATACATATATTCTACTGTCTGTTTCCAGTATTTTTAAAAAAGTTACTTAAACTGTGATACTACAAAGAAGAGGGGGGAAAACAGCAGTATTGTGAAGATATTTGCTCTAAGCATAATAAAACAGGCATACCTTAATAGGTCTACAAGGAATATTTAGTTGTTAGCATCTTTTAAATGCTTCTGCTGAGAAACCATGTTTTCATAACAAGGTGGGTGAGTATTAAACCTGTGATAGTACTTTCTAGGATCACTATAATTTACAAAAACAATAAAAACCTGCTAAAAACATTTATGTATTTTTAAATGTTGTAATCTGGGGATCCCACTGATATTTGTGGTGAAAGATTTGCCCAAGGCTACATAACCCTGCTTGTACATTGCCAGGACTGCAATCTGTTTTATGACAAAACAGATTCATTTATCTCCAAATAAATAAATTACTTTTGTGAACATTTAGAAACATTTGCATAATTAGGCTGTAAGATCTTAGCAGCCTTTTTCATAATAATTAAAGTAATCTAATCTTGGACAGGGTAAACAGACTTACTAGGATGAGAGCAGCCTTCAGGCAAGGAACTTACCGCATTCTGCAGGAACTGTAAGGCTGATGATGTTTGTTAATTATGCAGAGCTTTTACTCCCCAGTAATAGCAGCGTTTGTATTGCCTGAAGCTTAGATAGCTACTCCCAAGCACATAAAATTAGACTCTGCTTTTTTGACATTCTCTTAAAAAACAACAACAAAAAAAACAAAGAAGATACTTCAAAATGATTATATGCTTTCAACAAGGAGGGCATTAGCTTTCCACTGTTGGATCCTGGATCTGCGTACAATTGGCCCATTCTTCAGACATGTGATCTTGATTATCTTTAGATCTAGAGATTTCAGAATATATAGATACACAAAGCTGAGGCTTAATAAAAGAGCCACAAAATGAATGATTCTATTTCAGTTCTCAGAACCTCCTGGAACTCCAAGTTTGAAAAAAAGGCACTTTCGTAAATAATTCATTTTAAAGAAATCTCATTTTACTTGAAATTAACGATAAAGAATATTTAAAAAATACATCAAGTGAAAATGCATGTTTTACAAAATTTCTGTTCTGTTTCTAAATAGTCTATTGAGTAGTTTGGTTCATATAGTGGTTTTAATGATGACTTAGCTAGAGGGAACCAATATCTAACTTCTGGTTATAACTAGTATATTTACCTTAAAAACACAAAGCTTAAAAATCATCTTTCAAACAGATAAGAAATGACTGTCACCAAATTAATTGACAAAACTTTTATGTAATACTTATTATTTTTCTCATTGTAAAAGAAAACTACTCTTATACAAGTTTTTCAAAAGAAATCTAATATTTCCAAAATCAAGTCTTAAGAAACAGGGAATAAAGAATTTATAAGTGGAGTATGTGTTCATTGGAGCCAGAGGTGATACAGTAGTACTTAATGCATTTATTCTTGCTCATATGAAATGTTAAATAAATGTGGTTATGATAACACTAGTTATCAGAAAAGTGACAGTATTATCTATCCTTTACATGTTATCTCATTTTTATCTATAATTTATTCATTTATGCACAATATATTTTATTTTCACCTGTATTTAGATGGGCTTCTAGGATGATTATTTATTCTTGAAATGTTCAAACCTCACAGTGCATTTAATTAAGACATCACAAGTTTCTATCTCTATGGGGAGAGATTTGTGATGTCATAAGCATGGGGCATATGAGGCTGACAATTAGGAACTAGAAATTAAAGATGAAAAAAAGTGTGATGCAAATGTTTGGGGAGGAGAGTTGGAAAGATAAGGCAAAAGGAAGCAATTCATCTGTCTCAACAAAACTTTTCCACAATGAATGTAGAAACAATGGTTTCTGTTCAGTCTTTTACAAATTAAATTTTTGATAAGTTGAAAGTTCATTAAATATTTATTAAAATTTTGAGATTATACTCACACATTTAGTCATGAAACATGGTTTTAACTAAAATATTCTTCTTGTATTATGTTTAAAGTTTTAAAAATCTCTCATATATTCTAGGAAGTTTATATTTTCCTTTGTCACTCTTTGAATTTCCCTTTTGCTACGTTCAGAAATCACAGACAAAAGAGAGCATATAGCCTGTATTCTCTTTTTGTTTTAATTAAAAGAGTATTTAGGTAAAATTAATATTAAAATTAAAACTAATCTTTTTCTAATCATTTTATTTGCTGTCTACAATTGTGATTTTACAGTATTCTTAAAAACACTAATTTTAGGCCTTGTTTTAACACCATTAATAGATGCTTTTTTATTCTTAAATAATTATATTTTTCCAGAAATTAAGGTAGTTGAGGCATAGAGAAATTAGTTTGTCTGCCTTTATTACACAGGAGAACTGGGAATGGGACACAGATCTACTTAACTCCGAAGCCTAGTTTCTTTCTTATTGATGGGGAACTTAGCCATGTTCTCCTGAATTCTTTTACAACCTACTTGGTTAGAATCATAAATATCTCCAACCTTTTATTGATCTTGTAGATTTATTAGTAAAACTTTAGCAGAGTAATGCATTTCTAACATATATATGTTTATTTTTAAATTAAGCACATGTACTACTATTACTAAATATGATTAATAATATATACTTAATTTTAAGAATTTAAATTTTAAGACTCCTTTGAACAAAAAAAGACAGAATAAATTATTAACAGTTTTGCTCTCACTCTCCCCACCCCCAAATTAGGAATTTATATATATGAGCTATTGAATATTAGAGAGACGATTCTCTCCCCCCGGATCTCCAATATTTTGCACATTGTATAAGCAGAGGAACTGTCTTTTGTTCTGGACTATCTTTTAAAGGATACTTTTATTGTGAATCACCTTGCAAGATAGAAACAGTGTTTCTGGCACAAAAGACAGATTTGCTGCTGTCTAGTAAAAGAAAGATGTTTACTTCCAGGCCAAAGGTCAGGCAGTTTTACTTATTGTTCATTTTAAAAGACTTCAACTGTGATGCAAACCACTGATATACAACCTCTCCCTGCACTACTCCAAATTACCCCAGTGGGATTTGGGGAGCAAGGAAGAACCAATGCAAACATGAAGCTTGTGCTGCCCTGCCTCTGTACCTTAAGTAGAAAAGTCCTTTTTCTCTGAACCAGGAGTCTCATGTCTACTGCCAGTATCTAAAAAACATGGGTAGGCCAAGTTTCTATGTTGCAAGTAGGAAAAAATCTCAGACTCCTCACTTTGTTTGACATTGACCCAAGAACCAATGAAGTTTTGTTAGGTAGTTAGGTAGACATGAGCGACTGGGGAATGAAGGCCTCTCCTAATGACCTCCCTTAGGACCTTCCTGGAAACCCCATTTTATGGTTATAAATTACCTCTATATACTGAGGAACAAAAGAGTAAAAAGCCATAACATAGTGGTCAGTTTTGGTCCAGCCACAAGTGCTTACACAGTCAGTCCTACATCAACCTCCCCTTGACTTTAGACCATCATTATAATAACAAGCCCATGCCCAGAAGTTTATGAATCTAATTATAACAGACTGGATTCTGGGTAACCGCATGCACAGTAGGCAAAGAGTCAAATTGTCAATCAAAATAACCTCGTGTAGCAAACATTTAGCACCACTCTTGTAACCTCTCATCATGGTCTGAGAATAATACAGACCTCCTCACTTCTGTGCAGGTATAGCCCTTTTTGGCATGACCTGCATCCTTCTTAAAGTATGCTTTAATAAATTCTACCTACTACTTCTACATGGCTACAGCTTTCTTTGGAGTAGCCCGTTTCTCTCTTGAAATGTACTTTAATAAATCTTACTTTTTCTAAAGCTCTCTGATCTATAATTCTTCACCATGTCGTTGAAAGAACTGAGGACTCCTCAGTGCTACTGGGGCAAGAACAGATTTTAGATTGCCTCAACAGCAATAGCTTTACATTGCTAATTAATTGGGCTTGAAGATTGATAGTTAAAAGTTCATAGTAAATAACTAATCTTTAGACTTCAAGTGTGTACACAAAATCCTTACAAATAACAGCAAACGATATTTAAACAACATAGAAAATAACCTGGTGGGATATGAGACACAATACAAGTATAAATCTGAAACTCATTTCTTTGAAAGATGGATCTGGATTTATTTATTTACAGAAATTTTTATTCTAATTTGTTTTGAAATCAATTATCTCGAAGTCAATCAGCCTTCAGTTTTATCATAAAAGCTGTTAAATTTTAGCACTGTTTAAAAATAAAATTCTGAGTGATTTAACTTTCTCACAAAAAAAATCACTTTTCACAAATACTATTAAACATAGGCTCACAATCTCTCACTACAATTAGGACTTATTAGTCGGTAATATAGCATATATGTGAGTATAAAAATAAAATTTTAACAAAAAAGGGATTATAATTTTATACAACAAAAATGTAAGGCTTGTGATCTTCTGTCTCTACAACACTGTATTTTGCTAATTTGCAAAGTAGTATATATACTTAAGGCAAAATTTACTTTCATGAATAATTAAAGTACATATATATTTTAAATTTTTACATAATTTTGAAGTTTGGGCAAATTTCTTGTTTATTCTGATTAAATCACCATTGTTTACCCTATGAAATGGTTGGTAAAGGCTTTTAGCAACTCTCCCATTTCCTATTGTCTGCCTGTGCTTGCATTATTAGTATTATTGTCAATCTTTTTAATTCAGTGTCTGCTATGTACAGTAGTCAAAATTAGCTCTTATAATTCATAAATACACATAGTCCACTGAAACACATGGAAGAATGGTGTAGTATGCTAAAAATGCACAAAGAAGTATGCCCTCTAACCTCACATCATCCTGCCCTGGGTGTTCTGTCTGCTTCACACTAATTTATCATATTATGTAAAGCATAAATTCCCATCTGACTTAGAAACTGACTGACAGCGTCAATGCCAATCCCAAAATTACATAATGATAAAGTTTAATTTTTTTCTTTGTTTTAGATAGAGATGAATAACAAAAGGAGGTCTTATATTTCTTCCTGTAACCCAAATTATTATCTTTTATACACTTTGGTTCCGCACCTTATTTGGAAACCACTAAAATGTAAGTTTGCCAGCCATCACTTTATTTTATACTTAGTTTCATTATTTGCCCTTTTTCTCTTTTCTTTGTCACATTGAAATGTATTTGCAAGGCCCTTTAATCCTACTATGACTCCAAGACTTACCAGATAGTCTTGACCATGGGAAGATGAGAGAAATCAAGATATCCCTATCTCTCCCCATCCCTATTCCCTTCTTTTGGTGTCTCTGTGATGGCTAAGTTTTTTTCTGTGCCGCTAGATCATGTTGCTTCTACCTCCCTAGTTCTACCTCCTGGAGGAGAGTCCCTCCTACCTCCAGCCATGCAGTCATCCATTAGTCAGCTTCTGTATTCTGATAGCACCATGACTTCCTGTTGCCCTCCAGCCTGAGAGGTTGTAGTTACTTTTTGCTGTTGCTAATCTCTGGGCTGCTTTTCAGCTTGTGTTTACAATCCTTCATGTTAAATTTTATAAAATTTAAGGTGCTTTCTGTTTTCCTGACTGACCCTTGAGTGATAAAACAGGGTATAGTAATAAAAGGTTATTGCACATCTAGCAGGTCTGTTTATCTAAAGTGGTACGTCTGTAAAAAGAACATGACCAGCTGAGTCAAAGATGAAAAGGTTTAAGAATGTTAAAAGAAGTGGATAAAACAAATTAGTCCCTACTCAGATGGCCAAATTTGCTTAATTGCATAACCAGAAGGCTTATGTAGTGATGTTCTGATACCACGCCAAGAAGGGCTTCCAAAATTTCTTCACTATCAAATCATAGTTCCCTGAGATGGAATGATGCCAAGATTTCACTTCTGTTCTCCTAACCTAAAAGTCTTAAACTTAGTGAAGTACCACAGAAAGGCCACTAATGAGACACTAATATTTTTGTACAAAACACACTGATCATCTCATCTATGTGAACTAAAGAAAGCAAACCAGGAATGAAGAAAACAGAAAATAATTGAGAAAATATATACTGAATACTGAAGAAAAATAATACTGAATAAAAAAAGAAGGTCATATTTATGGGTAAGCCAAATAGCTATTTCCTATTGTTTTCAAAGGTACTGCAGAGCAGATTGTCAGAGGCTCCCATAAAGGGCTCTTTAAATGTGTAAAAAAAAAAGAAAAAAAAAACTATCTTAGTCAGATAATCACTGAACACTATAGGTGTTGTAAACAGATCTCTGCTATTGATTCATCCCTTTTTAATTTCTTCCCAGGCACTCGGTCAAGGCAATAAGCTGTTTATGGCTGTGCGACAAATGTCTCTTGTGATCTTCATTAAAATCAGTGTCAGGTAATAGCATACTGAATGCATTAGGGACAACTTTGCTTTGACATCATGGTAATGCTCTTTAGCACACGCATTCTGAAATCTTATTTGAAGGTCTTATCAGTGCAAGACTGTGTCGGTGTGCTGGAAATATAATTGCTATAGCAGATGTGTTATATTATGTTCTCTTAAAAGGATCATTGTTCTACCAGTATAAATTACTTTGTAATTTGTCTTGTTTTTGGATGGGCAGCACCTCTGAAAATGCCAATGTTTTTTTTCATTGTTTCAAAGGTACATTATACCTTTTAGCAGTTTGACAAAGCCATTAGCATTATGGTTTGGTGCACATTTCAGTATTGATTTTGATCCTAGAGTCTTTTAGAGATAATGGAGACATTTTCAAATTATCCTTAGCTCTAACCAATATAAGACTATTCCTTTTTATGGATAAAAGATTCCAAAAGAATGATTATTCTACTCTGATGCTTGATTTTCTTGGAGAATATCCTAGCAAGTTCACAGTCTGGCCCATATTAACCAATGCCTCTGCATTTTAATAGGTTATTTTCAGATGCACCTACATTTCTGCCCATACTAATTGAGTGTGGGATCCATACATATTAGTTTCCAACCCTGTATATGTTTGTTGTGCTTTTATAATAATTACAAAATATAATTAAACAGTACATAAATTTAAAAATATATATGGCAAAACATTTATTGTTTCTATAAAACACTAAATTGGAACACCTTGGAAAGACTTTATAAATATGAACTGTTAAAATTTTACTTTGGAATAAGATAAATTGAAGACAAGGATATTTTGTTGAGGAGAGTGTATGGGGATTACAAAAATCTGAAAGGATTCTGTTCTCAGAGTTCTTTACAAGCATTTTCAAATTCTAGTTTTAAAAATGTTTTAAAGTTTTTTAAAGAAAACATGATTTTGATCACCAAGTCTTCTACACTGAGGAAATATCTTGGTTTTAAATCAAAAGGTTTGTGAATAAAGTTATTTGAGCAATTTTAAAGCATGATAACATTAGTAGTGCAAAACCATGCATATCTAAGATGTTGTTTATGCAAAATTCAAGTGTGATTTTACCTATTCCAACACCTGCCATCACCCCTCATAGAAATGAACTTTCTAAAAAGTCTTGGTTTTGCAAGGTTTCCACATACCAATTCACTTAAAATAAATGAAAGTCTTGGAAAACAGGTCCATGAATACAGAATGCTAACCAAAATGTACTTCTTGGCACTTTTCCTGTGGTCACCCAAGGGAAAATATGTTTACCATTCCACAGCAAGATAAAATTTCATACTGACTTTCAGGCAAGCCACCAATGTAATTGATATGTACTACTAATCAGATGAGCATAACACATGATAATATTTTTTCCTCTGTGACTAAGAGTGATATGCTTCAGTGGTTATCGCAGCATGTGTGAGGCTACCACCCTCTTATATACGCATAGGTGTTCAAGTGATACATTTTGAAAACCAGCACGAAGCACTCTATCCATATGTGGTTAAATAATTGAAGCAATTGCCATGTGAGTTGCTGGCCACCACATCTGTACATTTCTTCAGGCTGTAATAAGCACCAGATGTTTTACCAGATGATGGTTTATGATACCACAAGGTGTTTTTGACAATGCTAGTGGAGATGTGGACCCTGTGTTAACTTCATTCACAGCATGACAATGAGAACCAAGAGGAGACAGCACGGTGACCAGACACTTACCTGAAGAAGGGCTTTGTTGGTAGATACACAGGAAGAAGAAATAAGTGCACCTTCCCCCGCAATGACCATAGAACTTACTAGACTTAAAAATTCTCTAATGTCATACCATTTTTCAAATTCTTTATAATTGAACTGCTCATTGGTGACTCTCCTAAAAATTTTGCTTAAGTATATTGCTTTTATTTACTTAAGTGCTCTTAATTTTATAATGAATATTTGATTTACTTCAGGTCATTGTATTTTTCACTCAGAATGCACTTCTATAATTTTATAAAATTCTTATGTCTATATATTTTTAGAGTAAATATGTGACCTATCTATTGATATCATTCCAAGTAACATTTTTATAAAATCGTTTTCTAATCATTCATTTTATAAATATTTATTATGCAGTCTTATGTATCAGACATTGTTCTAGGCTTTAAGGATACAACATAAATAAAACAGATAAAATCTCTGTCTTCATACAGTTAAAATTATAGCAAGTAAGATTACATTCTCCTGAGCATCCCCATGAAAAGCTCCTCAGGTCATAGCTAGAGCCAGGTAGCCCCCTCCTCAGCTCAAATGAGACTGATTAAACTAACTTACATATTGAAAAGACATCCCAGTCCTTCTCTGTCCAACTCCAGTAAGTTCCCTGGCTTCAGGTCCTCTATGCCCAGGATGAACTTTGTCCTCAAGTCCCAGAATAGGGAAGCACCTGATGAACAAAGGTCTTATGCCTTACCTGGCTTGCAGTACCCAGAGAAAGTAGGAATGGTTGGAGGGCAGCAGTGAGTCAGGCTTGCAATTTCATCACTCTTGAGGTGCAAGGCTTGTACCAGGCCAGATTGTTGGCATTGTGTCTTTAGTGATGGGCCCTGGTGGGCCCTGCTATGGTCCTGTTGAAGATAAGTCATGAGACTGTTTAAATGCTCCTCAAGGTTATAGAATTGTGGAATTTCTCTAATTGATAGTAGCTCAGGGCTGGGAAGTGACCAGAGCTGTACCTAGAGGAAGACATGCTTCCTTAAATAAGAGAGAAGTTTCAAAGGGACCTTGGAAGAGAATGGGTTAATGACTGGTGAAATTATTTAGATGGCTTTAAGGTTAAGATGAAGAAGAATCTCAGCAACTCAACCAGAACTATATCATGCAGAGTGTACAGAGGACCCCACTCCTAATCTAGTAGGGTTCATGATTCTCAGTTCCTTTAAACTTTATAGTCCTCATCCTAAAGGACAAGTCATGGGCAATTAGATGACTTTCTAACACTCTTTACCTCTTTGGGTCCCTTCTTTTTTGAAGCATTAATCCATTTATTTATTACCTTGTTACTGGAAACATGGCATAAGAAATGGAATTCAGAGGAATAAGGGCTGCTTCTAGCCTAGGGCCATGGGCTGTCTGAAGCCCAATACCAGGAGGTTGAGACATCTCTATATCTTCCATCTGTGAAGCAGAGTATCAATCTTTGAAGAAAGGGGGAATGCTGTGGACTTACATTTACTGATCCAAGCAGTCTAGGGCTTAGTCAAGCGTCACCTAACCAAGGATACAGTGGAACTTCCCTAGATTAGCAAGGAGTTACTATATTCTCTTCCTTGATCTCCTCCATTAGAGAGGAAAGTTCTAATACTTTTTGGAACTCTAGTTTTACACTTGTGATAAAGCAAAAGATCTCCATATTTGTGGGAAAATAACAATAATATAAGAATCAAGGTTTTTGAAAAGCATTCCCTTATCTAACTACCTTAGAGGTAGACCTTAATATTTTGACACTTTCTTTTTTCTCTATATATTTTTCATTATATAAACCTTAATAAATATACAATTTCACAGTCTGTTTTTTCAATTTACCATTATTACAGAAGTATTTTCCTATGTTACAAAAAGAATTACATATTCAACATTTTAATAACTCTATTAGATTCCATGTACTAAGCTTTGCTTTCTAATTCACTCATTGTTCAAAATTTAGATCGCTTCCAATTTTTCTACTCTAACTGATGTTGCAATGAGCATTCTTGTATTTTATATATGTTCGAGCTCTCTCTCTCCCTCTCTCTCTCTCTCTCTCTTTCTCTCTCTCTCTCTCTCTCTCTCACACACACACACACACACACACACACACACACACACACACGCAAGAAGTGAATTATTGAATGAAATAGTTTTCCAAGAATACCATGTGACAATTTCTTTTTCAAGGAAGATTTTAAAACTCTAAACATTATTATTATAGAATAACTATGCCAAATATAAAAATGAAAAAGTTTCTTATTTCAGCATATATTTATGTGATTGCTAATGAGGTCAAACCTTTACAGAATTTCATTAGAAATTCGTACTTCCTATTTTGTAAATTAAGCTGTCTATTAAAGCTAGTTAAGAGAATGGACTCTGAGACAAAACTTTCTGGATTTGTATCTTGTTCTTCTACTTAGTACCTGTACAGCCTCAGTCTCCTTATCTGTGAAATGAGAATGGTGATAATAATATTACTGCTACTTCATAAAATTGTTGTAAGTATTAAATGGGTTAATATCTACAAAGTGCTTAGAACTCTGAGATACAGAATTAGTTGCTTTTTTTTTTTTTAAGTTTTGGCTATTATTTTTTTATTATAGTGTTATTAATTTTTTGACTCTTTAATGGTTTTATCTTTACCTTTAAATTTTCCTAGGTTTATTTACTTGCCTCATTTCTATTTTTATGCCACTGGAAATAAAACTCCCTTTGCGATCTTAATCATACTATGATTTTAATCACTACCTAAAAACACTTGCCTTTCCAATCTATGCCTCTAGTTTAGATCTCTCCCTTGAGCTCAAGACTCATTTTTCTCTCCTCAATACATCCCTAGTGAAGGCACATTTGGCCAGTATAGCTCAAAATGAACTTATCATTCTCTATCTAAATTTGGCTCCTCTTTCCGTGTTCTCTTTTTCTGGTGACCTCACAATGTGCCAGGGACACAGGCAGGAACCCAGCAAAGGGGATCAGACTATGCTATCCCATAATATGCATCTTTTACTTAATTAAGAATTTAAGAATTATTTTGATCCTTTCTGCCTAAAAGCAAAGCATAACTTTCCTTTTTGTAAAGTAAATTTTCATTCTTAAAGGTGTCCCCCTCTCTCACACCAAGAAGAGGAGAATGACTCTTAATCATGGACTCTTAATCATTGGAGTCAATTCATATCATCTGAGAAAGGTGTTTTTATAATTAACCTTACTAAACAACCTTGTCTGTCATACATTTCCTAGTCACCTTCTTGTAAGTCACCCCCCTAGAATCCCAACACCTCCATCTTCTGTTTAATCACTTCACAATTTCTTGCCCTTTGTTAAAATGATATATAAATCTCTGAGTCTAATTGCCTATTTGAGTTTTCATTTCTTTTCTGTGGAACTCTTGTACACATAAAATTAAAAATAAAAAGTGTATTTTTTCTCCTGTTGATCTATCTTTTGTTTTAATTTGCAGGTTTCAGGGACAGAATTTAAGAGATTAGAGGAAATGTTTTATGGAAGAATCTTGGATTTCTCTCCTCATTTTCTCTAACCAATAGATAACTATTTTTTTTATTTTTTTATTTAACATGTTTCTTTTTTGGCCCCCTTCCCTAGAGTCCTACTTCTATAAGCCTGGACATTATTTTCCCTGTTTAATGCCTAAATGCCTTCCAAGTTCAGCCCTTTTCACCTGGTATACAAACCACATATCTCTGTCTTTGCCAGTATTTTCTTCTCTAGTCTCATCTTCAGCTTCTTACTTCCTTAGATTTGCTCTACATTAGTTCCAAATCATTTTGCCTTTACCAGTGAACATCTCTTGCTCTTCCCTCAGTTTGATGTGCCCTTATCCAGTCCCACCCTCATTTTCCTTGCCTATTTAACCCTTACTAATCATTTAACACAGTTTAATGTCATCTCCTCTAAGAGACCTTTTCTTAATCCTCAAATTGTATGAATGATATTTCTTTGTTTTTTATTCACTATACGATATTATATTTATCTGCTTATGTGCCAATCTTCTACATAAGAGTGTGAGTTGCACAAATTCAGGAACTGTTTTATCCCCAGTACCTATCACAGTGTCTGTTTGATAGTAATTCTCAGAAACATTTGTTAAGCTGAAAGATGAAATCAATCATAAAGAAGACATGAAATATAGAAGATGCCTGGAATCAGGGTAGTACTCATAGCATGTCATAAATTTGGGAATGCATGAGCATCCAGAAGCTGGTTCTCATTTTGTAAGACCAAAATGTTGCTTGGTGAACGTAACAGATACTGTTGGTTGTCTAATATTAAGTTTCCCTTTCTTCTTCCTTAATGAAGTCTCCATTCCTTATCTATGCATCCCTATGCCTGGAACTCCCAGATAAAGGGGTAGGCATAGCCCTGTTAATCCATCTCTTTTGTCAATGGTTGATTCAGGAATGTTTATGAGGCTCATTTGAGACCACTGAGATTGGAAGAGAGAGGTATTCAGGGTGGCTTTCAAAAGCTGATTCTCTCCCTCTGCATGTTGTCATGAGTGGATATAAAGATCTTCTTTCTTTTAAAGCCATGTTATCCTCTTATATCAGCTTGAGGATAAAGTTAATACACAGAAGAAAGATTAACCCTGAGAATCCTGAGGAAACTGAATTGAAATTATATTCTATCTCTGTTCTTCCAGGTATACAAGCCAATTTGATGCCTTATTGCTTCAACCAATTAGATATATTTTTGATATTTGTAATTGAAAATGTCATAATTACATGCATTAAGTAAGCATAAAATTATCAGAGGAACAGACTTATCCACACCTCTTCTGTCTCTCTGGATTTTTTGCCATTCCTACAATATACTGTTCTGGGTTGAATTGCATCCCCTCAAAATTCCTATGTTGAAGTCTTTACCTCCAACATCTTAGAATGTCACCTTATTTTGAAATGTGGTCATTGAAGATGTAATTAATTAAGCTAAGATAAAGTCATCTGGAGTAGAGTGAGCCCCTAGTTAATTATGACTGGTGTCCTTGTAAAAAGGGGAAACTTAGACACACACATGGACATATGCCATTTGAAGATAAAGCCAGGAATCAGGATGATGTTTCTATAAGCCTAGGAATGCCAAATATTGCCAAAAACTTACCAGAAACTATGAGACAGGAACAGAATAGATTCTTTCTCAGAATCTTCAAAAGAAAGCAACCCTACTGACAGCTTACCTTAGACTTATAGCCTCCAAAACCACAGGACAATAAATTCCTGTTATTTAAGCCACCCAGTTTGTGGAACTTTGTTACAGCAGCCCTAACAACCTAACACACCAATGTCATTTCTGAGTTAAGGCTTTTGCACTAGCTCTTGCTGTGCTCAGAATGCTGTAACATGTGATCTTCCCATTTCTGATCCTTTCTTCATTTTCAGATCTTAGCTGAAGGATTCCCTCCTCACAGAGAGCTTTCAGCACCACCTAATCTAAAGCAGCCCTACTAGTTTACTTTTTGTCATCACTGCTTTTATTTTCTTGTTCAGCACTCACCACTCTAATATTTTTTTCTTGCAGATTTAATTGTATGTTTGTGGTCTATAACCCTCCCCACCATACACACACTAAAATTTAAACTTCACTAGTAAAAAAGTTCAGGAATGTACCATCCCGAATTATGTAGCTTTGGTATATTAATTATTTTGAGTAACAGGCACTTTTAAAATAGCATATACAAGGAGGGACATTCTCTGAACTCCTCTTATCTGCCTACAGAAAGATATTTCAAAAGGAACCCCATTGTCATAGATCCCCTCTCTGGGAGTTTCATCAACCAGGGAAGATTAACTCTTATCACAGGAGAGGAGACTAGAAGTCGACACCACACCTAGACAAATTTTGTTAAATATTTCCTATCTCCTATCTATTCTTCTAAGGGCCCATTCATCACTGCTAAAAATCATTTACTCTCCCCTAAATTCCTTACATCCCTCTTCCTCTTCCCCTATTAATACAGTGTCAAAAATACTAAATGGAGCCACTTTAAAATTGAGCCAGAGCTGCCATGCCAGAGGAATTGATTTGCAAATCTTATTCCTGAAATGTTTGAAATAGTTTATGGCCATGTTACCCTGAACAAGCCCTATCCCATCTGATCTCGGAAGCTAAGCAGGGTCAGGCCTGGTTAGTACTTGGATGGGAGGCCACCTAGGAAGACCAAGTGCTGTAGGCGTAAAATAAAATAAAATAAAATAAAAAATAAAAACTAAGGGATTGTAAGATGACAAGGTCCTTGCAATCTGTGAGGTCAACCAAGGGTTGCCTCATCTAAAAAATAGAAATAATAATAATAATAAAATGTTTAAAATACTAAAACAGGGCAAAATAAACTCTGGACTGGGCCTAAAGCAACCTGTGTCCCAAGGAACTGTTTGCAAAGATAGCAAGAAAGCAGATATTATAATTACCAAACTGATAGCTATCAGACTGAAAATTTTTTTAAAAATGTTTAACATTAGCATCACTACATTAGCTTTTCTGCATCGATAGAAAGGCCTTCCTTGTATTGATGTGATTGTTCCCTTTCCCTATCTCTTAAACACCCATTGACTTTGTCTCATAAGCAGAACATCATTTGGGCTTTTGCCTGAATCAGTGCTTTCCAAATAGCTATTCTTTAGATTTCCAATAAATGCTTGTTGCCTCTTATTTTGAAAGGCCTTTTGTTTTAGGTTAACAATCGTATTTTAGTTGGCCTTCCTTGTATTGATGTGATTGTTCCCTTTCCCTATCTCTTAAACACCCATTGACTTTATCTCATAAGCAGAACATCATTTGGGCTTTTGCCTGAATCAGTGCTTTCCAAATAGCTATTCTTTAGATCTCCAATAAATGCTTGTTGCCTCTTACTTTGAAAGGCCTTTTGTTTTAGGTTAACAATCATATTTTAGTCCTCAAATCTCACTTTTGAGGGAATCATTACTTTTTTATGATGCCCCAGTACACATAATATTAACATTAAATATTACGTTTGTATATGTTTTCGTCTGTTAATCTGAGTGTTGTCAATTTATTTCCTAGACCCAGCTATGGAACCAAGGAGGGTAGAAGAAAAGTCTTTCCTATTCTACACTGGAGAACAGAAAGCTTTTCTATCCTGTTCACTGCTGAATTCCCAGGATCAAGACTCATGCTGAGTACACATCAAGTTCTCAGTAAGTATATGTTAAATGGAAAAATGGGGAGTAAATAATTGTGAGTTAAAGTGAAAGAATGATTTATGTCATTAAGCTTTTGAATGTTTGGTGCATAAGATGAACTGTAATATCCAGCTTCTACCATTATTATGTGAAATTAACTTTCTCTACTTCTGTTACCTTTTCTATAAACTAGAGAAACTAACAGTGCCTACCTATAGGGTTGCTTTGAAAATTTATGAGAGAATATATGAAAAGCACTTAGAACTGTGCTGGCTAATTAACAGATATTCAGTAAAGGTTAGTTCTTTGTTCCACACTGGTTCTTAATTAAAAGAAAAAATAAAGGTTTCTCTCTCTTCCAAATAGAGTTAGACTCAACCCACCCATGCTTGCTGTAGAAGGCTAATAATGGCTTCCAAAGAAATGTCCATATCTTAATCCCCAGAATCTGTAAATGTTATCTTATTTGGGAAAAGAGTCTTTGCAGATATGATTAGGTTAAGGATCTTGAGATGAAGAGACTACACTAGATTTTATCCAGGTAAACCCTAAATCTAAAAGCATGTGCATTCAGAAGAAAGGGAAGAGGGAGATATGACATATACACACAGAGAAAAAAGTAATATAAAGACAAAAGTGGAGATTCAAGTGATAACAACCAAAGAAGAGTTTCCTCTGCCCCCCATCCCAGAAGCGGGAAAAAGAGAGCCTCCAGAGGAAGTATAGCACTTATGATATCTTTTGAAGTTCTAGGACTGTGAGAGAATAATTTTTTTAAGGCCATCTAGTTTGTGACAATATGTTACAAGGGTCACAGGAATCTAGTACACTTGTCCTGTCTGTTAATATTGCCAAGCGGCTAATGAACTCAGCTGTGTCACTTGATCAAAGAGTCTTCTCATTTGCGAAGACTCCTATGATAAAGTTTAATTTATAAATTAGGCATAGTAAGAGATTAATAACAAGATCTAATAATAAAATAGAACAATTATTACAATATACTGTTATAAAAGTTATGTGAATGTGGTCTTTCACTTTCAAAATATCTTACTGTACTCTACGTACAGAATGAATATGCTGGACAAAGAGATAATTCACTCCCAGGGAGAGACAGAGCGAGACAGCACATGATTTCATCATGTTACTCAGAATGCTGTGCAATTTAAAACTTTTGAATTGTTTATTTATGAAATTTTTCATTTAACATTTTGGACATTAAATGCAGTTGACCAAAGGCAACTGAAACCATAGAAAGTACAACTGTAATTAGGTGAGACTTCAGTCATGTACCACATAACTTTCTGATCAATGAAGAACTGCATGTACAATGGTGGTCCCATAAAATTATAATGGAGCTGAAAAATTTCTATTGCCTAGTGACATCATAGCATCATAATGTAATGCAACGCATTGTTCATGTGTTTGTGATGATGCTGGTGTAAACAAATCTACTGTGCTTCCAGTTGTATAAAAGTATAGCACATACAATTATGTACAGTACCGAGTACTTGACAATGATAATAAGCAACTATGTAACTGGTTTATGTATTTACTATGCTATACTTATGCTATAACATATCATTATTTTAGAGTATACCTTTTCTAAAGTATACTTATATTAAAAGGTTTGATGTAAAACAATATGCTATGTTATGCCAGCAATAGTCTCATATATCAAGGGTTGCCCAGTGTCTTGATCACATCATTTTCTCTTGTGTTTGATAGAATCTAGTGTTGTTTTGTTCTTCATGGCCCTTAAGCATACAAAATTCACTGCTAATCTTGTCAGTAAGAGTCCACATTAAATGGCTGACCTGGAGACAAAATTAAGAGTGATTAAGGACTGCAGAGGTAGAAAATCAATGATGGTTATTGCTTACCAGTCAGGCATATCCCATTTCACCATCGCTGTAAGTTTGAAGAACAAGAACAAAGTGATGACACTGCTAAAGAATCTGCTTCACTGAAGAAAATGAAACTAACAAAAATTCAAGAAGGGCCTATATCAGAAATGGAGAAACTTATAATGACTTAGATTGAAGACTAGACATAGATTCATACCCATCTCAACACCATGATGATCATGGCCAAAGCAAAAAGTTTGCTTGCAATGTTTAAAGAAAAGGCTGGACCTGACTATAATGTTAAGTTTGCTGCTAGCTTTGGGTGGTTTAAACAAATCAAGAATTGTTATTTGTTACATAATGTGAAAGTGAATAGTGAGTTTATGAGTGCTGATGTGAAGGATGCTGGGACTTTTCTCTCTACACGGCCTTTCATCTTCTTGTAGGCTAGCCTGCGCTTGTTCATATGGTGACAGAAGGCTTCCTAGCAGCATAAAAAGGGTAATTCCCAATAAGCAAACACTATTCATGTGTCTCCTAATACTCCATTGACCAGAGCAAGTTACAAAGCCAAGTTCAGATGCAAGAGGTAGAAAAAAAAAAGACTACCTCTTTATGGGAGAAGCTTCCAAATCATATCACAAAGACCATACCTAGAAGGAGAGGAAGAATTGTACTCATTATTTTGTTTACAAAAGCCAATGAAAAAATAAAGCTGATAGATATGAACTAATTCCCTAAATTTAGGCTGACCACTACAAAATTATGAATATATGTGTGTATAAATTTCATATGATTCATATGAAAATCTATAAATCACAATCAGTAGCTCATTTAGAGAAAGACTGTGCTTGAGAATCATCTTATTCATGTGAATGTACACCGAGAATTCTAATGTTAATAGGACCCTCGTGTGTTCATCCAAGAGCAGAATTTGGCCCACTGTGTATGCCACTCACTGCCTTTATTTACATTATAAATTACCACATTTTATTATGTCTACTCCCATAACATTTCCATTATAGTCTATTATTTTAATATAATATATTAAAATAGAATTAGCAATTAAATTACTATGACATTATTCATACAACCTAAAGTGTTTGACCTCAATCTCTAGAAGCAGGGGGATTTGTAATTGACTAAATTTCTATGTATGTATGTATGGACTACTTTAATTGTACATGATATTTTCTTGGTGTTGATATGACCAGAAATTCTGCTTTAATTCTATTCATTTCTCATTAGGGAGACTAAGTTATATTTGGGAGACCATTTGAATTCTTGTTTAGATTATCAGAATTGAAGGTGTTTGCTCCATATGGTCTCTGTACCTCATTTAAATTCAATTATCTCCAATGTGTCTTCTAATTTGTTATTTTATATAACTATTTTAAATTTCTACTACATATTAATTGAAACGTAATATGTTCTTCATTATCCTCAAGTTAGTTTGTATATATATATATTAGAAGCTCTTATGAAGCAAGGATCATATTTTCTTTGTCATTGCATTTCTTGTAGTGTTAGTCAAGCTAGTAAGTGCCTAGAATAGTGTCTGATTATATTCTTTAGGGCTGTTATAATAAAGCACCACAAACTGGTGGCTTAAAACAACAGAAACATATTGCTTCATGGTTCTAGAGGCGAGAAGTCCAAAATCAAGGTATTGGTGTACACCAATATGATTTCAATTTAACTAATTATGTCTGAAATGGTCTTATTTCCAGATAAGATCACATTCTGAAGTACTTGGAGTTAGGATTTTAATGTATCTTCTTGGAGGGCACTCAATTTAACCTATAGTTGTAGGTAAATAAATATTTTTGGAATAATAAATAAACACGCAACTTTGCTAGATAGTGTTCTTCATGCATTTCTACTGTCTATAAAAGAAGTATTGGCCCAGGAAGATGTGTGAGAAAAGAACTTTATCAGGAAAATAAATAATTTATGAGGTTCAATTCATGAAAAAAAGCCTGTAGGAAAATGTTCAACCTCAATAGCAGAAAAAAAAAATGTTAAATTATGGGCAATATCTTGGTCAGAAAATGCAGTCCATAACATGAAGGATAAGAAACAGGACATTCCTACATTTCTTTTGCCATTTCGGTTTCACTTCCTTAGATAAGTTTGTTATGATTTCTCTTCATGGGCCATATTACTCTACTATCATGGTTTATCAACAACCATGTACTTTTCTTTGATTTAAAACTTGCTACAATTGTGATTTTACATTTATTTATGTGAATATTTGATTACTGCTTTCACCAGTGGACCTTAAGGTCCAAGATGATTGTTTCTATTTTTATTCCTCATTATAGCTGCAATATTTAGCATAACATTCGATAGCAGCTACTCAGTAATTTTTGTTGATTGAGTAACTAAGTGAATAAAGGAATTGGTGAGATGGGCTAACATTTTACCTTTTCAATGTCTGTAGAAAATATTTGTTATTATATTTTTTAAATATAATCAATATAATAAAATATTTATTATATATGTATAGATTTACATATATGTTATTGTATTGTAAATATATAAATTATTATATATTTTAAATGCTTATTTAATATAAATAAGATAAAATACAAGCAAGATTACAGAGCAATGTTTATCCACTTAGATGAACAAACTATTTTTAAGTAGTTTACCAGCACTCAGTGCATACAAACATTTAGTATGCTAATTACAGTTAGTAATTATGCACCCATTGTATAAACTTTTTCTGTTGGATGGACTAAAAGTAACCCCAATTAAAGTGACTAGATACACTTGAAAATTATAATGCTAAATTTTGTATACATATTTTATATCAGTTTTAAAATTATGTTAGCTTGTCGTTTTCACATCTAATCTAATTTAGTGTTTCCTGTATACCCTGAAATTAAAATGGGATGCATTTTGTAGACACACACACACGCTGCAGTGACACTAATTATTCTTCTTCAATTTCAAATGAATCATATTCTCTTTAGGATTTAGGGAATCACCTTCCTAATCCATGCTGTTAAAAATGAATTAACTTGCTCTGATATTTTAGAGAATGTCTAATTATTTAATTATCTCTGTTATGTGAATAAAGCTGTGGTGAATTCCCTACCTAGCATCATCATGTTTTTCCTTAGGGATAAATCTCATTTGAATATACAGCAAGTTCATACACACACACGCAAACACACACACATCATAATGATATAATGTTGCAGAGCAATTTTAATTAAAACTATTGAGAATATGTTGCTGTTGTATTTTAAAATCATCTTCCTCTGAGAATGATATAAAATGGTGATGTGTGTACTCCAGTGGGAGACCCAGCAAATGTTAGCTTTCAGTCACTTTCCTGAGACCATGCAGAGTTCAACTCCAGTCCCTGGTTGGGTTCTTGTGGGAATAGAAATACCACACTCTTGGCTTGACATCACTGCTATTTCCAAATGTTACCATGGTGATCACCTATGCAGTATCACTAACCCTTCTCACACAGCTCAATTTGAGATTCAAGTTTCATGTTTCCATGATTATGGGAGGGTAATTATTTCATTACTCAAGGGAAGAAGATTTAGGAGGTAAATAGCTCTTCATTAAATCTTAAATGATTCTACTCTTTTTAGGCCACAGAAGTGCCAAATATTAAAGTGATGAAATTCAAAAGGGTCAAACATGACCAAGAGTTGGATAAATTTAAATTTTGTGTATTATACCATAAATATTTTTCTGTAGTGAAAATGTTTTGCATAAAGTATATTGTGTTAATAATTCATAATTTAAAATAATTTTTGTGTAAAATAAATTCATGGGAATGTTTGTATATATATTTGACTAGAAATGCCTATAAAATAGAGGTATGTTATAAACAGACCTGGCTTGGGAGAAAATGTGATATTTTATAAGGCATACTTTTTTTTAAGCATCTAAATAAGACTTTTATTGTAAAAGAAAGGATTTTCATTGTACGGATGATTCTTTCATACAGAATTATTGTTTCTTTTATGTACTATTGATGTTTGAAGATTATGCAGTTGAAAATAAATATTAATGTGCAATATTTCAAAGTATATTTGTTTTTATGACATGCCATTGGATAGTTAGGAATTAAAGATATTTGGAGAGTATTTAAAATATAAAAATTAGCTATTCATGCCATGTTGTTCAACTATAGTACAAGAGGGTGCCATGATGTAGGGTCCCTGGAAGGGACCTTGAAATGCTATAAAATTTTTAAACCAAAAATGTTTGGCTGACCTATACTGTATATTACTTAAGTTATGTCCACTACAAGACAAACATTTTTAAACACACTGTGTTCTTTCTAAAGATGTTTTTACTTTTTTTCTGTTTCTTTTTTTCTGCATTGCCTCTGACAAAAAGTCCATTAAAATTTTTAAAATTAAAGAAACATGGAAGATTAACTCCTATATGTGACAGAGGTTGTGCAATTCAATAGTCATTTAATTTTGATTTCTCTGAGATCTTGTTATATGATGTACAGACTTAGAAAAGGCAAGGAGAAATTCAATCATAATCATTTTCCAGAAGAAAGACAATATGTTTTAAGTCCATTTTATCCTTTCTTGGTCTTCAATATTTCCCACCACTGCATTAATTTACCTGTAGTGGTAATAGTTTTTTTTTTTTTCTTTCTGTTTTTTAGTTTAGTTTAGTGCAAGGAAAATTAGCCAGAATTGATTGTTGGAAGGCTCACTGATTGAGTAATTAATTAATTAAACATTATTCATTCATAAACCTCTGGAGAGGTGAAATGGGAAGGTTAAGAGGTTCAGAGTGTAGTCTTCAGTGCCTCTTTGCTTATTATTTATATGTAATGCATTAAAAACTCACCTAAGTTATTCTAGTTTACACACCTCTCAAAATACAGACTGGAAGATGGACACACACAAAAAATAACTGTCTACTACCAACATAATTGTGTAAGTCATAGAAACACTCAATGGATATTAGGGTTTCAAAAGCTAAATCCAATGTCTTAATACAAATAGAGTCCTCCTGAAGTTTGTAGAACACCGAGGGGGATCATAGTCCAGCACAGAACAGCCAACAGCTCAAACAGAACGTTTCCTGATGAACTGACTATTCCGATATTCCTCATGCCTTGTCTCCACTGGAGTGTCCTGTGGCCTGCAGTCTTCTCGTTGAATTTATCTCTATGTCACTCACTAAAGTCTCTTCCCCCAGATTCCCATTCTTCCAATTCCAGGGTCTTACTGAAGGAATATGCAAGACTCCAGTCAGTTTTTAAGCAAAATAATTTAGATATCATCTATCCAAATGCTGCAAGTTGGTGTGTATGTATGTTGGGGAGAGTTCGGGAGTGGAAATGTGCCTTCATAACAAAAAGGCCCATGAAGTTGTTTATCTTCAAATAAAAGCTGTTATTTCTTTTTAAAAAAATATTTAAGTATAGTTGACACATTATATTATAATAGTTTCAAGTGCACAACATAGTGATTCAACATTTATATACCTTAGGTGATCACTGTGATAAGTCTAGTAACCATCTGTCACCATGCAGTTATTTAAAATTTCTCTGCTTTATTGCTACAGCCAGGTCAAAATCCAGCCAGCTTTTAAAAGCATATGTTTTTCCCTGCTCTAAATTTGCTATCAATAAATTTTGGTTAAAAACATTTGTTGCTAGTATATCAAATCATCACGATATACATTTGAAGTATATAATAGTTTTGTCAAATATTCTTCAATAAAGCTGAAAAAAATTTCTGTTGCCATTTATCTGAATTGCAATAGACCTTTGAGGCCCATGAACAGTGTTAATGTTGGAACTATGAATGGATGAGGCCCCTGAGTAAATAAGCTGAGAAAGCACCGGTTTCATTGCTTCTTGCTGCAAGTTCTTTTCAAGGTGTGCTACTAAGGTAAGCTCAATTGTGCTACAATGTTAAACTACCTCAGTGGCTTCACAAAGCAAAAATTATTTCTCACTAGGGCAAAGCCTCCTGTGAGTCTGGAGGACACTTCAGGACAGCTGTATTCAATGTGGTGGCTCAGTGGACTTGTGGCTCTCCTAAGAGTGCTGCAGCAGGGAGAGAGAGAGTGGAAAAGTGGGCAGAGGCTTTTCCTTGGCTCAGTCCGAAAGTCTATGTGTCACTTCCACTCACATATTGTACAAAACCATTTGCCTCAGATCTCACTTAACAGCCAAGTGCTGGGCTAAGGAAGGAAATAAAAACTGATATTGAGAAGTTCTAGTAGAGTATCTAGAAAAGGGCAGGAGAATGTGTAAGGAAGTGGAGAAATCCTAAGCCACAGAATGGCATTTTCTTTATTCACTCCCGCTCTCGCTGGAGGTTTTACTATGATATGCTTCTGTGGAATGGAACCTGTAATGAGATAAGAGAACACTTCCTGAGAAAGAGAAAGCAGCCAATGTGCACAGCCAGTGTGCCATAGCTTAGAGAGGAAAGCAAGAGGGACATGGCAGTAGTTTGAAGGATACCGAAACATCATACTTTGAATTTAAAGGGAAAAAAATCTACCAAATAATTCAGTGCCTACCAAATAAAGTACTATGAGAGGAGTAACAACATTATTCATTCAGTGTGGATTAATGGCTACTATCATGTCTCCTGAGCAGAAGGATTTACTAAAATAACCTCTTAGATTCATTTTGTGCTAACAATTCTATTGACTACCCTAATTAATTGCCAAAAAACTGTTAATAACCATGCCATCACAGACCATCATGTAAATGAGCTTTAAAAAGTAAAATCTGAAGAGCAATCTTGTCATTCATTTATCTGAACTAATTATAATGTAGGAATAATTCTCACAGCAGGTGAATACCTAGAAAAAGCAAGCTTTTGCAGGAAAGCAAAACATTTTAGATTTGACATCAAAATTTTGGAAGAAACAAAGAGCTTCCTTTTTTTGCAAGACAGCAATTTGTTTTATTTTTTATTTTTTTGTTACAATCACAGTTTTAATGAAGTATTTGTAAAAATATCAAAAAGCTATGGAAAATCGTGCTACTAAGTTGTTTTAATGGTGATGAAATATATCAGATTCTCATTTTATTGTCTTGAAGAAATTATTTCCAGATTCAACAAGGCAGAGAAGGTGTTACATTAGAAAATCAATGGGTATTCATAAATTGGCTGTTTTGTTTTAGTGCCACTATAATTTACAGCTATAAAATGTAGAATATATTAGTTCTTAGGAAGGTAGCCTGGTGAATACTTTTTAGCTGGGTGAGTTTGGGTTTGCTACTTTTTATCTCATGGAGCCACAGGTTGCAAAATTGCTGTTCAGACAAGCTATTATGGTATGTAATAGACCCATCTCCATTGTTGACGTATGGTAAGTATTTATTGACGCCCTTTACTTTTAAGAGAAAAACCTGTAAATATAAACTGATTTGTCCTATTATGTTAAAAAGTGCTCAAAAGGAATCCCCAGAGGAATATATTTAGAAACTTTTAAGAATAGTCTGAATAAGAAGGAACTATAAAACTCTTTCTAGAAGTAGGTGATAGTTTTAAATTCTGTGTCTAGTGAAATCAATTTTTTAAAAATTTAATTTGCCTTTTGGGAGAAAAGTTGCAGAGTCAGCATAGATGGAAGAAAAGCAATATACCCTGGTAATTTATCCATGGGAATGTATCTAAAAGAAAGTCATTAAAGTTATCTAGAAGAGGAAGTATCTCATGAACTTCACTTATAATGCCCACCTGATGTGGGATAGTTGAGAGAGAAGTAGAAGAGCACAAAGAATCCTAAGTCACAGAAAGTCTTATTTTATTTTTAACAAACTATCAATGGACATTTTACTATGATATGCTTCTGTAAGATTTTCTCTTCATTTTGATTTTAGTAAATGAAAATTTTGGGGAGTGGTATAGGCTTGCCAATAACTTTATGCAGCACAAACTCCTATATCCATAAAGTATTAATATCTTTTGTTAAAAAAAATATCCAAAACTTGTAAATAAAGCAGAGAATGACTGAATGACTGGTGACTCAAAGTCATTGTTTAACAGACTCACCAGAGAATTATTTAATTTTATAGGAAAATGCACTGGTACTGACTTAAGTATTCGTAACTTAATCATTTTTTACTATTTTCCATTTACACGTTAACTTGTATGTATCTGGCTGGTAGAAAAGATGATGTCAAATGTTATAATTTAATTTCTCTATAGGACATTAAGCAATTTTGTATCTATTAGCAAATCCATTTCAGCATTCTTTGACTATTATTAAAATAAATTATTCTGACACTTGTTAAAGAACAGTAAGGAAGATTGTGTTCAAGGGACTACTGCCAGGGGGTTTTGCAGTATGTGGGAGAAAGATTGGACTCAATACTGAATACAACAAGGAAAAGTGGGAATTTATAGCTAAGGAGCAGGCTGCAAGAGTCAGTAGATGAAAAATTGCTAAGAGGAGATATTAAGGCAGAGAAGATTCTTGCTAAACTGATCTAACAGGATTCTTACTGAAGGCAGGCCAGGGTGATCAGATATCACCTGGGGGGTTGTGGTAGAAGAGGAATTTGATTAGATGTTGAGGGTGATTAGATATTGAGGGTAGCAATTCTTTCTAATCTAACTTAGTGATATTCTTGCTACAACTGAGTGAGGCAGGCCAGACAAAGATGGACACTAAAGCCCAAGGTCAAATCCTAAAGGACTTAAAGGAGCCTGATTACAATTAGATCAAAAAGAGAGTCTTTGCCATTGTATCACTCTCTGTTTCTCAAAAATCTCCTTTGAAATAGGCTTTCCATCTTACTGGCTTCTTCACTAATTAGTTAATAAATATCTTTGATGTGTATTTATTTTATATTAATATGAAAAAAGTTTTAAATTTTTTATTTAAAATATTATACTTTAACCCCTCAATGATAAGCTCATTTTTTATGTGAAGGTGTTTGAGATATAATTTTCAAAGTCGTGGAGGAGATAATGTCCTTCCACAGTAGACTAATCCAACTGTATGCTATAAGTCAGTTTTTTTTATTTCAACTGATTAGGGCATCATTGCACTCATTTAGTAAGAACGTCAATATCTTTAGTAACAATATGTTCAATTAGGCAATAACATATCAAAAGTTTCTCTTAAGAATATTCCCACATTTTAATATTTTAGGAAACAGGAATTATGACAAAAGAGCTATCATTTTATGTGCTCTGCAAATGTAAGATGTGGCATGATACACATTCCATCAGTTATTGCTTAGGTTAAGTGTCAGCGCCAAGCTGCTCAAGAAGGGAAGGTTTAGGTGGTGAGACACCCAGGTGAAAAAATGCGTGAGAGGTTGACATGAAAATGAAATGGCAGGCACCAACTTTATTGCAGGGAGCACACCTCTGCTGCTTCATCTTCTGCTCCCAAAGGGACCGCGTGGGCTCATTTTTATATGTCAGAGAACAATAGTGGCATTTAGCCACACACGCATGATACAATAAGCTGAATCATGCTTACATATGTTAGGCGCAGGCACACTACTACACTAATATAACATTCTAAGTCCAGGTCATCATATTCCTAGCCAGGAGCCTGGATCATGGCTAGACCTTGGATCACAGCCAGACCTTGGGCCAGTCAGGCCTGGTGCCGACACTCCATCCCTATAGGGTCATGGCGTGGGATCTGGCCCACAGGGTGCTACCTTGAGCCCACAATCCACGACAGCAATATAGAGAACAACAAAATACTACCAGGCTACAGGCTACAAGAGCTATGGTGGCTACTGCCCACAGCCAGGAGGACCCCAAGGAATTCCACCAAGTTGTTAAGGGGTCTTCTCCCAGGGCATGGATGGTTTGGACTTCAGTAACCATTTCCTGAAGGGCTGCGTGTGCCTAGTCGGCATGATCAGGAATATAGACACAACATTCTACGTAAAGTAGGGCCCTAGACAATGTTTAGGAGGTCAAGGGCCATATGGTTCTGCAAAACTACTTTCTGCATTTGTGTGGTTTCATCTATTAAAAGGATTATAGCCTGACGCATAGCTTTCAGTGCCTGTGTAGTGTGCTGGGCTAAAGCTTCACCTGCAAATTCTACATCTATAGATCCCACACCTGGAATGAATAGTGCCAGGGGATAGAACCACCATGTTGCCCCTTTCTGCCCATGCCAGGGGTGATATACGGGATCCCAATTACGAGGCAATTGGGGCAAAGTGGGTAACACGCGTCCAACTAATATAAATGTCCCCAGATATAATGGCAGGTCCAATCAGTGGGCAAATAGGGCCAGCCCTAGTGCCTGCAGACCCAGAGATAATTTGCAGGTAGCCAGTCAGTAGGCTCTGTATCACTATAACTTCGCCCATTCCAACAGACGGAAATATTAGCAAGGGTGGTGTTAGCACACATCTTAGGGGGTAGCCACACTACAATAAAGTTGGGTACAGATCTCACTTGCTCTATGTAGTGGTGGGTCTGCTCCTGCAATTCCACATGTTCTCCCGCCAGCCATCCCCACCCATTGGAAATGGCATAGCCTATGAGTGGTAGGGGGTTGCAATGGTCGAGGCAGAGTAGTGTTTCTGTGGCCCATTGTTGCTGGTCCCATTTAGGTGTAATATTCCAGGTATGCAGCATGTCCAGTTCTCAGCCATCGCTGGAGTAATGCACCACAGCAGTCCCCTGGCCACTTCCATTGGCAGTCCAGTACGCACCCAGCAGTGGGAAACATTGTGGACAGCAGCAAACACATGAGCCCAGGACATGACACTGTTTCCTGTCGTCAGCCTGGGCAATAGGATAAAGCAGACAAAGAGACCTTTAGGAGCAAGTCTCATCCTTCTGGGAGGATACAGGTCACTTATCCATCTTGAGACAAAAGAGTGGCCATGAGAGGAGCTGCCCCTGGCCTGTGGTACCAGACAGTTTCTCCAAGGGTAGCAGGCCAGGGGATCTCCACCGGCATTAGAGTATAGAGAAGAATGGGCCAGAAGCTAAGGACAAAACTCCCCGTTAACAGTGAACCCTCCACTGTCGTCAGGAGTGACACTTGCAAGGGCATGGACCAAATGCAAATCCAGGGTTTTACCTGCAACCCATTGTATAAGCTCTGTCCCCAAAACTACACCAGGGCCAACCACAGCTCTTGTATTACCTGTACAGTCTAGGGCCATGACCAGGTGGCCTGTTTACCTGCTGCCAATGGTTCTGGGGCCAGCAGGAGCAAAGCTCCCTTGTAGGCCTGGGGAAAGAGCTGTTTGGCAGTGGTGCCCAGGAACACTTTGATAGCCCATGGCAAGCCTGCTACAACTCTGTCAAGGAGAGACAACCGTGTTCACCAGGGTTGCTCATTCAGAAGGCGTATAGCCTGTGGGAGGTTAGTATACCACCAATGGTGCCAGCCTAGGCTCAAAGCACACAGTTTATCCTTCAGCAAGCTGTTGAACTGCTCTACTATTCTAGCTGCCTGTGGGCAATAAGGAACAAGTAACTGCCACCGCATATCATTGGTGTGGGTCCAGGCCTGCACCTTCTGCCCTGTAAAGTGAGTTCCTCTGTCACTGGTGATTAATAAGGGCCAGCCATAGGCCGCCACGAGGTGCTCCAAAGCCATCACAGAATGGTGTTAATCAACAGCTGACACTGGCCATGCAAACCCCAGACTGGTAGCCATGTCCACACCTGTGAACACATAGCAGCGTCCCCGGTCTGTGGACAAAGGCCCTATGTAGTCCATTTGCCATTCCTGGAGCGACTTAATCCCGCAGAGCACTTCCCCAGGGGTACTCTTTACCCATTGTCTCTCCAGGTGCTGTTCAGCACAACAGGGGAATTGCCAATTGTGACTTGCCAATTGTGCTTGCGCTCAGGTCAGTGATAGCCCCCATTGGTTTGCTATCTGCCCCATGGTACAGGCCCCTACATTTCCCAATTTTCGATGGAGCCAGGAGCCAATGTCTGCTGGAACTGGCAGTATACGGGTGGAGCAGACTTGTGCCAGCACATCAGCTGCATCGTTACCAGAGGCCTGTAATGGCCAGTGGCCGGGGACATGGTATATGGTGGCCCCCCTGCTGAAGACCATACTTCCAGAGGTCATCCCACACCCCCTGGCCCCATAGAGAGCAGTGCCCTATCATCCACTCCTGGGCAGCCCACCGAGGCAGCCACAGAGTTAGATTTGGATATACAGACCAACTGTCAGTGCAGACATACACTGAGCCAGTTTCATTCATGAGGACCAACCACACAGTTCAAAGCTCAGCCCGTTGGCTGGACTGCCCAGTTTCATACCAAAAGGTTTCTGTGAGCAGCTGCAATGCCACAGCAGCTCATGTTGGGGGCTGCCTGTGGCATGAGCCATCTGTGTACCAGACATTGTCAGGGATGGGAGCCCGACCCTCTACATAGGGACTCGGTACGTCTCCCAAATCAGCAGGCTCCACTAAGAGCTCTGCTTGAAACTACACTGGTCCCAACAGGGAGTGCAGTTGACCCGACAAGGGGGCTTGCAGAGAACTGCACCCACTGCTCTAGGTAAGCCTCTCATTTTGTCAGCATGGGGGTCTGTGCAATTCCCATACAGGGTGCCTTCATCCATGACTGCAGCCACCCCTCCATGGGGTATGTAGACTGCACAATTACGGGATTTGGGCCAGTGAAGACCTCACTGGCCAGGAGGGCTGCATATATGGCAGCTAGTTGTTTCTCTGTCAGAGAATATTGAGCTTCTGTGCCTTTCCATAACTGGGACCAGAAGCCTATAGGTAACTTCCGGGACCCATGCTTATGTCACAAGCCCCATCTAAACTCTGCATCATCCACCTGCACCATAAGCAGGAATAAGAGGGCTGGATCTGCAACACGTAGAGTTCGGGCTTGTGCTACAGCTTGCTTTGTAACCTTAAAGGCTTCATCTATCTCGGGGATCCAATCCCACTGTACATCCCGTCGCACTAAACAATGCAGGGGTAGCATTAAGGAGGCCAGATGGGGAATACTCTCCAAAACCCCAGCAGTCCCAAATAGGTTTGGAGCTGCTTCACAGTCTCAGGTCGGAGATATGCCTGTATCTTATCAGTCACCGCCTCCACCATTATTTTTGTCTTACCCAAACAGACAACTCCCAAGAATTTGACAGAGAACCCAGGTCCATGGACCTTGTCCTTGTTGACTGCCCAACCATAGTCGGGGAGAGCTTCTTGCAGGCCAATTGCCACTGCTTCTAGTTCTGTAAGAGAATCAGAGGTTAGCATTATATCATCAATGTAATGATACAAGTACACTGTGGGTGGTCGTTTCTATGTGGCTAAATCTTGAGCCACAAGACCACGGCACAGGGTAGAGTTGTGCAGATAGCCCTGGGGAAAGATGAGGAATGTCCACTGTCACCCTTCCCAGGTGAAGGCAAACTGTTCTTGACTTTCTGGAGCTATGGCAATAGAGAAAAAGGCATTTGCCAACTTAACCACATAATGCTATCATCCAAGTTCATGTGACAACCAGTCCATAATATCCATGACATTTGACACAGCAGCATGCACGGGTGGCATAATTTTATTCAGCTCCTGATAGTAAATTGTCATGTACCAGGAGCTGTCAGGCTTCTTCACTGGCCACACAGGAGAGTTGTATGAGCTATGAGCAAGACAAATAACACCGGCATTTTCCAGCTCCATTATAGTACGCCCTATTTCTTCATGGCCTCCCAGCAAGTGATACTGTTTGTGTTCATTCCCCGGGTGGCCTGAGGCAATGCCAGTGGGACATGGTGTGAATATCCTCAGATAATAGTTTTTACCACCTGGATGTGAAGGCAGAATTCACCAACAGTGCTTTTCACAGTCAAGCCTCGCAAAGTATCAATCCTCAAAATGTACTCCTGTATGGGGGATATGTACACCTGGTACATCCGAGGAGGCAATCTGCTTATACCCAGTGTCACAGGGACCTGCCACACGCGAATGATTTGACTCCCATAGCCTTCTATGGTTGTGGTGGGCCCAGAAAATTTGTCTGGATTCCCATAAAGCAGAGTGCTGTCAGCACCCGTGTCCACAAGGGCTGATACCCTCTGCACATCGTGGGGGGACCAATGTGTAGTCAGTTCCACACACAGCCTCAGGTCAACCAGCTCCCTTGCCAACTGGGTGTTCCGGCCAAATCCCTAATCAGGGAGATAATTGTCTAGTCGCACCTCACGGGTTATAGCTTTCTTGGAAATAGGAGTGAATTGCTGGTGGGGGTGCAGCTGATTCCACAGCACCAGTAGCACTTCATTAGGTTGCTGCTCAATTTTTCCTGCAGCAATCCTTGCCACAAGGAGATCAAACCACATCTGTCTGCAGCTCACTTTCATAGCTGATAGGGCTAGACACTGCACCACCCTCCCTTTTCGGCCAAGTCTCCATCCCTGCACTGGCTGGTTGGAAAGTATGGCGGGCGGTACAGTGCACACTTGGATGAAACACTCCTTGTGTTTCATTTCTACATTCCCCAACCTAGCCATAGTGGATGTCAACTCGTGGATCTGCTTATCCATGTAAGGAGCCAGCAGTGCTGCCATGGTGTCAAATATACCAGCCGGACCAGAAGTTCTTCCTACAGATTGTAAATACATCTTCATCAGGGATTGTATACTAGGAGTGAAACACTATGTGTCGCATGCCCATTTCCTGAGTTATCTGGACCAGATCTAAGTACGTGGTCCATCTTCTCACTGTATCTAGCAGCTCCCCTGGTTGATCCACACTGTCCTTGCAGAGGACATAAGCCAGTTAATCAGGAAGTGATCACCTGCACTCCCACGTCATACATGCCACATTCTGAAGGCGCTGCCTGAGGAACGGTATCACCGTTATGGAGGCCAGATGAGCCATCTCTTCCAGAGATAATTCAATCCCTTCGGTCCCATCATCCCACAGCCACAGCAGCCACCCTGGAACCATTTCTCTGGCTCTCTGCCGAACGTCTTTCATCAGGTCTTGGAGTTTTGTGGGGGTGTACTGGATCAAGGTGGTATGCTTTTTTGCCTGGTGGGCACCATCAGCTTGTGCCCCCAGAGCCAGTGGCTGTTCCATTTTAACCTGCTGCTGTATCACTGGCTGTGCCTGCCATGGTACCACAAGTGGGCTCCCAGACCAGGGCGATAGCAGCGACCCGTCATGACCCTGCAGCACACATTTTACTGCTGCCAGCTGCTTTTCCAGATCTTTTTCCTGGCCTTGTAGCTGCTGCATCTGCTGTATGTGCCTGATCCTGAACTTCCAGGCTGGCCTGCCGCAGCACCGCCAGAAACAACCAGGCCACCCGTCCTGCTGCCTCCCAGTGAACAGTAGAAACAATCAGCTCTAACATCTCCAGGGCTTTCTGGACGTCCTCCGGACATGGCTTCACTGCATCTCAATCCTCCAGGGGCATCCACATGGCCAGATATGTGGCTACAGGATATCACTGGGAGCCGGGGGACCACGTGTCCTCCACCCAGGTCTCCTCCACCTGTGAACCATCCGGATCACTGAGGGGTGTACTCACCTCATCTCACCAACTATGCCAAGTGTCAGCAGCAAGCTGATCGAGAAAGGAAGATTTAGGTGGTGAAATGCTCAGTTGAAAGAATGCATGAGGGATTGACATGAGAATGAAACAGCAGGCACCAATTTTATTGCAGAGAGCACACCTCTGCTGCTTCATCTTCTGCTCCCTAGGGGACTGTGTGGGCTATTTTTATATGTCAGAGAACAATAGTGGCATTTAGCCACATATGCATGATACAATAAGCTGAATCATGCCTTATGTTAGGTACAGATGCCCTACTACATTAATGTAACATTCTAAATCCAGGTCATATTCTTAGCTGTGATCCTGAATCACAGCCAGACCCGGATCAGCCAGACTTTAGGCCAGCCAGGCCTTGGATCAGCTAGGCCTTGGATCACAGCCAGACCTTGGGCCAGCCAGGCCTGGCACCCACATTAAGTGGTATACTTTTTAAATAACTTTTTAACCCATTTCTCATTTCCCCAAGAATACTCACCAGCAGTGCTTGTGGCTGCAGCATTTATCCCAAGATACTAGTGGATCACAGTCCTTACTTTACCCTCAAATTTTGCACGAAATATCTCAATTTTATTATTATTTTTGCATCTCTCTAGTCTATCTATAGTCTTTGGAAACAAATTACGTCATTCTATTTATAGCATTCTGTTTTTAGTAGTGGTCTTTTCATTTAGAAAATATAGTAATTTTCAATTGCCAAATGTGTCAAATTCTAGAAAGCTTAGTGTTCCTACATGTGATATTAACATCGGTCTCAAACAGTTGCTAGCTGAAGATTCATTTGATGAATATGATTTATGTATATATTTCTGTTACATTAGAATTAGAGACAAGTTCTGGTTAGAAATAACTCCAAGAACAGTTTTTGTATTTTATTTTTACATTGAAAACCAGTCAGATTTTTTCAGCTTCAAAGAGTTTATTTATATAAAATTAAATTAACTCTGTCAGCGAGCCGCACATTTTTTTTTTTCCTAAACGGGAAATGGGTTAATAAGAACAAAATAGTATACAGATAATAAAGTTTCTATGCTTAGAGTCTGTGTTGCCAGTAAATATAATTTTGGAAAATGAAATAGTAATAAATGTGGAATAGTGATAGACAAAACACTGTTTTTTTCCAGTGTTTCATATTCTACTCCTTTTTCTTCCTTTCATATGTTCATATGGGTCCAAAGAAGAAAAAAAGTGGGTAGTTTTAGAAAAATTAGATATAAAAAGAACATTTATATAGAATGATAAAAGGAGATCACAAGTGATAGTGCACCCTGTAATAGCAGGTGTCTGTTATCTGGTGAGAGAGCACCCAATAGGTGTTGTTATCTTGGGCCGAGGGAAAGAATTGTGGAAATTTCACTTGCCTCCTTTCTCCATCTCTAGTGACTGCTCCCAATTAGCTAAATCCAAGCAGAAATTTGAAGATTAAGTTTCACTTTGATGTAATTCATATTGGTTAGCCACCTAGGGGGACAGAATAGGGTAGAGGTGGGTAGAAAATGTCCCTACAACAGAATATGGCAGATGTGCTGCACACCTGGTAAATATTCAACAAGGATGCTAGTTGATAGTATATAGGAGAGGAGAGGCCAAGATTGTGTCTTTTCTAGCTGGGATTAGAGTTTTGTGCAATCCACAGTTGCAGGCCCAGGGAACATTTAGTATTGAGTGAGTACACAGCTGGTCCAGACATGGAATTAGATTGGGAGGGCAGTAATAAAGTTGTGGAGATACAGACAAATTCAGTTGCACTGAATTAACATTCCGGAAACAACAAGTTTGGTGGAAGTGGAGCAATCGCTTTAACTGTCTAGTTTTACATTTCTTCATGTGTAAAATTAGAGAACTATAATAGAATGAATGTTTTATCCTCAAAGAATTTTAAGTGGGAAAATAAAACCAGGAACAAACTTTTTCATCAGTTTTCATATTGTCTTACTTTAATTTTTTTTTTCAGAAGATCAGCTAAAACAGCATCTTTTGTGTTCTTATATTTTTGTTTATCAGTGAATTCTCCCTGAAGGAAGCAATCATTACCACATTGTTAGGGTCACTTTAATCAGAGTTTTAACGGTTTACTCTACTCTGTGTAGTTGATATTTATATGTATTAAGGAAGCAAGAAGTGATAAAATGGTCAGCTGTAAGAATGTAGCATTTGTATCTAAATGGAGGGAAAATTTTTTATTATAGTTAGATATTTCTCTCGAGTATTAAAAAGAAAAAGAAAGTGTCTCCATTACAGAAGAAGCAGCTCAAGGTTAAGTAATTTGAACGTGTACTAGTTTACCCAAAGAGAGAATGAGGGGTTTGGTATTTAACATAAGTCTGTGTGCATTTCTAGATTTGTAGCCTAGAAGGCTCTCTCTCTCTCTCTATCTCTCTCTGAATTTCACTATAGAGATCAGTGTATACAGCTTGATTGTCTCTGTCAAGTGTGTGCTTGGCTTCCTCTCCAGCTTGCATGTCTCTGCTGATTAATGGAAGCTTGAAATGGTCCTAAAAGAGAATGAGGGCTCTTGATTAATCCCTGTGCACAGTATCAACATATTATTGATTCATTATCAGCACACCGTGTTTCATTTCCTTGCAACTGCAATGGGTTGAAGGCAAATGTGACTTCTTCAAAACAGATAGAACCCAGTAAACATCCAAGTTTGGTAACTAACACTTTTTTTATAGGTAAAGTTTTTCCATTACATAAAACACTGGAAATATTCCTTTTTATAAAAAAGAAAAAAAAGAATTCATTATTATTTTTTCCACTTGGCTCAGTTTAATTTTTTTTTATTTTTAAAATTTTCATATTATTATGCTGTTCAATTATAATTGACATACAATATTATTTTAGTTTCAGGTGTATAATACTGTGAATAGACATTTATATAACTTATGAAGTGATCACCCCAGTAAATCCATACCCATCTGACACCATACATAGTTATTATAATGCTGTTGACTACATTCCCCATGCTATACTCTGCATCCCTATGACTGTTTTGTAACCACCAATTTGTATCTCTAAATCCCCTCCCCCTTTCACAAATCCTCCACAATCTGACAAACATTAAAATGCTCTCTGTATCTATGAGCTTGTTTCTGTTGTTTGTTTATCTTGTTCTCTAGATTTCACATATGATATTTGTCTTTTTCTCTGACTTACTCCACTCAGCATAATACCATCTAGGTCTATTCATGTTGTTGCAGATGGCAAGATTTCATTCTTTCTTATGGCTGAGTTATATCCATTGTATTTATATATACCACCATATATACCACCTCGTCTTTATCCATTGATGGACACTGATGGACACCCAAGATGCCTCCATATCTTGGTTACTGTAAATAATGTGGCAATGAACATATGGATTCACAAGTCTCTTCAAAGTAGTGTTTTGAGTTTCTTCAGATAAGTTTCCAGAGTGGGATAACTGGGTTCTTCTTTGTCTCTTGTTATATAGCTTTTGTTTTACAATCTATTTTGTCTGCTATTAATATTGCTACTCCAGCTTTTTTATTTCCATTTTCATAAAACATTTTTTTTTAATTTTTTTACTTTCAATCTGTGCATGTCTTTTGAGCTGAAATGAATCTCTTGTAGGCTGGATATGTAAGGATCTTCTTTTCCATTCAGGCACCTTATCTTATTATTATTATCTTTTTTTATGATGATATTGGTTAATGAAAACCAATAAGTTCCAGCTGTACATTTTAACAGTAAGGCATATATATATTTACACTGTATGTTCACCTCCCATAGTTAGATTTTTTTCTGTAACCACATATTTGACCCCCTTTACCCGGTCTACCTCCCCACTCCTCCCTCACCTCCTACTCTCTGGTAACTACTAGTCTATTGTCCATGTCCACGAGTCTCTGTTTGTTTGTCCTGTTCGTTTGTTGCTTTTAGGTTTATATCTCACATATAAGAGATATCATGTGATTTTCAACATTTTCCTTCTGGATTATTTTGCTTAGCATGATTATCTCAAGGTACATCCATGTCGTCACAAATAGCAGTATTTCATCTCTTCATATGGCTGAGTAATATTCCATTGTATACATGTACCACAGCTTCTTTAGCCAATCATCTATCGTAGGACACTTTGGTTGCTTCCATATCCTGGCCACTGTGAATAATGCTGCTATGAACATCGGTGTGCAAATATCTCTTTGGATATGGATTTTCAAGTCTTTGGGGTAAATACCCAGTAGAGGGATTGCTGGATCATATGATAGATCAATTCTTAGTTTTTGAGGAACCTTCATACTGTTTTCCATAGTGACTGTACCAATTTGCAGTCCCACCAGCAGTGTATGAGGGTTCTTCTTCTCTGCATCCTCTGCAATATTTGTTATTACTTGTCCTGTTGATTACAGCTATTCTAACAGGTATGAGATGGTATCTCATTGTGGTTTTGATTTGCATTTTCCTAATAGCTAGCAATGTTGAGCATTTTTTCAAATATTGGCTATTTGTATGTCCTCTAAGGAAAAGTGTCTGTTCGGGTCCTCTGCCCATTTTTTGATTAAATAGTTTGTTTTTTTGTTTTTTGTTTGGTTTGTTTTTATTGAGTTGTATGAGTTCTTTGTATATTTTGGATATTAGGCTCTTATCAGAGGCATTGCTTGCAAATATATTTTCCCATTCGGATGGTTGTCTCTTTACCTTGTCGATGGTTTCTTCTGCTGAGCAGAGGTTTTTAGTTTGATGTAGTCCCATTCATTTATTTTAGCTTTTACTTCTCTTGCTTTTGAGGTCAAATTCATAAAATCATCTCTAAGTCCGAGGTCCTTGAGCTTAGTTTCTGTGTTTTCTTCTATACATTTTATTGTTTCAGGTCTTATATTTAGGTCCTTAATTCATTTTGAGTTAATTTTGGTGTGTGGTGATAGACAATAGTTTAGTTTCATTCTTTTGCAGGTGGCCTTTCAATTTTCCCAGCACCATTTATTGAAGAGGCTTTCCTTTCTCCACTGTATGTTTTGGGCTTTTTGTTAAAATTATTTGCCCAATAAATATGAGTTTACTTCTGGACTCTCGACTCTGTTCCATTGGTCTGTGTGTCTGTTTTGCTGCCAATACCACGCTGTTTTGATTACTGTCACTTTGTAGTATAATTTGAAGTCGGGCAGAGTGATGCCTCCAGCCTCCTTCTTTTTCCTCAGGATGGCTTTGGCAATATGAGGTCTTTTGTGCTTCCATACAAATCTGATGATTTTTTGTTCTATTTCTTTAAAAAATGCCAATGGGATTTTGATAGAGATTGCATTAAATCTGTTTAATGCTTTAAGTAATATGGCCATTATAAGTATGTTGATTCTTCCCATTCAAGAACATGTAATATCTTTCCATTTCTTTGTATCTGCTTCAATGTCTTTTAATAGGGTCATATAGTTTTCATTATAGAGGTACTTCACATGTTTTGTTAAATTTATTGCTAGGTATTTTATTCTTTTTGTTTCAATTGCAAAAGGAATTATTTTTTTCTTTTTCTTACACTTCATTTTTATAGAGTATAGGAATGCTATGTATTTTTGAATATTGATTTTGCATCCAGAAACTTTACTGTATTTGCTTATTGTTTCTAGTAGTGTTGTTATGGACTCTTTAAAATTTTCTATATCATGTCATCCAGAGATAATGACAGTTTGACTTCTTTGTTTCCTATTTGGATGCCTATTATATCATTCTCTTCCCTGATTGCATTCACTAGGGCCTCCAATGTTATATTGAATAACAGTGGCAATAGTGGACAGTCTTGCCTTGTTCTTGATCTTAGAGGGAAGGTTTTTAGTTTTTCACCTAAAAATGGGTGATGGTTTTTCATATATGGCCTTTATTATGTTAAGGTATTTTTATTCAATACTGATTTTGTTAAGTCTTTTGATCATAAATAGATGCTGTATTGTGTTGAAGGCTTTTTTTGCTATTATAGATATGATCGTACGTTTCTTATTTTTTATTTGTTTATGTAGTGTATCACATTAATCGATTTGCGTATGTTGAGCCACCTTTGTGCTTCTGGGATGAAGCCCAATTGATCATGGTGTATAATCTTTTTCATATGTTGCTCTATTCTGTCCGCAAGTATCCTATTTAGGATTTTTGTATCTGTGTTCATGAGAGATATTGGTCTGTAGTTTTTTTGATGTGTTATCTCTACCAGGTTTTGTTATCAGAGTAATATTGGCCTCATAAAATGAGTTGGAAACTATTGCTTCCTCCTCGATTTTTTAGAAGAGTTTGCAGAGAATAGGTATTAAATTGTCTTTGAATGTTTGGTAGAATTCAGTGATGAAGCCAACTGGTCCTGGACCTTTACTTTTTGGTAGGTTTTTGATGATTGTTTCAATTTCCATACTGCTGATCGGTCTGTTTCGATTTTCCAATTCTTCTTGATTCAGTCTAGGAAGATTGTATTTTTTTAAGTATTGGTCCATTTCTTCTAGGTTATTAAATATAGTGTTATATATTTTGATAGTATTCTTGTATGATCCTTTGTATTTCTGTGATATCAGTCATAATTTCCCCTCTTTCATCCCTGAATTTGTTTATTTGTGTCCTTTCTTTTTATTCTTTAGTGAGTGTAGCCAGGAAGTTAGTTCATTTTATTAACCTTCTCAAAGAACCAGCTCTTTGTTGTATTTATTTTTCTATTGTTTTTTGTTTTGTTTTGTTTTCAATTTCATTTATTTCTGCTCTAATTTTGATTATTTCTTTCCTTCTGCTGATTTTAGGCTTCATTTGTTCTTCCTTTTCTACTTTTTTAAGATGAAACGTTAGGTTGTTTATTTGGACTCATTCTTGTTATTAAGATAAGGCTGTAATGATATAAAGTATCCTCTCATGACTGCTTTTGCCATGTCTCAAAAGTTTTGATAAGTTGTACTATTATAATTTGCTTTTATGTACTTCTTGATCTCTCTTTTTCTTTTCTGACCCAGTTATTCTTCTGTAGCATGTTGTTTAATCTCCATGTATTTGTGGTTCTTCTTGCTTTCTTTTTGCAGTTGATCTCTAGTTTCAAAGCACTATGATCAGAGAATATGGTTGGTATGATTTCAACCCTCTTTTATTTGTTGAGGCTATCATTGTGTCTCAGTATGTGGTCAATCCTTGAGAATGTTCCATGTGCACTAGAGAAGAATGTATAAGCAGCTATTTTGGAATGAAAGGCTCTGTATATATCAATTATCTCCAGTTGGTCTAATGTGTCATTTATGGATGTTATTTTCTTATTGATTTTTTGTTTGGATGATCTGTCCATATCTGACAGTGGGGTATTTAGGTCCCCTACTACGATAGTGTTTCGGCCTGTTTCTCCCTTTAGTTCTGTTAGTAATTCCTTTTTATATTTTGAAGATCCCTGATTGGGAGCATATATATTAATAATTGTTATGTCTTCTTAGTGCATGATTCCCTTTATCATTATGAAGTGTCCCTCACTATCTTTCTTTATCTTTTTTATTTTGAAGTCTATTTTATCTGATATTGGTACATCTACTTCTTCTTTTCTCTGAATGGTATTTGCTCGAAATATCATTTTCCACCCTTTCACTTTAAGTCTATATTTGTTTTGAAGCTGAGATATGTCTCCTGAAGGTAGCATATGGTTAAGTTTTGTTTTTTGATCCATTCTGCATCTCTATGCCTTTTTATTGGTGAGTTCAGTCCATTACATTTAGGGCGATTATTGAAATATGAGGTCTTCTTATAGCCATTTTATTTTTCGCTTTCTGGTAGCTCTGTGTTTCCATTGCTTCATTGTTCTTGTGTTTCTGCTTTCTTTATTTTGGTTGGCTTTTGTGGGTTTTGTCTCTGATTCTTCTTGTTTTATATTATGTACTTCGGTTCTGAATCTTTGGTGTGTGGTTGCCGTTACAAACATGTAAAAGATAGTTTTATATAGATACCGTCATCCATTTTCTTTTGCGTGTGCCTTTTTTCCATCCCCCCTGCACATTTGAATCTTTGAATCCTCCTCTTTGTTTCTATGCTTAACGCTCATTACTACCTGCTATAGCAATTCTCTTCTTAATTTTTAAGCTTATAATGCCCTGTTCTTAGTAAGGGTTGCACTCCTCTTTTTCTATTTGCCTGATAGTCGCCTTACTCCTAAAAAATTTTGTTTTAGGTAAACTGACCCCTTTCATTATTTCCTGTAGTACATGCCCCCTAGTGGAGAATTCCCTCAATTTTTCTATGTCTGGAAAGGTCTTAATTTCTCTTTCATATCTAAAAGAGAGTTTAGTTGGATACATTATTCTATGCTGGTAGTTCCTTTCACTTAATATTTTGAATATGTGATTCCACTTCTGTTTTGTAAGTTCGAGGATAATCTAATGGGTATTCCTTTATAAGTCTTCTTTTCCCTTGCTGCCCTTAGAATTTTGTTTTTGTTGTTGCTTTTTGATAATTTTAATACAATGTATCTTGGAGATGGCCTTTTTGGGTTGAGATAATTGAGTGTTCTGTTGAATTCTTGAATTCCAACCTCCAGCTCATTCCTTAGATTTGAGGAATTCTTGTCAACTATTTGTCTGAAAACACTTTCTAGTCCCTGCTCCTTTTCCTCGCTTTCGGTAATGCCCATTATTCTTTCTAGATTTCTGTCTTCTATATCACTGATCCTTTCTTCCATTTGGTCGACTCTATTTCCCAAGCTTCCTATTTCATTTTTCAATGCTTGCAGTGTATTTTTAATCTCCGGAAGTTCTATTCTGCTCTTTTTGAAGGTTTCATTCTTCTTGCTAAAGAACTTATTTTGCCCATTTAGTTTTTTTTTCAGTTCCTGAAATTGTTGATATGACTCCTTTGGTACTCACTGAGTTTTTTCAGAAATACCATCCTAAATCTCTGTCTTTTAAGTCGTATATTTCTCTGTCCGTAAGATTATTTACTGGAGATTTTTCTCTCTTTCTGAGATACCTTGTCACTTTGGTTGTTCATAGTGTTTAATGGACTATTTCTCCACCTGGGCATTAATGTAAGTTTATTCTGCTTTTTTCCCAGAAGGAAGATTTATTATATAAAGGTCTCTCTTTAGCCTGCTGCAAAGAAGGCACTTTTCTTTTGGTTTCCAGTAGGTGACATCTAAGCCTCTTGGATATCTATTTTATATAAAGCCTTAACTATGTCTTTTAATTTTTTTGTTGATATTTAATCACACTCACTACCCTCAGTCTCAGTGCCTGTCAGTGTTAGCAACAGTTTTAGTAGCGTTTGCTCAGATTCCCCTGGGGCTCCATGGTGTTCAGTCTCAGAAGATATGGGGAAAGTGGCTCTCTAGGTTGGGGGATGGGGACTGTGGCTCAGCCTCGGTTTTGCAACCTCGACCAGTAAAAATCAACTATTGTTTCTCTGCTATCCCGCTTCTCTGTTTTCTGCTTTGATGACTATGCCCTGCAGCTGGCTGCGTGGAGCTCACAGCACTCCCAGACAGGGCTGTTCAGTGAACTTGCCTCACCTTCTCTCTTCTCCTCCTCCTACAGGAAGATCCGGCAGCTGTGAGAGGTAGCTTTTTTATTTCTCCCAGTCTACCATGGACACCCAGGTGTTCTGACCTATGGTAGCTCTTATGATCAGGTTCCACGCTTAGAGGTGGTGGTGTGAATTTGGGGTGTTTTTTGTTGAGTTTTAGATATTCACCTTATTGTTTTTCAAGGAGAGAGATCTAGGGACATCTCTCACTCCACCATGTTTCTCCAAGAAGCCAATGTCTCTGCACCTTATCTTTTGATTGAAATAGTTAATCCATTTACATTTAAAGTACTTGTTTCTAGATATGTAGTTATTGTTATTTTATTATTTATATTTTTTATCTTTTTATCTTTTTTCTTCTTAAAGAAGTCTCTAACATTTCCTGTAATACTGGCTTGGTGAAGATGAACTCTTTTAGTTTTTTCTTGTCAGGGAAGTTCTTTATCTGTCCTTTGATTCTAAATGATAGTTTTGCTGGGCATAATAATCTTGGTCGTGGGTCTTTACTTTTCATTGCTTTAAATATTTCCTGACAATGACTTCTGGCTTGCTAAGTTTTGTTGTGAAATTATCTGGCAGACTTATGTGCTCTCCCTTGGAGGCAACTAATTCCTTTTCTCTTGCTGCTTTTATTATTCTCTTTGTTTTTAATCTTTGGCATTTTAACGATGATGTGTCTTGGTGGGGGTCTCTTTGGGTTCATCTTTTTTAGGACTCTTTTTGCTTTCTAGGTTTGTGTGTCTATTTCCTTTGCCAGGTTTGGGAAATTTTTTGTAATTATTTCTTCACATGGATTTTCAATTCCTTGCTCTCTCTCTTCTATTTTTGGTATCCTTATGGTGCCAATGTTGGTTAATTTGATGTTGTCCCAGAGGTCCCTTAAACTAGCTTAATTTTTTTTGGATTCTTTTTATTTTTTTATTGTTGTTCTAATTGGGTGTTTTCTGCTACCTTATCTTCTAAATCACTGATTTGATTCTCCATTTCATCTAATATATTGTTAATTCCTCCTAGGGTAGTCTTCATTTTAGTTATTGTATTCTTCATTCTAACTGGTTCTTTTTTATGTTTCTATCTCCATTATTATGTTTTCTATCTCTCTATTTAAGTTCTCACTTAGTTAATCTACTCTTCCTCTTAGTTTATTGAATATACTTAAAACAAGTATTTTTAACTTTGCATCTGGTAGATTGCTCATCTCCATTTTATTTATGTCTTTTTCTGGAGCTTTGTTTAGTTCTTTCATTTGGGACATGTTTGTCTTCCCATTTTGCTTGCTTACTTGTGTTTGTTTCTATGTACTAGGTAGGGCTGCTATGTCTCCCAGTCTTAGAAGCCTTATGTAGTGGCCTTATGTAGTAGGTGTGCTCAGTTCCCAGTAGCTCAGTTTTCCCTGAGGTGAGTGCTCCAGGTATGTCCCTTATATGGTTTGTGTATGTCTTCCGGCTGTAGTTGAACCTTGATTGCTATTTGCTTGTCAATGAGAGGGATTACTCTCGGGCTGACTGTTAGAACTGGCTGGTGACTTCAGCAGAGGAGCTGTTGTGCAGGAGCTGACCCTACAGAGCAGGACTTTCTTTAGCAGGGCTTTGGTGCCTGTCCTGTCTGTTCTTTGGGTGTGTTATCCTCAGATGTGACTCCAGCTAGTGCTCTGGCTCAGACCAAAGCTAGCCACTGGCCGTACAGACCAGGGTTTCCTGGGAGAGGTCCTGCTATAGGCCAAGCTCAGCTGCAGCCTGTGTCTTAGCCAGGAATGAGCCACCAAGAAATCCCCAGATGGCTGCCACCCACACTGAGCTTAGAAGTGCCTCAAGAAGCCAAGCTGAAAACTGACGCTGGCAGTCACTAGTGTGGGGTTTGGGGCTCCTCAGAAAAAGGTGTAGAACATTCAGAGGCCAGATGCTGCTTGTTTGGGGTTTGTAAATCTTAGAAATTTTAGGAAAGTCCACAGCATGAGCCAAGACAGGCTGTTTGTACAGAAAATTCACTGGAATCGACTTGGGTGTGTCCACACATTGAGAAGGGCAAGGTCTCAGGGAATTTCACCTGAGTGGGGCAAACCATGTTAGCCAAGTTGATGGAGACTCAGATACGGTGGTTGCCTGGGTCTGCAAGCTGGGCAGGGAGATTCAACAGTGAACAATGCCTTTCTCCAGCACTTCTGTCTGGGATAAAGCTCCCCCTCCAGCCCTTGCACTGAAGCCGGATAACTGAGTTCCTCATATGTACCTGGCACCTTTCATGCTGCTACCCCAGTGCTGGACCTCAGAGAGAGTAAATCTATCACTGAGTAAGTTCATGCATAGGACTTTTAAGAGGAAAGTCTGCAACTCCCTCAGCCCTCTGTCTCATTCGGCCCCAGTCTCCACTGTTTTTCACAACCCGAAGTTGTGGAGACTTCTCTTCCTGGCACTGGAATTCCTAGCACTGGAACCCCGTGTGAGGCCGGCACCCCTCAGTCTTCCGGGGGTACCTCTACAGCCAAGATATTTCTCCAGATTCTCAACTGCCACATGCTGGGATGGGAACAGCCTGTTTTGAACCTCTACCCTTCCTACCAGTCTCGAATTGGCCTCTTTTGTGTGTCCCCAGTTGTAGGATTTCTATTCACCTATACTTCAGGCTATTCCCAATTATGGCTGCTTTATAGTTTAGTTTTAATTTTGTGGTGATTGTGAGAAGACGTAAACACAGTATTTACATATTTTACCATCTTGACTGGAAGCCTCAAAAATATTTCTTTCCTCTAGAGAAAACTGTATAGTTCAACAGCTCCACTTTAACAACTATAAAGTAATCTGTTTATTTATGTATTTATGTTTATTTATTAAAGTAATAGATAAATAAGTACTTTAAGGTAAAGTACATTTGATATTTACTATATATCTTTTATTTACATTATTGTTAAATATGTAGCTTTAAAGAGACAAATAAACATTAATTTGTTCATTAATCATTCATTTATTTATTTAACAGTTCATTTACCAAGACCTACTATATACTATACTAGGCACCAAGAATACAAAACTGAACAAGTCATGGTTTAGATTCAGAATTCACAAAGAGCAGAAGAAGTAAATATATATACACATATACATATATATATGTTAAGTAATAAAAATATATAAAGGGATACTTAATTATTATGATAGAATTTCAGAGAAAGTTGGGAGTATGGCAAGATTTGGGGAAATTAATAGGAGTTTCACAGAAGAAGAAGGTAAAAAGAGAATTTTTGGCAGATAAAGCAGTTTATTAAAGGAAACTATGAATTTCCTGTAGGGTACTGTAAATACTTGAGTGTTTTTGAAATGTACATTTCAAAAGGGAAGTGATGAAATATTAGGCTAGAAAGATAAGGAACAAATTTTTGAGAGTCTGTCTTATTACAAGATAGGGTGGACTTCAGTAGGCAATAAGGTTCTGAATATTGGAATGAGATCTGCATATCCCTGATATACTTGAGTGCTGTATAAGTGAACTTAAGGATCATAGTCAAGGTCCATCTATTAAAACAGGACAGTTGAAAAAATGCTTTGGCAGTGGCAAAGGGGATGAATACAGAGAATTTAGCATGTATCTACAAGATATAATTGGAAAGATTTAATTCAAATTGGATGATGGGAATAAAAGAGTTGTTGAAGATGACTCACAGGATTTTGTCTTATATCCGTTCTCTACTAACTGAAGTAGAAAAAAGCAATAGAAAAATATAATTGTGGTGGTAGGAAGCAGGGGTAAGAGATGGTGTGCGGAAGTGACTGGTAAAGTTTTTACCTTGTTGAGTTAAAGGGATGGGTGTCTAGAAAGCAATTGGATCTTTAAATCTGACAGTCAGGCATAGGCATTCAGATAGGTAATAGAAAAGCTCAACACAGGCAGAACTGATAATAGTGCATATTATTTATACAGTATTTAGTTATGGCTCTATCTCAGTGACCAAATCTGAAATAGTACAGGCAAAGACAGAAGGCAATCCTTTCCAATTCCACAAATTAACTATGTCTTTGGGAATCACCTCTATTTATTAAGTTGTATTGATCATATCTCCTTTTAAAAAATAAGTCTGCAAATATTTAATCACTGAAAATGAGGCTATTGCTAATGTACTTACTATTTCTTATAACTTTTTATTTTGAAAAAAATTAGGCTTTCTTAGGAGCTTCAAAAATACAGAGAATTTTTGTGTACTCTTTATTGCATTTCCCTCAATGATATCATCTTAGAAAACAATAGTAAAATTACCAAAATAAAGAAATTGGTTTTGCTGTAACATTATTACCAAACTATAAACCTTGAAATTTCAGCAGTTTTTATATTGGTTTGTTGTTTTGTTGTGCATTCCTAAGAAATTTTAACACATGTGTAGATTCAAGTAACCATTACCATGGTTAAGATGCAGATTAGTTTCATCATCTCCCAAATGCTTTCCTATGAATTTAGTCACTCCTCCTCCATTCCATCTCCTAACAAAATCATACAGTAGAGAACCTTTTCAGAAGGACTTTCTTCACACTACCAAACATCTTTGAGATTCATTCAAGTCATTATGGGTATCAGTAGCCAAGCTTTTAAAATTAACAGTTAAACCTATTTGCAAAGCCTCTCTCTGGCCTGCAATTACTCTGAGATTTTGGTCACTCTAGCTGCCATAATTAATAAATGGTAATAGCTCACTTATCTCTCTAAGTTTGAAATATGAGTGTAATATATTCACATACAAAGAATGTAACCATAGGGGTCTCCATATGGAGGAAGCCTTAATTATACAAGTGGAATGCTTCACCTGGAATCCCACAGAAGCCAAAAAAGGGAGTGGGTGGAGCAAATTATCAGAATGTAGATTCTTCTGAGGTAGTGCCAGCTCAGAACCTGAGTTTCCCATGGCTACATGAGGCAAGGAGATCTTCTTAGCTAGAGCTTACCGGATGATGAAATTGGAGTTACAGAGACTGGAAAGGAACTGTACACATGTGATAAGGCATCTGTCCATATGGACTAAGATTGGAGCATCTCTGGTGCCTCTGCAGGTCCTGGTCTTTGCTGAGAAACTGGTAAGAGCCAAGTACCTGTGCTTGGACTGCAGCAGAAAATTTCTTTTGCAAGCATAAACAAACACTTGATTCTTGCAACTGTACAGTCAATGCTTTGGCATCTACTAGAAGTTTTAGGCAAGATTTCTGACTGCAAAGACACGTGGCTCTGGCTCTCAGGATAAATGCAGGAGACTAGGCTTCCACAGAGAGATAGACTGCGTGTTTCATTTTCAGGGCTACCTACAAAGTTCAATGACAGGATGTCTGCATTTCCATTTTGCTACATTTTAAAACTCTTAAAGCCAAGACTTGAATCCTTCTTATTTGGATTAGTCATCCAAAATATTGTATTGATCCATATTCTTTACAAAATAATCAAAATCATAGTGAACAGGTAGAAGCTTACAAAGTATGCCAAACTGTTGGTGAAGAGTATTATAAATGGTGGTTCCTGAAGTAAACAAGTGGAGGTGAGGCTATATAGGAACTGTAATAACCCCTTTTTTCTCATTTTACTCCCAAGTATTGGGCTCCACAAGTGAAGGATGACATTAAGACTAGAAAAACTGCCTGATGGAGAATGCTAAACATCTACAACTTTATAATCTGCGGAATGAAGGATACAACCAATCTTTGCACTCAACTGCCTCCAGGGATGAAAAATTTACCTCAAAATTTATATTGCTAGCTTTTCACAGGAGGTAACAAAGTAATTATTATTACTTATCACCATTGCATACTTACTGTCAACAGAGTGTCAAGGCTATAGTAGAACTCAATAGATATGAGTTAAATAACATGAAGGCTTCTTGATTCCTAACACAAGGTCAGGGGGCCCTGTAGGAATGTGTTTCAGCTTCAGAACAGTATTGCATTCAATTGTAATGGCCTCCTTACCCATCTATTTAACTAGACTGAAAGTAACTTGAAAGTAACTTTAAAGCAAGAACTATGCTGTGTTCACTAATATATCCCACGTGTCACCCAGTGACTGGCACATGACAGGCAGTTCATTAATATTTGTTGAATTGATTAATGCATTAAGAAAGAGTGCGTGCTTTATCCACTGAGTCACACTCTTCAGATTCCTTCCTGTATCTGACACTCTTTAAAAATCTCATTAATTTAATATATTTATTTGTTAATGTATGCTTAGTTTTATTCCCTCAGTTCTACTATTTACAAACTTTGTGATCCTTGGCAAGAGATTAATGACTCCTAGCCTCATTTTGCTCATTTTGATGGGCTGACAATTTTTGTTCTGCTAACAAAATTTGGAGAGAGAACAAATTAGATAATGAAATTGAAAAGCATATGTGTGTGCGTGTGTGTGTTTTGAGCTGTATATGATGACTTTATTTATATTTCATTTTAAGCAACTCATTTGTACTTTATTTTTCTGCTATTGATCCAAATGGTGTTTGGTTAGGATTAAAATACTATTTTTTCAACCATTTCCTAGAGCCCCTAACAATAATTAGATCACACTATGGCTCATAAACTGAAGATATACAAAAATCGATCTTCAAAAACATTTAAATTCTTACAATTATTCAAAGTTCTTGACTTCATCTGATATATCAGGTCCTGGAATATAAGAATAGGTCAACTTTTTAATTTAGGAAGGAGGTAGTTGGTTCTCTCACAGAACTTATTTACTTTTCAGGAGCTGATCTCACAGTTTCAGTATTTGTAGTCTTTCAGCATATTTGACAAAAATATAAAAAAATGAAACAATTGGAATCTACTAAATATAACTAAGTTGCAAAATAATTACATGAGTAATGGGAGATAAAGATATGAATATTTGTTCATGAGGATGTACTAAGCACTTAGCCATCTATAGTGACAAAAAATAGGCAAAGAGACAAAAGCATAACAACTGAGAACACTTAAATATCAAGGTCCAATACAGGGCCATTCATGTGCTGTCCAGAGAAGCGATATCAATTCTATGAGAATTCATCAGAAAAATGTTTATTTTCCAGATTTTCTGCAATCTGGTAATATAATTTCACAGTGAAGAAAACTATTTCGAAGGACAAAGTTATGAAATTAGTTTGGGATCAGGTTGACTGTGAGTCTGAGCAGTCTAGACTCCATGCTATGTGCCATGTAGAGTCACTGAAGATATTAGTTTGTGGAAGAACATGACGAAAACAATATTTCACTAAGATTAATCTGTCAGTAAAGTTCTCAGTTAATATAAGCTAGACCCAGTGGATCTGTCACAAGTGATCTATCCATGCCATTAGTATAATACCAAGATCAGATCTTGATATAGATTGAAAGCAATCAAAAGCAGAGATGAATATACAACTTATAAGGAAGCATTTGCTGCTAGATCTGAGAGTGCAGTGGAATGCTTTGAACTTATGAAAAAGTGGGTTATATGCTTTTGTATTTATGATGCTTCAAAGGGTGTTGGAAGCTATTTTTTTTTAAGTATATATTTGTATGTGCTTCTATCAAAAATAAATTTTATATTTTATTTCTATTCTCATGAATTCTTCAAGTCCTTAAATAAATCCTTACTTACATCGATGTCTCAAGTGTGTAGGCAGAAATCATTTGACACTCTTTAAGGCTGCGCGAATGCTGCCTATGAAAAAATTAGGTTCACACTTTGAGTTCAGACACTAACCTGTGCTTAAACTTAGCCATCTATAATGATTAAACGTCATTTATTCCATCTGAATACCTATTTCAAAACTAACCATATAGAAGTAATGCCATAATTTAACAGGACTGTTAGAAAAACCTATCAGATTCAGATCATACTTTTGCAGAATATCACTTTTGTATATTTCACTTTTTGTGGAATCTTTTTATTTTATAGCACCTCATAATAAAGTAAGAGTTGATAAATGGTGATATAAAAAAAGAAGAGCATTGCTTTTGTTGGTGAAGTTGTTACAAATGCAAACATATATTACAATCTGTCTTGAGACTCTTATTCCTAATAAAGCATATAAAATTTAGTTATCTATAGTATAATATACATACTACCAGTGAACATAGACATGTTCATTTAGAAAGGTAATAGTTCTCTTGTAATGACTGATATGGAAAACATATATCTCCTTAGCCTTTGAATGTCCGGACTACAACTGCATTTAACATATTTCCCATTTAGGAAAAAAAGTGCAGCTCGCTGCTGGCGTTAATTTAATTTTACATAAACACGCAAATCTGACTGGTTTTTAATGTGAAAATAAAATATAAAAATTTTTCTTGGAGCTATTTCTAAACAGAACTTGTCTCTAATCCTAATGTGACATAAATGTATACATAAATAGGACTCATCAAATGAATCTTCAGCTAACAACTGTTCAAGAACGATGTTAACGTAATACATAGGAATGCTATGTTTTACAGAATTTGACATTTTCAATGATCAAGAATTACTATATTTCATAAATGGAAATATCACTACTAAAAACAGAAAGCTATAAATGCTATCAATATACTAGAGAGATGTGAAAATAATAATAAAAGCGAGATATTTCGTGGCAGACTTTGGGAGTAAGGTTAGTACTGCAATCCGTGAATTACATCAGGATAAATGCTTCACCTACAAGCACCGCCGGTGAGTATTATCAGGGCAAACAGGAAATGGGTCAAAACAACATGACCATTCAGGATTACAAAATAATTATTCTTTCTGATGGTTTTAACATAGAAAAAATAGCAGTAGAAGTTATTTTCAAACTTGGGGTATGGATATTAGATTAATTCTAATAGTATCAATGACAGACACTAACAGGCTAATGGTATAATGAAGAAATGTAAAAGTATTTCAGCAGATATCAGCAAAGATATAAGAAATTTTAGTTAAAGGCGAACTATTGAAACCAGAGATTCTTAAGTGTGAGAAATTATAAGGCAATAAAAGCTCACCTTGCATTTTAATGAGGTTTATATTACATAAGCTTATATGTGGTATTGCAATTTTTAGGGTACTTACTTGGTATAGCACTAGAGGCCCCATATCCTGGCAAAACTCTCATTTCTTAGTATGTGTTCTTAAATGACACAAACATGAGTCTATTTCCTCCTCCACTTCTTCCTTCATTTTCCTCCCCTTGTGGAATTCACCTGCACATGAGCACCATCATGATAATTATTGATATCTCTGACTTAAAATGTTATTGATGGTTAAAAGCTTTCCAAGTAACAGATACAAGAACCATTTTTTTTTTCACATAGTCTTTCACATACATAGCATTTCCCAAGAATCATGGGCCTCATGTTGATATAAAAATTCCTCAACACATCTCTAAGCCTTTAAACTAAAATTCGCATCATTATATTGAATCTGATACTTAACAGCAGATTGTATTAGCCTTGAAAGGTGAGGTGGGGAGGTAATGTTCATTTGCCTAAAATTTATTTTATTTAATGATAGAAACTTTGTTGTAAAATTTCACATTTTAAAATCTGTGTTGTTAGAAGCATCTTCTGATGCGCTATAAGCACTAAAATAGATGCAATCTGGTAGTCTGTCAGGAAAGCAAAAAACACCAAAAAAAAAAAAAATGCTGTGTCAGGAGCACAGCTGTTTGTTGAAGGCATTACGTTTTTTTTACAGTCTTTCCGATAGGCCAATATGCTTTTATGCATTGATTTATTTTTTAATAATGACAGATTCCACTGGCATGAACATTTTAGTTACTCAGAAATTAGATAAAATCACAATTTAGACCCAGGATAAAAGGTAGAGGGAATTAGCATTTTGCAGCATTAATTAGCTTCCTTGCCCTTGCTTATTTCTGATCAAATGAAGGATGCTCAGTGCAGCAGCGAACAAGGCTATGAGTATCCTTCAACTGTACAATATGACATCGATGTTTCTAATGCAAGTAAATTCAATAGCTTTGCCTTGGTTTTAAAAGTATAGTTTTAAAAACAGTGGTTCATTTTAGATCACTAGGGTAAGCAATGAACAAAAGAAGCTATTAGATTTAAAACATAACATTGAAAGGACTCCTGTTGAAAGAATGCCTAAGCTTTGAAAACACTCCTAGAGAATTTACAATTATGAATGCTTTCTCTGTTTGGTATTCCAATTCCTTCCCTGGCATTTCACTGTCTTGCATCTTCATTATTATTAAAGGTTGCCAGAAGAAACTGGTAACTTTAGCAGATAGGCATTTCATTTTTAAATAATTGTTTGTATTGTTTTCCAGAGCACACAACTTCAATCTTACTCAAGCATCTCTTCCCTAAACCCATCCTTATCCCCATAGCTACTGCTCTATTCTGTTCAACCTGTGCATTTTCTCCACCATTGTCTCCTGGCACTATGTTTCTCGCTTTCCCTTTCCACATGGCTGCTTGGTTTGCAGAAGATGCCTTCTTACAGATGTGTTCCCTCCCCTGGCAAACAATTACTCCTGTTTCCCCCAGCAGGAGGCCATTAGGACATCATCACGGGTTCTGCTAAGTCATCTCACAATCACAGTTTTGTGCAATCACCTCTCATCTGAGACTCTCTAGGCATATGCCATGCAGGGAAACTAGCAGTCACAAGCAGTAGCAGCTCCAGGCATATTATTTGTTATTTTGGTCTAGAAGTGTAACAGATAATAGCTAATACACTAATGTCTGAGGGTCTCATTGGATGCTTTGACTGGCATCATTTGCAGCAAACTTGCAAAAGACTGAATGGGTTATCATGTGCTAGTTGAGGGGAAAAAAGGCATTTTCACATTTCCATAGCAATTATGCACGATGGTTTAGAAGGGACATGACAATACTGATTTTACAAAGTTATTCTATTTGTGCAGACTGTCACTGTTCTGAGCTTTGAAAGAGTAAATTGCCAGATATTAGTTATTTTTACAGAAAATAAAATGTTATTTCTATTTTTATCTTATGGACTCAGCTTATGTGAATACACAGTGAAAAGCTATCTAATATAGTATTCCTTTAAGTCAATGAAATACACATGCAACTGAAAACTTGTAATTCTTTTTCTTTAGGTTTCTCTGATAGCTCTACCTATTAAATCCTCTTGTATTAAAAGGTAACATTTCATAGGGATTTTGGTAAGTATAAACTCAATATTTAATACATTATGAAGTAAGTAGATTTTGGCATGATGCCACATTAACACTCACATTATTTTTTATTGATTCTTGAGTCTATTTTACTGGTGCACTGGGGTAAAATGTGTCTTTGTGTAAAATGAAACAATGTGCTAACAAGCTAAGATATCCACAGAGGTCCAGAAGGCAAATGAGAAAGGAGACACCATTCTCCTCATTTGAAATTTCAACAGTTTATTTGTTTCTGTCACTGGTTTGCACAAGTTTCTTAACCTCATGCCCTCAAAGCTCCAAAATAAAATGTCATCAATTTAGGTTTACTGAAGTGAAATCTAGTCAAGATTAGTGTGAATATCTAAATTACAAGATCTTTGGAAGAAATTGTTTTATTTTTGTCCAGGACACATAGGCAATTGAACTAAGCACTGAACACAGCGTCCTAGTCTGGCACAATATAGACACTCAATAAATACTTATTTAATTGAACTGAATTAAATCCAAGAGTTGTATAGAAGCCCTACGTTAATGAGCAGGTGAAAATTGTTTGTAATTGGAAAAACAGTTTTAGCCACAATAACCCAAGGCTCTTCTTAAATTTTAACTAGCTGCTTGCACTTGGAAAAATGCTCCCAAAGTACTTGAATTTAGTGTGTTCCCTTAAGTAGCCGGAGAAACATTTTTGTTCACTGTGGCTTGAGTTGTTCATTTGCTCAGTTAAGCTAGTCTTCCTTACCTTACTTTTTCCTTCTACTGGGATGAAAAAAGGAGAAACCATAGACCTAGTTTTTCTTTCCCCCAGGATTTTTGCAAATTCTAAATTAGGCTAAAAGAATTTGAACTATCTATTTTCTATTTTATTCCCATCCTTTGTTGCCTCTACTTGAAAGATTTATAGAAATAAAGAAAAACAGAGTTCCAGTTGAATTAGCTAAATGGTATCAGTGATATAAAATTGAGGGAGATCTAGTCCTATCTTGTTGTATTTCATTTCAACTGTCAAATAATCTAACTTCCAAATCCAGTGTCTTTGAAAGACAAATGAGAGAGAGAGAGAGAGAGAGAGAATGCACATTGTTTTGTTCAAGTACCTAGAGAGAATAAAGTCTGAAAACTCGCTTTACACATGCGTGTAAATTCTGACCTGTTCCTTATGTCTCAAATAATTTATTGTAAATTATTCAGTGTAATAAATATTTGTTGAGGTCCTATTATGTTCCAGACATTCTTTTAGCTGCTATAGATGAATACAAAATGTAGAAAGTTAGGGTATCTGATTTCATGGGGCCCCAAAATAAAGAAAGAGATGACATAATTATAGCACACAAATAACTACATAAAATAAAGCATTCTGCAAATTATTGTACAGGAGTTAAAAGACAGATGGACCTGAATTTGGTCCCAGTATAAAATCTATATGACCCCGATCATGCCACTTAACTCCTCAGACCGCAATTTTCATATCTGAAGTACACTGAATAGTAATGACCTTCGAATCAGCAGATTTACCTAGATGATACAGATAAAGACATTTATTTCTGAGGTTGCATGCTGAGTTGTCATCATTAATCCCTAGCATATTGTTGACCTATATTACCAACCTGGGTGGTACACTGAAAGCAAAGGGAAGACAGTGTCAGTAGAGAGAACTAGTAGAATTTAAGAGAAAGCCAAGTCAAGCCGAACTCCCTATTGCACAGTACAAGTCAAGGGGAAAGTTTGTTCTCAATCTGAGTAACACATTAGTGGTCCAAAGAGATTCACATCAGAGAAAGTGGAAAGGGAGTATGGGTTGGGAAGAATAAAGAAGAGATAATGGGGTATTGCAAATGTTGAATCGGAGAAAGATAGAGGAAATTAGAATGCCTTTTAGACCTGTCCCCCCTGGAAACTGGGAGCTGGTAAATTGTGGGGAAACACATTTATTCATCCTGGACTCAGTTTTGGTCAGCAGTATTTGAATTTGAGATGCTACAGGCAAAGGAAAGGAAAATTAGTCATCTCCATAGCAGCTGTCTGGAATTGTGTTTGAATGCAAATGTGAAATCTCCATCCACTACTAGGCTTCGATTTAGAAGAAGTACAGTGTAGCCTACAGTTTGAGAGTGTAGTATATACTACGCAGTTGCTATAGGACCAGTGATAAAGAGAAAGCAGAGCATCTGATTAAAAACTCATGGGAAAAGCAAATATTCGAGTTTGGGAGATAATTTTAAAAGGACAAACAGAGGGAATAATGCTAAGAACATTAACTATTAGGCTGAGGAGTTATGTTTAATTAAAAGTAAAAGGGAAGTTCTTGGATATTACAGAGAGGCATAGAAAATTAATCAGAGCCCTGCTTTTTAGAAATGGATCAGAAGAAAGAAAAAATGAAAAATTAGAGGTGGAGCAATCAGTTAGAAGGCTTAAATATGAAGTGCTGCTCTAAGTAATGAAAAGACAGACATATGGCGGTACAACAAATAGGAGTGTATAGTTAGTTACTGACCTTTTAATCTTGAAAAGTTATATAATATTTCTGTGCTTCATTTATGTTCCTCTATAAAATTGGTATATTAATAATACATATACAACAGGATTGTTGAAAGGATTAAGTAGGCAAATACATGTAAAATGCTTTGAAAAGTATCTGATATAAAGTAAGTACCACATACCTCAGAGATATTTTGGGGACTTTGGGCTTCTCTCTTGAGAAATTGGTGGAAGTGATGATGCCATATTCTGAGAAAAAAAAAATATGGGAGAAGAAAATATTTGGGGGTAGAGAAGAGGTTAAGTCAGAAATTAAAGTTGTTCAATTTCCATCCTTAGTCACACTAGGTCTTGTGTTGGTAACCCTGTCCATTATCTAGTCTGTGAGGGAAAGCTTATGGCAAAGAGCCAGACAGAATAAAATAGAACCATCCTAGGGTGTGGTGGTAGGGTTAGACTTGGAAGTGGGAAGGATCACTTCACTTTCACAAAGAATGTAGTTATAGAGATTTTCTAAGGCTAAGAACTGGGAAATTGAAGGAATTACTTTAAGTGATTTTGGTAATGAGAGAAGTTTAGTTTCTTTAGAAGCATGAGGGATCTGGGACAGTGGCTGGCAACCTGAAGAGGATAAGACAATTGGAAATAATAGCTATAGGGATTGAAATCATCACTTAGGGGCAAATAAAATAAATGCAAAGTCAGTGACTTGTGGAATATTACCACAAAATGTCTTTTCAGACTTCATTTTCAATATGAGTGATAAGTTCTAAAATTTAGATATTTTATGTCAACCATGAAACCCTAAGCTTTTTCCAGGTGAATGTTAGCCATGCCACTTAGCCAAATATTGAAAAATAATCTGAGGGTTGTTGAAAGGTATGTGATGTGCCTCAGGGGAACTAAAAGATACACACATGTGTGTCTCTGTGCATGTGTGTGTGTGTGTATTTTGTGTTGTGTTGGAGGTAGTGGTATGATGGTATAAAGTAACACTATTCTTAGAGTTTAATTAACTTTGAGTTATTTCAAGTTTTACTGGGTAAGGTCTAGAAATTTCTTTAAAATTATGCTAAATAAATTATCAAACAAGTCATAAATTAATTAATTGACTTTTACAAATTATAAATAAATTAATTGACTTTTACAGTAATCTATTGACCTTGAAGAACCTAGTCTCTTCCAGAACTATCTTTTCCTTATAATATAGGAAAAAGAACAAAGAAGAGTGAGACATTCTGGCTTTCCCTCTGTATATTAATGAAGGCTCAAAAAAGGAAATGTGGGATCAATTCCATGTCATTGTGGTTATCAGCACATGGAATAACCGGATTTTAGTCTGACTCATATTCCAGTATGACTTTTAGTATGTTGCAGAGTTTTGAGGGGCTTCCATCTACTCTACATGCATAATTGCTCAGCAACTGGTGGGGTTGTTTAGTTCAATATGAGCAGTCTTAAGGCAAAGAGGCCTCCCACAGGCATCAGATTATTTTCTCAATTTCAGCCAATTTCAGTGATGTCAGGAGTGGTCCTGGACTTATGACTGGCACTGTGCTCAGAAGTCTGCCGGATCTACCAGTAGATCCCTCAGTGGATTTTTGAATGGTTTATTTTAAGAAGTTGATTTTAGGGAGTTCACCTGAGTTTTCATTTGAACATTAAATTAAATTCATGGAAGTCGATACTGTCCTATGAGAAGGTGGAGTGCTAGCTAGTTTTAAAAATACTCCAATAAACTCATCCTATTGAAAGGGAAAGCAAAGTTTATTAGAAGTTACTTTGGCTTAAAATTCTGTAATATAATCCCTCTTTTAGCACTACTACATGGATACTAATGGTTAGGTGTGTAAAAACTCAGTGGTATAATAGCACTGACCCACTGGAATAATAATAATAATCATTTATTGAGTACTACCTATGTGCCTGATTATCTTCAAAACTTCACAGAAATCCTGAATTTTAGATAGAATTATTCTCATTTTACAGTTGAGAAAACTGGGTATGTAAAATATAAATTCTCAGTAATCGCATATCTAACAAGTGATAAATTTAACATTTAAATCCATTTCTGTGTCATTTTAATGTATATGTTTTCCTCTTAATAGGAAAAAATGGAAAAAAAATTACATGGATCCAAGTTTTCATACTAAAGCCAATCGATACTTTATGGAAGATTGTTTCTTCCTCTTCATAATGCTTGGTGAGTATAAGACCTCTGGTGGGGAAACCTGAAAATTTTAAAGCTATGGTAACATCAATATACACAAAAGTCTAACCTTTAGTAGATTTCTTTCCAACTTTATCATTATGATATTCTTCAGAAATTAGAAGCACAAGAAATTTAGTTGAAAAGAACTTATGTTAGTTTTAGACTAAGGCAAAATATTTTTACGCATTTTATCTACCCACTGCCTTTACTTAAATTCAAGAGTCAGGCTTTCTGCCGTTTTTGAACTCACCACTATGCCTAGCAAGTAAGAGAGTTTTGGGTAAATTTTAAGAACACCGATTCCCTAACTCCATTTCTTTCAATATTCACACTTGTAGACCACTCACTACAGACTTTCACCTGTCCCAGCTGTGGAATCAATCTAATTCTTTGCCAGATGGCATCTGCATGGTTTAGGTTAATTAGATGATTTTATAGCCATTCGTACCTTTTCCTCCGGCTTTCTAGCTGATACCTTGCTGTGGCCATGTACTTGGTTCCAGAAACCAGACAGTGGCCATGATGATTTTGTACATATCCCTTTCTTGTACTTGACCTGGACTTCACTGCCTTGTTGGTCTTATTTCTCCCTGACCAGGTTTTCAGATACCACAGGTATCTGACATTTGTAATGCTCACATCCTGCCTACGAACCCTGTCTAAAGACTTACTGTTGGCTCTACTCTGAGAGCATATCCTAATCTGGTGAATTTTTCTTCATCTCTGACTCTTGATCTGAGATAAACTATATGACCTGAACTTTAATTTTGACATGAATTCTAAGTTAAAGATGACCTCTCATTTTAGAGGTTTGTTTATTAGAATATTGAATTATGTCTTTCTTTGGAGAAGTTGAAGGTGGCTAATTGTTCTTAAATTCTTAATAGTCACGTGGTAAAGAAAGATGTGACTACACTCCCATCTACCACTTCGTAAAAAGAGGAAACTAAGAAAGGGACAACCATAGCTATTTCAGATTTCTAATATATATATATATATATATATACACATATATGGTCAATGTAAGAGTCTCCATTAACAGGCTCTTAGAGTACCTCTGTGTGCTTATTATAGGTTAGCCCAATGAGACCATCACATTATGCAAATTAAGAACAGAAGGGAATCCCTCAATATTCAATTCAAAATCCATGAAAAAGCCCTTCAAAAACCAATGACAAGTATTTCCTCATTATTTTTAAACAATACTCTATTGTGTGGGAGGGTATACAGATCTATTCTTCACTGTTAAGAGATTTGCCAACTTAAAGATTTGGTATTTCATAGGATACACATGACATTCTATCTTTTAGTGTCATGTCAAAAGGCAGAATGAGAATAGCAGAGAATTATTCTCTTTTGAAAACTGGCCATAGAGGAAAGGATTACCTTAATTTCCAGACCAAGACTTTATGCCTGACATCTAATGGTCACACTAGGAATTGCAGCTCAAGATACCAGGCAATGATTGTTGGTAAAGTACGCAATAAAGATTTGAGGTAGCTAAAGTAAATATGCATTCCCACTGGCTTCCTCTCAGTCCTGAACATATCACATATATTCTTCATTATGCTACATTTGTTATTCTAAATAATCATTAAGTTTTAGAGTTAGAGGGCTCTCACACATTAAATAACTTTAATTATTCTCTAATCAGTATGAGGATATGAAGAAATGCAAAACTTTAAAATTTTTGACATTTTTTATTGGCCCCACCTCCGGTCCTGCCTGCCCACCCCCCAAAATTTCTGACTTTAATGAATGTTTCATGTAAAACAAATCTATTAAAAAGATGACTCCTTACTTGTTTACTTTGATTATGGTTTATTATTTTTCCTTCTTGAAAAAACGGATACTTTTTTACTAACTTATCTCATAGGTGGATGTATTTAACTGTAAAACAGTGAAAATAATTTTAACATAACTCATAAGCTTACTTTGAGGATTTAGAATTTAAATTATGTAAATAATTTTGTACAGTGCCTGCAACATAATAAGTACTCAAATGGTATTTGCTATTAGTATTTTTAATTTGGGGTTTTACGATAATTAGTTTATACAGTTTTTAATCCATGCACATTAGTAACCCTATTACTTGTGAGAAACATTTTTTTCTCCAAATATTAAAGTCTACCCATTCAATGAATTTAAATATTATATGTGATTTCAATGATCATAGATATTTAAAGTTGAAGGGATAGCCCGAAACGCTAGTCCAATCCTTTCATTTGCATATAAGAAAACTTGAGATATTATGTAACTTTGCAAAGTTACACAAATAATTAAGGATGAGCCTAGAATTTGGGTTTTCCCATGATGCTCAATGCACTTACCAACTCTTTCATTTAAATCTTCAAACTAATGCAGACAAATGCATTTTCTATCACATACTGAAATTTAAGATATATGCCTATAGATTTGTATCATACAGGTATAATGAAAAAGTTAGATACATTTCTACACTTTGAAAAAATATTAATAATTTTGAAAGAAATACAAAATCAATTCTTATTCACTGTCAGAGAATTAGTAATAGAGATAAACAAAAAGATTTTTAAAAAAAGCAACCATAACTCATTGCTCATAAATACTTATATACATATGTATTCACTATGTTTTTATTTTTTTCTATTTTGAAATGTTTGTATTGATAAAGGTAATATTTAGAATCAAATATATGCAAATATGGTTGTTGGTACAGCAACAACCTCTCACTTATCTGCTGCAGGTCTAAAAATGACCATCTCATTTCAGTAACAAAGAGAGTGAGTCATACATGAGGCCTCAGATAACAGAACAAAGAACATTTGTGGAAGTTAAAGGGAGTTACAGAGAGTTGCAGGAAGATTTCTCAAATCCACAACTGTTAAGTAGATGCACATATGTTTCAACTAAAAAGTAGGTTTAAACTGTACACACTGTTTTGTAATTTGAGTTGTTTATGTTATGAACATGTTTCCACATTGATATTTATCTATGGTATCATTTTTATTGGTTGCTTTATTTCTATTATATGCTTACACCAAAATTAGCTTGAGTAATTCCTCTTTGAGATCAAATTAATGATCAACAAGGAAACTTAGGCTGTTGGTTAATAGCAAGGGAAAAAGGAAAATAAAAGAAAAATATCATAGTGCTATTAAAAGCCCTGTTTTCTCCCTCATTCTTTAAATTTGAGTCTTTATGTGCAAGATGATGGTATTAAGTAATTGAAGGCAGGCATACCTAGATGAGGATGTGCTGACCAGGTCCTGATGAGAGAAATGGAGTGTTCACTTGAGGGAATATCAAGTAATAAACTTGGAAACATGAGTTCTATTAATGGCAGAAATTAGAGCACATTACAAAGTCCAAAGACCTGAGGGTGTAATACCAAAGAGAGAGTAAGCCTCCTCTTGCCCTTCTCTCATCCCCAGCTACATGAGACAGGTCCATACATCACTGAGTATGTATGGGCCTGAGTATGTGTGGCTCTAAGTTTATATATACATCTATAAATTTAATACTGGATTATAAATATATGTATTTTAAATATGTATACATATCTCTTTACATGATTACTTTCTGAGAACCCAGAAGAGGGCTGACCGGCAGAGGGATGTATTCAGAGGTGTGATGGGGAGGAGCCAAAGCTCACTGAACATGACTTACTCTCAAAGAATGACTGATCCAAAGTCTCATACAGAAAATTCTACATAAATTTGGAACTCTAAGTATAAATGGTCCACTGAATTTTCATATTGTAAGAGAAAAACAAAGAATAATATAATATTATATATGAATATGACATCAGGGCAGAACTATATCCTTTCCTGTCTTTCTCTGAACCTAATTTTTTCATTTCCATCTATCATAACTTCATTGTTGAGCAAAATTACCTGTATGAAGGGATATGGAAGTTTCCCAGCTCATGCTGTTGCTTCCTTTATTGCATGCTTTTCTATAGCTGTGTGACCCTTTTGAATCCAACTTCAAAAATATATATTGTGTATATTTTCCTTATAAAATGTGTTTTTATCACTCAATAGTACATTCCTCACTTTTTCTGCAATACTATTAGCACACTATTGAGAACACTAGGAATGCTCCTTGGACCCTGCTGGGTATATCCACAGGCATTGCCTTTGATCCACATATCTGTCTTGTGTTCAGCCTGTCATAGTACAAGCGAACAGGGGAAACCAAGTGCCAAAGGCCTTTTTTGGAGACAAGCACATTGTGAATGTCCTGCCAACCATGTCAGCCTTGTGGAATTAGAGCATGGGTGGACTGTCAGGTCTGCACCTAGCATGCTGACAGGTGGAAAGCACTGGAAAAAATTGGTAGTTTGTGTCTTCCAGGAAGCAAGAGCATGAAATGCCTTATTCTCCCCCTTTGGAGGAGCACTTCCTATTTCTAAAAGACAAAGGTGGAAATAATAATAGTCACAAATAGAAAACTATAGTTTACCCACCTCTGATATTTTTCTATGTGCTTCAAATTCAAATTTGTTTTCTTCGATCTAAGAATGCAATTCCATAGCCACTTCATAGAAAAAATACAATAAAATCACAGGTAAAGATTAGCTGTACTGGCTAATAAATGATGTTTACTTTAAAACAAACAAACAAACAAAAAAACCTCTCTTGTCCTCCATTGCTTCCTGTATCAGGTAGAAAAAGGCAGACAGCTCTGCTAGTGCAGCATTATTGAAATAGTATTCACACCCCATTCCAGTAGATGGTTCACACACTTTAATTCCTGTTAAAAAAAGCTTCATTAAATTGAATGATTTATTAGCTTGTGTTAGATGTTGAGAAAGCAGTCTGAAAAACCTATATATTCTGTGTAAGACCAAGCCAGCTGTCTCAGAGGAAAGACTTTCGGTCTTGTGTAAATTTTGTAAACTACTGAATTGCTAACAGGCTCTTTGTTGGATGTTCTTACACCCTTTATAGACTCTACATCATTTGAAAAAGGAAAAGCGGTATTCTAAACTAAGAAAAGGCACTGTGTATTTTGTTAAACAAGTCATCATAGTCAACAATGATATTTTTCTTTGATGTCTAACAGATTCGGCTACATTTCTATAACTATAAAGATATTTTGTAACATAGCCCACTTCTAATTTGACTTTTTCTGCCAATTATATTTATCTCCATGCTTCCAAACCATCTACAAATTCACTTCTTTCTGTGATTGCTTTTAATAGCATAACCTTAATTCAGGATTTTTATTCTCCTTGTTTATGGTGATACTAAACTCAAGAAAATTCACCATCAAAATAAATCTCTGAGTGAAAAATCAACTGGTCTACAATTTAAGATTATTTAACTGCTCACTGGCAAACAATTAGGTAGCATAATCGTTTACTGAACCTCAATCTGCATTTTTTTGAAATACTCTTCTAAACTATATGGTGAAGGGAATAGAGAAAAGAGAGGAAAAAAGCACCAGACAACAGCCATTCTGCAACTCTTAAGTTGCATGTCTAAGTTAAAATGTTTTTGGAAACATTGAGAGAAGAATTGTCTAAGATGTTTCATATCTCTGTATAGGCACACACAGCCACATTTGTATGTGCATGCACACACGCATACATAGTTCTTGCAATGAATTCATGAGGGAGTTCCTCTCTAATTTAAGCCCAAGCTTGCAAAAAGTTGTTTTTTCTTTTTCCTGACACTATTACATCAAAATAGTATCCAGGCATTAGACAGTATTTATTAGCTTGTAAGGCCAGAGATAATGATCCCATTCAATCAGAGCATATGAATAATTCAAGAGTCCCAACTTCACGTAATGTCTGGCTCCACTTTTAAAACCAGTAAAAGAACCATTTGCATCATTTATTTATTTTTGGTGACAACGGGTAAAAGACAAAAAGGGTTTTGTTGTTGTTGTCGTTGTGTGTGTGCGTGTGTGCGTGTGTGCGTGTGCGTGTGCGTGTGCGTGTGTGTGTGTGTGTGTGTGTGTGTGTGTGTGTTTTCCAAGGAAGAGAGCCTCTTGGCTCTTTCATTTTAAACTTATCAAAGACGATGCCAAAATAACATGTATATGTATGTAAATACGAAAAAGGATACTACAAGAGAGATATAAAACTGACTCTCTGGATTATTCTATATAAATTTGGTGACAGTGTTTTAATTACTGTGAATGGTTTAATATTATTTTACATACTACTGCTAGAAAATAATTGTGGTTTCTGCAAGACTGTTGAAGTGATAATTTCAGGAGTCATTTTTTGCAATGTACAATCTGAAAACTACATTTGAAAGAGGATAGAGTATTTTAAGCACCAAGAGAAGTCGAAATAATTTAATCTTAAATGTTATTTCTCATTTTCTAACATAAACAATGAAAGTCAATGGACAAGGGCACCATTTTCCCTCTAAATCAGCTTGTCTCATATATTTGATATTTACACTGTCCAATATGGAAGCCATTAGCCACATTGAGCACTTGAAATATGGCTAGTGCAATCAAGAAACTGAATTTTAAATCTTATTTACTTTAAATTAATTTAAATATAAATAACCACATTTGGCTAGTGGCTCCCTGTTGAACATCACAGCTCTTAAGTCTTCAAGGAGAATGATTATTGGATCATAAATATCAACAAGTACATACTTATTAAGGTATTTTTATCCTTCTTTTAAATTTACTATTTATATTAAAATTCTCACTTTATTACAAATTATTCAATATTTGTGAATCTATTATGTACTTTTATTTTGCTGATTCATTTGGCAAAATTGGAGTGAAATAGTGTTCCAATTCTACTTTTGGTAAGATGTACTATACTGATGTACGATACAATCATCAGAATAAATCAAGAAGAAGCAATAGACAAATTAAACAAGAGAAAGCTGTTATATACTTCTCAATGGCTCAACAATAATCAAAAATTAAAGAAGTACAAATTAGTAGTTGATAGATGGTCACAGGAATGGAGATCAAGGAAAAGGGCCAGCAGTCAGCATTAATGTAATGGCTAGGTATAGAGCCAGAGGAGAGAAAGAGCGATCAGGGGTATCATTTCATAAACTATATTAGTGTCTAGCCAATGTACGGTATACTTGAAACTAATAATAAAATAATAAATAAATGAACACATAAATAAAAATGTATTATCAATTTAAAAGACTTTAAGAAGCAACTTTATTGAGGATATATTTCTTTAAAAAAATTGTCTTCAGTAAGCTAATTGGCTTCTTAAAAAATATAACAAGGCTATATTTTAGGGATCGTAGAGGTGATGATTGACACTTTTATTTATTATACTCTTATAGTGGGTTTTTGCTCTTTCTCATGTAGAATATTCTGAAGAAGAGAAATCGCTAAAGTAAATATTAAAAGATAGGAGTCAGTGAAATCTATTAATATGCATCTCAGGTTTATTTGAAATTTGTAAACAACTACAATGTGCATTGTCTCAATCAGCTGTCCATAGAAGGAAGGTCATTATCAAATCTCCAGATACAGATGCATTTGTTAACTTCCAGATACAGTCCAAGTGCATGCTTGTGCATTCATATTAGCCATTAATTAAGGGCCACTTGGGGGGACTTTAAGCTCTTAAACTGGATTAGTGAAAGTGATCAAAGGACCAACTGAGTTTTGTAAATTGAGTTGTACAAGATAGGGAGTGAACTTTGAAAAGGACTTCCTAAATCAGACATCACTGATTTCTTCATCACAGCCTTAAAATAAGGGCTGTCATTAATTGGATTTGAGAAGAATCATCAAATGAATGTTGACACTCTCTCTATAGTAGCTGAAATGTGATGTGTTGTACCAATAATTAGCGTCAAAATTCCAGAAGCAAAACCCAGTGGCACTTCATGATTGTTAAGTTTGAGATGAAAGGTTTCTTTCCCTGTAGTAGTAACTGATTTTGGAAGAATCTCATTGCTTTTCTCAAGAGACATTAACAAATATTTTCATAAGCTTACATTAGTAGATTTCTGAGCTGGATAATCAGAGAGTTGTTAAACACAAGCACAATGTTTATGCATATTTTCTACTATTATTGTTGTTGTTTTTGTTGTTAAGAATGACCATTTTTTGAGCTTCAATTTCAATTTTAGTTTTAATACTTTATATTTAATCCTCACAAAACCTCGCAGGGTGCATGTTTTTATTTTGAAAATGACTAAAAAAAGTTCAAAGAGATTAGTAAATTTTTTTATGGTCTCATGGACAACAGGTAACAAAATCAAAAGGTCCATTAATTTCTCTACAATTATATGGGCCGCAGATGCTAGAACTGAAAGTGAATCTAGAATCTTCTAGATCTAAAGTCCTTGTTTATCTTCCACACCATGTCTTCTCTCTAATATTGCATATATACTACACAATATTTAAGTCTGTTTGCAAAAGCACATTTATTTATAAAAATGAAAATATGTGACGTAGGTCACTTGTTTGGGGAGAACTTTTGTCTAAGGTTAAGTTTTTTCTGTCTTATCTATGGAATTGGGTTAGTGACTATCACTCTTCATTTCCAGGAAGCACAGAATTCTCCAGAAATTAAGCCCAAAGAAAGTCATATTTTGTCGATATTTGCCTTCTGGGCATTCTGTGGTATGCATTTTCTGATTCAAGACCAATGGTTCTGATTTAGCTCAGAGACCCCTTTGAAAAGTGAATGTATATTGACTGTTATCACAGAAAAAAAATGTATTTATAATTTCATAGGGTTCAAGGACCACCTGAGGTTCAGGTTTGTCTAAAATATGACTTTCAGCTTTCTGCCAAGAAAGATAATATTATTCATTTTTTATAGGAAAAAAGAATAGCTTCCTAGGATTGCCAAAACAAATTACAAAAAGACTGATGGCTTTAAACAACAGAAATTTATTATCTCATTGTTTGAGAGGCCAGAAGTCTGAAATCAAAGTATCAGCAGGGTTGTGGATCTCTCCAAAGGTTTTAGAAATAATCCTTCCTAGCCTCTTCCAGTTTCCTGTGGCTCCAGGTGTTTCTTGTGGCTGCATCCCTCCAATCTCTACCTTTATTCTCACATGGCCTTTTTGTCTATGTGACTTTCTTTTCTTCTGTGGCGCTTGTCATTGAATTTAGGGCCTGCATGAGTAAGCCAGGGTAACCTCATCTCAAAATATTTTATTTAATTACATTTGCAGAGACCTTTTTTCCCAAATAAAGTCACATTCCCAGTTTCCACGGGTTAAGATGTGAACATATTTTGGGGAGGCCACCATTCAACTACAGTCAGTGAGGTTTATTATTTTTTTTTGGAACATCACTGCCCCACATAACTGGCCCAGAAAAGGCCTCAAAATATTACTACCTAGAATATAATTAACTTAAAACAATTGATAAAAACAAAACCAGGAAGGCAAACTATGGACCTAAATAGGAGGCAGTATGTATAGTGGTTAAGTGTACAGATGAACACTACACTGATTGCCTGGGTTATGATCTCACGCACATGCATTGTTACTGAGAAAGAGCTGTGAACTTCTGCAATCTTCACTTATCTGTATAATAAGATGAGTATCACCCCTATAATGTGTTTGCAAAAATTGAATGAAAAAAAATCTGTGTCAAGAATTAATCATAATGCCTGGTAAGAAGTAAGCACTAAGTAGCTCTGGCCATAAGTATATGCTCCCCTGCAGCACCCCTTAATGTTGCTTAGACATAGTTATCTATTTGTCTATTTATACATCTATCTATCTACCTATGCATCCATCCATCTATCATCTATTTATTCATCTGCTTGCTTGTTTTACTAGAAATGATTATAAATAAGAATGAATCAAACTCCCAGAAATATGGAGGCTTTATTTCTCAGATGTCATCAACATAGGCAATAATAAGAAGAGCGAGCATTCTTTTTACCTATAAAGACTAAAATATTCATCATTCATTTACCATTTATTGAACCCTATTATATCATGTCTTGTGATAGAAACAAGAGACCAAAGATGATTAGGACAATTTCAGCTGTCAAACAATTTACATTCTATTCAGAGTGACATATAAGATATACAATAATTATAATTGACTATAATTGGGGTTTTAAAGATCAGGAAACCATGGGAGCTGAAGGGAATGCAAGTAGCATGCAATTTAGAAGGGCAGGGAAGAGGCAGGTCAAAAGAATTGCAAAAGAAAGTATATTATAGTGAGAAGAGAATAGGTCCAGAGGTCATGGAGAAGTTAGAGAAATGAATTCTGTTTTTGACACTAATGAGCTATTTCTTAAACTCTCAGTAAAAGGAGGCTAATATCTATACTATTGGATTGTTTGAGAATTAATGAAATAATGCACTTAGAACAATACCTAGCACCTAGCAAAGGATACATAAATATTATCCATTTAGTTGTTCTTATTGTTAGAATCCCTATTAATCAATTTCTAGTGCACAGAAGTTCAAAAAAGTATGTTTCCTTTTTCCCCTAGATGGCAATTTCCAATTCAGAGTCATCTTATCAAAGAGGTCGTCCATACTGGTATCAGCTCTCCCTGCCCCATTTTCTATACTCTTTGATAATAGTACATACGTGTTCAAATGTTTCTTTTTTTCCTTTCCACTACACTGTATCATTCTTAAAAACTGGAAAAAATATCTTATTTGTATAAGTTGCCCTAACATGGATATAATAAAATGTCTAGCAGTTAGTCAGTGAATGTTTCTTGAACTATAAAGATTTCAAGTAGATACTCTCCAGAGCCCATATCCCCCAGCCCCTCCCTCCCAAAAAATATTGAATAGGCCATGAATATTGAAGCTGTCTTAAAACTATCCAAAAGAAATTCCATTTAGGTAGCATTAGAGTAGAAGTTTAGGATGAAATCCACTCAGTGTAATTGTGTTAATTTTTACTGCTATATAACAAATTACCACAATCACGGTGATTTAAAATAACATGTATTTGCTATATGTCACAGTTGGAGTATGGCTAAGTTGTGTTCTCTTCTTCAGGGTTCAATGAGATTGGAATCAAGGTACATGCTGGGTCTGCAGTCTCATTAGAACAACTGGGAGAGGATTTGCTTCCAAGCTTTTTTAGATTGCTGGCAGAATTCGTTTCCTTGCAGCTTTAAGATTCCTGGCAGCTTGCTTCTTCAGAGCCAGCAGGGAAGATGGTGCCTTTAGAGCATGTTTGCTAGCAAGGTGGAGTCATATAATGTAAGGTAAACACGGGAGTAGTATCCCATGACCTTGTCCATATAACATAACATAATAACGGTGGTGACATTCCATCATCTTCTCCATGTTCTTTTGGTTAAAAGCATGTCTTGCCCACACTCAAGAGGAGGAATTGTGCAGTAGGTGAACACCCGGAAGTAGGGATCATTGGGGCCACCTTAAAACCTGTCTTCCACAGTAATGTTAAGGGCGCCCAAGAGTTCTAGACTTCAGACTTACAACAACACATTCTTAATGTTTAATTCTTTGGAGCTTTTATTGAAAACTCAGGATTAGATAAAACAATAGTGTATAACAATGCTACATGCATTAAAAAGAAAAAAAATAGAATGTGAAAAAGAATTCAGAAAAACTTGTGATATAATTTTCTATAATAAAAATCATGTAACTCTGAAGTATGTTACTCTGTGAACTCTGAAATATCTATTAGTTGGTATAGTATAGTACAGCCATCATTAGGAAGATAATTCATCATACTAGAAGAGTTGTACTGTGCATTATAAATTACTATAATAATACACTGCACCTGGTAGTTATTAATTTTAGTGCTGTCTTATTTATCATAACAAAAAACCATTTTGTATTTGAAGAGAGACAAATAGAAGTTCATTTTCTTGGTGTTCTGATATATGGTGAACATAAGATACTTAAGAATAATAATTAGAAGTTGAGAGTTACTATATTTCTGGACCAGAGTCTGTTATTACATTGATATGGTAATTAAATTTCTTAATTATTTTTAAACAGTAGGTCTATGTTTTCCTTTTTGAAGATGGTTGGGAAGCTTACCTCAGTTATGAAACCTGCTTAGATTATCACATTGCCTAGATAATTCAGCCAAACCGACTGCCTGACTAAAGGGCCTTTTCCTTTATCACTGCCCCTTGCAGGCCTCCTTTAAATCTTTGGATTAATGGAAGATCGTCATCCTCCCACCTTCAGGAGGACTTTACTAGTAGTTGTATTTTCCTCATTGAACCTCTGAATCAGAGCTCAATTCAAATGACTTCAAGAGTCAGGAAGATGGAGTTACAGAGTGAAGAAGTTGTGCTGTCAAATAATACTGTTAGGCAAATGTCACAGCCCCACAGACAAACGTTAATTATGCCCAATAAATTATTTCTACTAAGGAGCATGAACCTAATGATGTCCAACGAGCCATGAAGAGAAAAGTACCTATGACTTCTGTAGCTTAATTATCAATGAAGAGATTAATTTTGATAATCATTTAAGTTCCATTATTTTCTTATATATTTTATATTTTGTGAATAAAATATTACTATATGCTAAGTCTATCAGTTCTTCATTCAATGATCATTTCCCAACACATATTTTAAAATACACAATGTAATTTTGTATATGAGTACTTGAAAAATGAAACCTATAGCTAATTATTGGTCTTGTCCTGGCAATTCAGGCTTTTTTTTTTTTTTTTTTTGGAAGAAACCCTTAAGTGGAATGACTTTTAGAAGTTGTTTATGTTATATTGACTATATGGAATAGTAAAAACTTTCTGTCGTATTCTCTACTGTTCATCCAACAGTAAGCACATACTGTATACATAGCACTGTTATAGACACTGGAGATACAACAGTGTATAAGATAAAGTCCCTACCTTCATCAAACTTATTGTTAAAATAGTGATGGGCAGTCAAAAAACAAATAGATACGTAACATAATGTTAGAAACTGAGGGGTGCTATGTTAAAAAAAAAATAAGGTGTCTTAGTCAGTTATGGCTGCTATGATAAACTACCATAGATTGGGTAGCTTATAAATGGAAATCTATTTCTCACAATCCTGGAGGCTGGAAGTCCATGATTAGGGTCCAACACAGTCTTGCTCTGGTGAGGGCCTCTTCTGGGTTGCAGACTGCCAAATTCTCCTTGTATCTTCAAATGGAGGAAAGAAAGCAAGGTAGCTCTCCTGCCTTTTCTTATAAGACTACTAATCCCATTCATGAACACTCTACTCTCATGACCTAATTACCTTTCAAAGGTCCCAGTTCCAAATATAATCACATTGGGGATTCAATTTGTTAAAGTAATTAAACAAAGCAGCCATTAGATAGAGGCGGCTCTAATGTATTGATAGCCTATGTAAGTAAACCAAAACTAAAGCCGAAGTTGATGCACTCAAATTTGAGAAAATAAAACTTAAAAGCAACAATCACAAATAGCCAATTAGGGTTTTCCCAAATAAGGCAACTGCTTAAGTCATAGCCAATCAAATAGTTTCCTTGCTTTGCTTCTGAGTCTCTGTATAAAGAAATCTCTCCTCCTGTTCCTGGGAGTGTAGCACTCCTAACCACTTTTGGTTTGGCCCTGCCTGATTCTAGTTGATGAGTGCTCAAATAAACTCTTGAAAATTTTAATGTGCTTCAGTTTATCTTTTCACAGTTTTTAACATATGAATATTTGGATGATTCAAACATTTAGTCCATAACATAATCATGAAGTAAGTTTAGAGTTATGTCAGTGGTTCTCAAATGGAGGCAATTTTGTTCCCCAGGTGATATTTAACAACGTCTGTAGAAATTTTTGGTTGTCACAACTGGAAAGATGTTATTGCTACCTAGTATGTAAAGCCCAACGATGCTGCCAAATATCCTACAGTACACAAGAATCCCTGCCTTCACCAAAAATAATTATTTGGCCCAAAATGTGCAAAAGTTGAGAACTTCTAATTTAGAGGTACAAGGACAATTGGTCAGTGCCACAAATACCATGAGGGAATGGGACATTCACATTGCTTGGAGAAGAGCATTCAGGCAGAGAGGACAGCAAAAGCAAAAGCTCTAAGCTGAGGTGTAACTGGTATGATGAATGAAAAGATTCATATTTCAAGATATTTTAAATGATATCTCTCATGTCTTTCCTACTACTTACAAGGCTCAAGGCAATAATCAAGCGAAAACTTATTACCATACATTATAATAATTAAAAATTGTAAATTAAACCAATAAATTGTTATATAAAATATGTTCTGTTCCCCACCTTACATTTCATAATGGAAACATTTTAAATATATTTCTAAGCCTTGGACTTAAATTTAGCAAAATATGAACAAAATTCCATTATAAGCATATTAGAATGGTTTGTTGATGGGCCTGCGATGTTTAGATAAGAAATAAAATAGACGTAAATGATTTACATATTGTTTTGTATTTTTCATAATTTTTTTACCATTAGTTCAACAAAATCATCAGTCATGTTCTTATAGTAAATACTTTTACATAATATGCATTCAGTGGACATAACTTAATCACACAATTTTCTTGAATATGGATTTTAGATAGCCTTCAGTTCAGAAAAAAATTATTATGCTGAGGAGATAAAACTGAAGTTTTTAATAAAATTATTAAAACTAAACTTAGATTTGAAAATAAACCATAAATTTTACATTTATATTCAAAATTGTAATGGAGTTTCATGTGATAAATTATCATTGTTACAGAAATACTTTAAAAGAGTTTCACTTTACTATATGACGTTGCCACTTATATGATGATTTTAAACATTTATTAAAGCAGTATCTAGACCCATACAATATCTCCTAAATTCTTTTACTTATAGATCTTTTATTGATGGGTACAATAAAAAAAATAACAATATATTGTTTCAATTTTCTTCTTTTGTTTTCAACTGACATTATTCTTTGATCTATAATGACTACTATGGAAATTAATTTTGGTATTATTTTAAATGGATCTCCTTTATAGTCATGTGAAACTTTCATCTACTCCCTGTATTCTAGTCAAATATTACTTTTGTTGCACATGTTTACAACTTATTTTCTTTGCCAACTTTTAGGCACTTATACACTAATTTTTTTTTTTTTTAAATGTGTCACCATTGGGCACACAAATACAGAGAAGAGATTCTCACATGGAAAGTGAATAGAAGCAATTTCTTGATACTGCAGAACTTCTAAACAAAAAAGGGGAAAACTTAAATTTAGATAATTAAGCTCATCCATATCAATGAAATGTGCCTCAATATTCTTATCTTCCTCTTTACCTGCTTAACATCTGCTTACTTCTTTTCTTAGACTTTCTTTCTTGATGCCCAAGATCAGATTAGCTATGTCTCCATTAATACACTTTTAGTTTCCAATCCCAACACTTTCTCCAACTGTAATGTGAGAAAAATATCTATAGGCAGAGATTATTTCTCTGCTTCACTGTTGTATTGCTAATACCTAGCATGGTATCTGGCATACAGCATTTGCTCAATAACTATTTGTTAAATTAATGTCTTCTCCCAAGAGGGATATATACCAAGAGGGTTATGAACCAAGAATTAACAATTATAAGTACATAATGTCTTATTATTATAATTCTGGTATTGATTATTGATGGCTTTGAAGAACACAATATCAATAATCTTTTGATGCCTTTACTATATTCATTGGCTTGACACTTGTGAATACTAGATTAGCTAAAATTTTCAAGAGTCAGTTTTCCTAGAATGAATATTGAATAATGTCAGCTCAATTAAACTTTGACTATACATGTGTTTGGTTGAAGTATCCATTTTTCCTTCATTTTTCTTTCTTTCTTTTTTTTTTTTTTGAGCTTTTGTTTAGAAAATAATTTTGGCTATTGAACAATTGAATTCTGAGCAGCACTGCTGAGTTTGGATTCTACGTGCTTGATGATCTTATTATTAACTTTAAATAGACTTAATCTTGGTGGCCACTGTTATGAAATACAATTGTAATTTTTTTTAATTTAACTTTTATTCAGATACGCCTTTGAGTATCTTAGATACTTTTCTTTGAATAGAATTTACAATCCTGTACTGTAGGTGATGAATCTTCAAGGGAGTTAAGAATGATATAGCCTATAATGGAAAAAGTGGAAAAGACTTGATTGGTCAGGGTTCTCCAGAGAAACAGAACAAATAGCATGGACAGAGTTGAAAGATGATAGGTTAGATAGATAGATAGATAGATAGATAGATAGATAGATAGATGGTAGATAGATAATGGATAAATAGATATAGAGATGTTGAAGTAAAGAGAGAGATTTTAATGAATTTGCTCTTGTAATTGTTGAGGGAGCAAGTTCACAGTTTGCAGGGTAGGCGGGCAGGTTGGAGACCCAGTGAAGAGTCGATGTTGCGGTTCAAATCTGAAGGCTGTTGGCAAAATGTCTCTTCTTCGAAGAAAGTCAGTCTTTTTTTATTTAGGCCTTCAACTGATTGTGAGTCTCACTCACATTATGACGAATAATCTGTTTACTTAAAGTCTACTGATTTAGATGTAACTTATCTAAAAAAATACCTTCACAGAAACATCTAGAATGATATTTGAACAAATATCTGAATACTGTGGTCTAGCCAAGCTGACACATAAAATTAACCATCACAGTCCATATAATACATTTCTTCTCTTTCTCTATACTTAACAGACATAAACAGTTTAAAAGGGCAAAGCTGTAATGCCAATTCTGATTGGGATCTCTTCCACCAGAGCAAGGACTATTTAAGAATCAATAGTAAAAAAGATCAATAGTTTTTGTCATTAAATTTAGAATGAACTATGTCCTCAACTTGTGTCATTATAGGTATTCATTCAAGTTGTTCTAAAACAGTGTCCATTAGTTTCTTCATTGTCAAAAATAACTATAAATTCCCACAGATGTGATAAGTAGCATGCACATTGTAGAATACAGTCATTGCTATTGCTTGATTACTTCTGTGATAATGCAGAGAATCTTATATTGGATATCAGAAATGAAACCTTAGTGGCTAGAAGCTGGTTCTAAATTTAAAGTATACAATCTGGTTGGATTCTAAATTTGATAAAATGATTGTTTCTTGTTCTCAATGATGAAGTAGACTAGAAGAATCATAAACTGCATAAATACAACATTTTCTTTTATATTTGTAAGTACACAATGCTTTGTATCCATGTTTGAATTTTTCCACAAAGCACAACCAAGAATGCCTGTAAAAATATTTGTCTACATGAGAAAGGAAAGTCTTATGTTTTATGGAAAGACAGGTGGCTATCTGGAAGGAGTGTATGTCTGTGTGTCATAGATGAAAATGGTATGGTCTTCTCTGACTATAATAAACAAAGTGCCCCCAAAACTTGTCAAGATGCTTGCCATAAGGTAGACCAGGTGCTCACAACATCACGCAAGAAAGATGCTATGCAGTGGGGTCTGTTCTCTCCTTGAAACATACAAGCTTCATTATACATAATGGAAATAGTGTGTGTATTTTCAGAAAGCACTGTGTAAACTGCAAAAAAAAAAAAAAGAAAACACAGGCATGAAATTTTAAAATAAAGAAAAAAAGAAAAAAAAAACAAGAAAGAAAAAAACAAAAACAGTTTGCTTCTGTACTCCTATGGTGATAATAAAAGCTATAGACTCTGAAAATAAAAGCATGCACTTTTAAAAGAAGCTAAATGTGGTTACAAGCCCTCCCACCTATGTGAAAGCTCAGATTCAGAGCATATTTGGCAACTGATACTTTAGTTATTCATTTGCTTCCATAAAACAGTAGGTATATTGCATGAGGGTGTTGACTTTATTTTTCTCTTTTTAGTTATTTATTTCAATGATTTGAAAATATTATAATTATAAATTCTGAAATTAATGTAGCTGTATAAATATACTGGTTTTTTTTCATGTGTAGAGACCAGAAAATACAGGCTATGGAAAGCATTTATGTATCAAACTATCCTTAAAATAAAAATAATACTCATAGATAGCATCAGAGTATATTCAAGATTATAATGTTAGGCAATAGTTGATAAGAATATAAAATAATTCCTATAAAAAGAGGTAACACCAAAAACTCAAATAAGGATGGTGCTTCATTGATGTACATAAAATTTTGGGAATCTGTAAATATTTTGAATTCTTGCCACATAGCTAAGTACGAATTCCTAGCATGGAACAAAATCTTGCAAAGAAATCCTAGCAAAACAATAAAACAAAAACAAAACAAAAAACCCCAGAAAATATTGAGTCAGTCCTATAAAAGGCAATAAATAAACTGCAAATAGAAATTGCTTTATTTCCAAGTCAATTCATTTTGGCAAACTGCATGGTAATGTAATGTCTTTTATGTGGTACTAAAAGAATACTTTTCAGTGTCATGAATAGACCCGTTACTAATGATTAACATTTACTACATGATAGTTAATAATCATAATAGAGTAGATATGGTTCCTGCAATATAATTTAATCAAATGACATAAGAATTTTCTAGGTTTTTTTTTTTTTTTAAACTGACCAACATCCAATTATCCCTGTGTGTGGTTTCTGTGTACAAAGGAAAAATAGTTTCTCTTTCACACTGCCGCCATGACCCCTGGGGCTGTAAGAATTATAAGATCACAGCCATATCTTAGATTTGTCTGGGCAATTAATAATTTTGGAACTTATCTTGTGTTACTGGATGGATTTTCCAACATTTTAATAACAAAGTTGATAAGAATAACTATGATGATGGCATTTATAAAGAGTCTATTCTGTGCTCTACAGAAGTCATTGTTTCTCCTCACAATAATCCTGCTACATACTTCCAGTAAAATATCCATTACAGATGAGGAAACTGGGCTCAGAAAAACTAAAAAACTTTTCTGAGAATGCACAGTGAGAAAATGTCTAAATGACTAAGCCCAAGTGTCTATGACCCTGTGGTTTATATTTTTCTCCATGCTGTTTATCTTTATGTAGATAAATGCTTGTCTTGCAATCAAGAATTAATTGAGTGTATATCAGAGGTGCTCAAACAAAAATTTACTATGACACAGCAAATGATTTCTATGTAAAAAGAAAAAAATATTTCTTGTATATTTTGTGACATAACTTTTTAATTTTAATATTGTCCAAATAAAGCCATTATATAAATCACATTATTGCTTTGCTATATTTTAAAATAAAACATAATGATTAACAATTTTATTGCAGATGAAAACTCTTTTAAAATGAGCATGACATCAAATATAGATGTGTTGTGCATGTATATTGTTACAGAATGCTTCATCATCATTTCAAATTCTGTAATTGGAGAATATCTCTTAAATTAGGACATCAAAGAACATCAAAGCACTTGCTCATCTCAGCCATCATCTAAGTTCATCACTAAATTAACAATACACCAGTACTGCCAAAGTTTGCTTACAAGTGCATAAATACGAGTAGTTTTTGCTAACAGAATGGGTGCTACATGCTTAAATTTTTTCCCCAACATTTTTGAAAGAGAACAGAAAAATTCCTTCTTTTTGACTCAAACTGGGTTTCCAGATGTCCAGGGTTAAAGGTTGGAAATAAAAATATCAAATTTTGGCCTATTTAACCAGACAGCTTGCCCAAATGTGTGAGAGCTTTCTCAGAGGGTGTCCTTTTGTAGTTTTATTTTTTCTCCTGACTTTCCTAGTAAGAGGTCCATATACACTCTTCTTAATTATGCCATTCTAATTCCACCTTGTAAGTGGTCTAGGTCTCTTATTTCTTCTTCAGTAATTGACTGCATTATGAGCACTTAAAATGCTTGTTATAAGCACATAAATTTGCAAAATTGTTAATTCTCTTCTTCCTTAGTTTGATGTGCCATGTTCTACTCGGTAATATTTGATATTCTCTATCTTTGATAACTAACTCCTAATATAAAATGAGAGATAGAGGGTGAACTAATAAAAAATAGAAACAACACAAACTTGATTCCTTTTTGCTCTGCTGAATGGTCGACCTTTAATAATTACTTGAAATTTAAGAGTAATTTTTTTTGCTGGTTCTATTTATTTAGAAAATATTCTGGAAATTGAAATTTTATCAGAAAATATATTAAAGGATTTCTTTCAAAGGATTAATTAGTATGTTAACTTAAATACCATATTATCAAAAATAAACCTAGACTTCTTCATTAATTGTACTAAATAGTTTATGTTACAGTTAGTAGCTACAAATACATAATGAGGACTTATTAGAGAAGTACCTAGCACAGAGTTGAAACAAAAATAAAATTGGTCCTTCCCTTCTATTAAGTTTAAGTTAAATTACTATATGTGCTCTCTTTATCTGATAGCTTATTTTGATACATCTAGACTTTTATGTGGATTTTAAAACTATAAGACGTCTCATGAAATAGTTTGTAAAGCTGTATGTCTACCCAATGCCTCCAAGCTCCATGGTGAGAAAGCCACAGAAAACAATGAAAGAAGTCAAGAAAGAAGAGGAATGAGAAAAGAGAAAAGTTTTGAGGGTAATAAAATAAAAGTACTAAAATTAATCCAAGATCTATTATCAACATGGGAGAACAATATAGGAAACATTCTGTTAACAATTGTAAGAACAGCCAGTGTACTTGGATTCTGCTCTATAAATCTCAGGACTTTCATTCCAACTGATACAAATATGTGCATATTCAGGAGAGTTTCCTGTATGTTTCCTTTTTAATGGCCATCAGTGAATCATAGAACAGATTTCTTACAAGTTCTGTACATATCTTTCAAATTTGTATTTAACCGGGGATGACTGCTGTTTGTTGGACCCATTCAATACTGTATCTGAGAAAAATTAGATTTTTAAATTGTATTTCTCATAGAATATGTGAATAAATAATAAAGTGTGCTAATATTTTATTAACAACTTTTAAGTTCTATATATGACCTTAATGTGAGATTCATTTCTTTAAAAATGTTTGAACCTAAGCTTGGTTGCTTTGGGTAATATATATCAAACCAATTAAATAAAAAGCAACACACTGGTTGTATAACCATTCTACTTTAAGTACTATTGAATGCAAAGATTAAGGGTGCAGTTTATGTGGCCATTCAAATTTTGACTGTCCCAATTTGGCTAATAACTTTACTTGTCTACGTTATTGTTTCCTATCTGTAAATACCTCATAGCTTTATTGTGAGGAATAAAAGAGGTGACATATATAGAACACTTAGAGCAGGGTTTAACACATGACCACTACTATGAATTAGAATATAAACTTCATGGCATCAGGGATTTTTTGTCTTATTTGTTCACTGATGTATTCCAAATACCTAGGAACTTGACTACATATAATAGAACCTCAAAAAGTATTTTGGAGTAAATAAATGAATCTCCCAATTTAAAGAATATTTTTGGTGTTAAGCAATTACACTTTTATGATAAAATATAACTATTAATTTACATTCATAAATATCAGTAGATGCAGAAAAAGAATTTTTTTTTCAAATGCACAAAGATATGTAGAGAAAATAGGAATTAGATTCACTTATTATTAAAAAGTACTTATAGATTCTAGTTTTAAAATTTTAAGTTTAGTATGTTTCCAAGAGATACACCTAAGGGTAAAAAAATCACACTTTTTTGGAGGACACTTGATCCTGTTCAAAACATCCACAGAGACATTTTGTCCATATATTTAATATAAATCCTCTTCTTCTACAGGATTAGAACCCTGACCCCTAACCCCATGTACCATTAAGGCTACTAAGGCAAGAAAGGTTATTATTGGCAATATGGCCAGAACACAATTACTGAACCAATAAAACATGATAGTATTTTTTATCTGTTGATCCTATAAACCCAAAATAGAAATAAATCTTATGGGCTATTTGAACTCAGAGATGTTTTCTAACTGTGGAGTTTTAGGACAGTACCAAATTTTAAGGATGCTTTGGTATGGACCAAATGTTTCTGTGAATGTTTTGGGAGCAAGTAATTTTTTAATAATAAAAAAAAATAGAAATCGCATAGAAAAAATAGATCCCAGAATATATTAATAAAAATCAAATAATTCAATTAGTATCATAATCAATATTTTATGGGGATATTTTATCATATTATCAGAAACAAATATATAATCTCTGTCCAAACAAATTCTTTCTAATACAAAGTATAAAGGAAGGTAAACAAAATACAAGGAAATCACTTGTTCAATGCCCTAAAGATAGATATTTTTTTCTTTTTCACTCTAATGTTCAGTGCTTCAAAACTTTGAGGAAACAATGAGACCCAGAATATATTAAAAAACTGATCCTTTAATTCCTCAACCCCCTTTTTTCAGAATGGAGAAACTTGCTCTTTCCATAGAATTTTCTTGAAAAAAGAAGGTGTCTGGCTCTGTAGCATTAGAAACCTGATACCAAAGGTCATTTCTTTACCTTGAGTTCCTAATCTGAATCTTATACTTCTTCCTCATACTTGATAGAGAACATAGATGCCACCAGAATTAATTCTCCATGACTTCTCAATCTTCAACTTCCAGTAGTACACATGAAAATATCCCAAAACATATTCTCTATATCTTCTTTCCTCCAAGGCTGACCCATGTCCAGGTTCACTGCATTACACTGCCCATTATGTTTTCTTATGATCTTTAATCTTCTGAGGCTTTTCCTCACCCTCCACCATAGATTAAAAATAAAGCCAACATAAAACACCTTTATTAATTTTCTAATGATGCGTAACAAATTACTGTAAAATCAGAGGTTTACCATAAACTCAAATTCACTATCTTACAGTTACTGTGAGTCAGAAGTCCTACATGGCATGGCTGGGTTCTTTGCTCAGGGTATCACATGACTGAAATCAAGCTGTTGACCAGGACTGCTGTCTCATCTGAAGTTCAGGATTCCCTTCCAAGCTTATTATTATTGTAAAACTTAGGTCCCTGTTTTCTTGCTGCCCAGCTGATGACCAGGGGCTGTTCCTAGAGGCTTCCTCCAGTTCTTTACCATTGACCCCCACCCCCACACACATTCTAGACAGTTTGTAAAATGAATGTTTGGTTTCTTCCAGGCCATTTGGAGCTCATCTCTCTGACTTCTTCTTCACAGGCCAGCAGCTGAGGTAACTCTGCTTTCCAAAGGTTTACCTGATTAGGTCAGACTCACCCAAAATAATCCAGAGAGGATTACACAAGGGCAAGGCTCACTGGGAGCCATCTTAGAATTCTGCCTCCCACAAACCCAAATCAAAGCAAAACAAAATAAAAAATATATATTTCTTTGTACCTCCCTTTCTTATTGTTCTTTCTTATTAAACATGAAGTAATACTTACATTTATTTACTGCTTTCTCTACTTTACAACTCTCACTCCAAAATAGACTTTTCAAAATAGGTTTTAAAAGCTATTCTAATCTGTATATCTTATTTCTCACTAGCCACCTACATTCTGAATATCTTTAAAAACATCATGTCTAAGTATAAACTTATCTCTTTCCTTCTTTTCACTTCTCTTATTTTCCTAATAGCCCAATCACCTATCTTTTCTTCCAAAATAGAATCCTGAAATGATACTTAACTATCTACTGCCTTGTGTTCCACATCTAGGTAGTCATTATGTCCTGTCAATCTCACTTGGAAATGTTAAATCTGAGCTCTTTTCAAGAGTTTAGCCTTTATTTTAGTTCAGTTCCTCTTTAGCATGTGGGCACCCTACCTTCTGCTCATGTAGCCATCTGCAGTAGCTTCTTTTCACCCTCTAAACTATTATTCCTCACTATCTCCAAGATGAAAATGTCCAAGGAATGGTTTGAAGATCCTTTTAAAATTCAAAATCCACAATATTAACACTATCACTTTTATTATTGATAAAGGATAAGCAGTCATAATATATAATTCCTTGAAATCTGATTAGATTCACCTTTAAAATCACACCATTGTAAATCTTTCAGATCTTTGGGTGTGCTTATTTGTCCAATTTCTCTACCTTTCAAAATATCAACAAGGATAGAGTAAATAGACATACTTATTATTACAACTTCTTAACCCAATTCTACTCCCATTTCACCTCCTCACCCAAATATGTAATTTGAGAAAAAAAATTAATTTTAATTACTTTTTGGTTTCTAAGTTAAATCCTTACCATGGTAACATCCCCTCTTGATGCTTGTCAAAACTTCTGTCCACCTACCCTTAGACCATATTTTGCTTTAAAATTTTCTTTTACATTATCTTGTCCAATTTAGCTGTGTCATTCCTCCATTGCTGCTCTGTGGCCATCCTCCCTCAACTCCAATTTCTCTCCTTGATCTTGTAGCAATCATTATCATCTTGCTTACCATAATTAGATTTTTTTTTCTGTGAGAGGTAATGATTAATCCTCAGGGAACCAAGTGTTTTTCAAGAGGTAGGACTATGGCTCTTTAGGTAAACTTCCTGGGACAAGAAAAAGACATTAAAGGATATCATATATGCGGGATCTCAATCCCAATAAGTATCTCCCCAACTCTATTCAGTGTTTTTCAAGACTTAACCCTCATTAACTTTGAGACTTATGGAAGTGGAAATTTGTATTTTGAAATCATATAATGATTAGAGATTTAGAATTTTAAAGTTATTAAAAAGTTAACTTGACCTTATTTGTGACAGCTGCAGTCCTCCTTGCATGGTAGAAATATTTTCTAGAAAATAAAACTCTGGTATGACAAAGTACTAAACTTTGCTAGATTATGTTTTAAAAGCCTTCAGGTTTAAAATGGGTATGTATTTTATAAATTTTTTTCAAAGTCCTGTGGTGACTGTACATATATTTTTCTGGTAATTTAGATATCTTTGAGCTGGAGACTTTATAGTAAAAAACTTTAATGATCTTTAAGAAAAATAATAGTTTGGTATACTAGAAAAGCCTTTTTCTCTTACTTTCCATGCACATTAAATCTAAAAAATTAATCTTGACCATTTGCTAAAATCTCTAAATAGAATTTTTTGTCTTTGCTTCCAGAATAAAAGTGGAAAATGATATGAAATACTTCAAAAGTATTTGATGTTTCAAAGTGTTTCTAACATGACATAATTTGAACATCAAATAATGATTTATTCAATATAATAAGTTGTGTGGAGTTGAATGATGGCTCCAAGGACCTTTGCAAGTCCATGTTTTCCCTTAAATCATGGATGGTCTTACCTCAATTTGAGACCTTGAATATATATTTTTTTCCTTTTTTGTAGCTTTTAGACACTTCAGTTTTAACATTGTATTTCTTAAGAGATGACAAAGATTTTCTTTAAAAATTGTCAGTATATAGGCACTGATATGTAAAATAATTGTTTATTAAAATAGAGATAACAGCCATAGTTGTACTGAAAATCAGCACCAGTTTGAAATATCTAAAATAATTTTCTAAATAAAAAGTTTAACAGAAAGGAAAAAACAACTTGTGAGAACACATATTTTTTCAAATATTAAAATAAATATTTTACTATATATTATACTGTGGCTTAAGTCAATTTCTTAGGTTATTAGATTTAAGTGATAATAATTTTCTTCTAAAATATCATTAAAATCATTTATCAAACCTTTATTTATGCAGGGTATTTACTGAAACTAAGAAAAGTTAGAATAATAATCCCTGAACAATCAGAAATAATGATTCAACAAAAATTTCTCAGGCTGATATAAATAATCACTAAAATGTATTGAACACATACAACATGGTAGGCACTGTTCTTTGTCTTTAATTTATAATTATATACATATATAATATCATTTTTCAGATGAGAAAAATGAGGCACAGAGGGCTGTGTCTTGTCCAAATCTATTGTTTAAAGTTGTATAGTTGGTAAGTGAAACAAGATTGAAACTCAGAGTTCATGATCTTATCTATTATGGTATATAGCTTTCAAAGAATCAAATTTACTTGTTGAATGATGTTGGTATTTTTAAGTTTTAGTTTTAAAGAGATCATTCAATATTGATGTATATGGAGAAATAGAAACTGGCAGCAGAAAACCAATAAAGAGAGGAAGAGATAACTATATGTTTTTTACTTGTTGAGGATACATGAGAGACTGGGAAAAAAACTGTATTAGTATTTCAGAACCAAAAACTTCTAAGACCTACTAATAAATACATTTGAATTTGACAATGATGCTTTGCCACCTATTTTAAATATACTCTTTGCATTTAATTTATGCCAATTTATTATATTTCCTCCATCTGATCTTTCTAAAATGAGTTATCATTTAATTCCTTTAAGATGATTTTTTAAATTTGTTATTTTTCCATTATTCTGTGAATACAATATCAAAGCCTTGCAGAAACTTAATGAAATAAAAATAAAACTGAGTTGCTAGCTAGACAAAGGGCTTTTATAAATCTGGCATTATCATGTAAAGATGAGAAAGAAATTTTTCCAAGTACAAAAATTGCTCTCTTTCCTGTAACATGACTCAGACTCTGAGCTATAAATAGAGACACAGAGAGAGGATGAGAGAGATGATAGTAACTGACAATATTGCTGGCTATGAATACAGAACTAAATAGCCAATTGACTCATGGCTAATAGGGTTTTGAAACTCTTCTGAAAAGACCACTACAGGTTTTAGTCAAATTTATTACTCAATTTGCCACAGCCACTAAAATATTTCTGTCCATGCGTATGAATATATATGCTGTTATTAATTTTATAGCTATAGAATGCCTGTTTTCATTTTAGTTGACTGCAAATAACCTTTGGAGATAGGAGAAGCAGAAATAAGCAAGGAATGATATATGATAGATAGACAGGTGATAGATAGATGATAGATAATCTTTGGACACCAAAATTACTCTTTTTGTCTGATAACAGATAACACAGCAATATTTTATTGGTTCTCTCTGTGATGAAATTATCTAGTTACTTTCTCTCTTAATTGCCCTTTACTGAAATCCCATATACTTTTCTAGGACAAAAGAAAATTAGATTTATCAAGCATATTTTTATATATTCTTAAATAAATAATTCAAAAACAATAAAAGAGCTTAAAGGTTTGTACTCATATTAAAATAGTTCTGAGACATTTTCTACAATATACATCTCCAAATATAAACTAGAACTAAGGAACAATTAAATAGTATTTTTTAACATATATAATAGTAGAGTCAACTGTATATTAGCTCTAGTAATAGCAGCCTGGAGAACGTGGGTAATTATAACTAAAGTGTCATAGCAAATCTCATATTTCTAGTCTTCTGACTAACTCACTGTCTACTTTTTGAAATTAGTATCAATAGTGAATTGGTTGTCATATCATTTCTGCTTTCTTTTTTTTTCTACTGAGAAATATTAAGAGGCAATGAAATGTTCGAATTTTTTATGAACATGCATTTGCCGTGAAGCCTTCTCCTTGTCATTGTTTATATCTTTGCACATTATTCTACCAGATCTAGAATGACTCGAGATTAGTTTCTGCCAAATGATAAATAATTAAAATAAGTCCCAAATTTAACCAGTTTCAATTACACCTGGAGTGGTCTTCCTTATTTATTCTCTTTCTTCTCTAGCCCATCCCTCTCCCAACAAAATAACAATAGCAATAACTTGTGATTTTTTTTTCTTGAATTTAAAGCAAGTAATTTCAAAAATCATATTACAGTATTGAGACAAATTTAATTGAAGACACAAAATTCCACAATCTATGCGACACAGAAAAAGCAGTCCTAAGAGGGAAATTCATAGCAATACAGGCCATCTTAAGACTTACTGAAATCCCATATACTTTTCTAGGACAAAAGAAAATTAGATTTATCAAGCATATTTTTATATATTCTTAAATAAATAATTCAAAAACAATAAAAGAGCTTAAAGGTTTGTACTCATATTAAAATAGTTCTGAGACATTTTCTACAATATACATCTCCAAATATAAACTAGAACTAAGGAACAATTAAATAGTATTTTTTAACATATATAATAGTAGAGTCAACTGTATATTAGCTCTAGTAATAGCAGCCTGGAGAACGTGGGTAATTATAACTAAAGTGTCATAGCAAATCTCATATTTCTAGTCTTCTGACTAACTCACTGTCTACTTTTTGAAATTAGTATCAATAGTGAATTGGTTGTCATATCATTTCTGCTTTCTTTTTTTTTCTACTGAGAAATATTAAGAGGCAATGAAATGTTCGAATTTTTTATGAACATGCATTTGCCGTGAAGCCTTCTCCTTGTCATTGTTTATATCTTTGCACATTATTCTACCAGATCTAGAATGACTCGAGATTAGTTTCTGCCAAATGATAAATAATTAAAATAAGTCCCAAATTTAACCAGTTTCAATTACACCTGGAGTGGTCTTCCTTATTTATTCTCTTTCTTCTCTAGCCCATCCCTCTCCCAACAAAATAACAATAGCAATAACTTGTGATTTTTTTTCTTGAATTTAAAGCAAGTAATTTCAAAAATCATATTACAGTAACTAGAGTAACTTTATTTATGGCTGCAAATTTAGCCAATGACTCCTAGCCTAATGAACCATTGACTGCAAAAATCCACTTGCACCAGGTGGGGATGTTGCATCAGGAAAGAACACTCCTATAGAGCGGAAAAAAAGAAAAAAAAAATCCTCCTATAACTAGGAAAGTGCAGAGGGCAAAACCATCTGTGTTTTCAAGATTTTGATACAAAATAAGAGGCTTTTAAAAATATTTTGAAAATATTTTATTGTGGTGCTATTGTAGATGATGTACATGCAGTTAGATGTTTGCAAGTTGGACTTTATTTTTTCTTCTTTGTATCTTGTTAGCAAAGAGGATTTTGTTATCAACTGCCCTTTTTCCATCCAGGTAAAACATTTATGAACATCTACATAAATGGTACTTTAAGGAGGTGGGTGAGATGTGGTGGCTTTATGTTTTTGTTTAAGTCTCTTGAGATGGAACTGAAAGTCAGTTCTATTTTACCATTTCACAAATTCCATTTTATATTTCCTTGTTCTTAGAGAGGATGCTGTGTTCTTAAGATCTCCATATGGATAGCTATTTATAAATATAACTAGTAGATTCTGATAGATTGACTTTTATTTATATTACATTTTAACTACTATTCTTTTATCATACTTTTAAAGAAAAATAGGTATGGTTCAAAAAATAAGCTTTATTCATTTGATCATCATTTCAAATATGTATTGATTAAGTTGCATAACATGCTGTATTGTGTGTGTCTCTGAGATGAACTGTGGATATTTAGGACTGTAGTAAAATTTTTCAGGAGACTGTAATTTGAGGAATTCTTTGAGGTAATTAGCTTAAAAATATCTATGAATGAGAACACTAATTTATACATAAAAGGACAATTTTTCACCTAATTTTCTCTCTATTTTGTTTCAAGTGAGAAAAAGTATTATATGATACAAAGTTTACTCAGGAATTATTTATTAGGCATAAATGAACTATAAATATATATGTATCATTATGTATTTTTAATGAGGGAACTAAAAAAATTCTTCAAATCTGACTACAATGTCTTACTTTTCAGGATACTTTGTGACATTGCTGCATCTACCATAAATGGATCTGGGAAATAAAAAAAAAAAAGGAAATAATATAATAATAAGAAGAAAGAAGAGGTGGAAAAGAAAAAATGTATCATAAATATTTATAAATATAATAAATCTTCTAATTATACCTTCCATATATTAGGGCAGTTCTTTCTAGGAATTTCAAAGATGTTCCACCTGCTTCCATAAATCTGTTACTCTGGTTATCACAAATTTTCTATCCTGATCTTTTCTCTCATTGTGGCTCTCATTTAACCAATTCTATGGCCTGAAAAACTGTAAAGTCTTCCTCATGAAACTAGGAATGAATGACCATCCAGAGGGCAACATATTTTGTTTGGCCTCAACCTGATTTAAAATATTAAATATTATTTGGCAAATAAAACATTGAGAAATTTCACATTAAAATATGTATTTTCAGAACAGTGGGCTGTTCTAACTAAGTAAGAACCTACTTCCCATGGATGACATAATGGTTCAATGAGATTGTTATTAACAATAACAATAGCTAGCATTTTTCAAGTGTCTACTGTGTCTAGCACTGGACATACATTATTGAGTCTAGTCTATACAAAGTGTTTAGCACAGTGCCTAACTCATACTAAGCATTAGAGAAATATTAGCCATTATGATCATTGTAATTTTTCCAACTTTTATTCAAGTCCTTTATTCTTATATCATTTCTTAGATGAGAAACTTGAGGCTCAGAGCAAGTAGCTAGCTCAATAAATATTAGCATTTTTTACTAATGGCTAATCTTTATAACTACTTTACCAGGTAGGTATTATTACCATTTTGTGAATGAAAATTCTGTGGTTTAAAAAGAGTAACTTGAGCAACTTGGGTCCAGAATTCTTTCTGGCCCACACTATCCCATGACCTGGTAAATTCCATTTGCTCTATAAGCAGTCAACTCCCTGTGCTCTTTTATCCATGAGCTATAGAGAAGTTCCTATAGATGAGTAGTAGGGAGTATGTGTGCTTTGGAGAGGGAGGGTGGCAAAAAAGGGTGGGAGGGTGGCAAAAAAGGGTTGGAGGGAAACTCACCGTTGACACTAGTAACAGCCAATTTATAGCAACATCACAAGGCCTTATTATGTGCCAGCTACTGTGCTAGGCACTTCACATAAATTATCAATTTACTTTTCAGAATAACCCTGTGAAGTATATATTGCTATTGTCCCTGTTTACAGAAAGAGGATACTGATATTTCTATGATTTAAGTAGTCAGGTCACAAAACTAGTAACAAACAGAGTCAGGACTAAAACCAAATAGCATGTATTCTGTTATTCAGCATTTGTTGAGTATCTTATTGGTGTATATTCCTCAATCCTATAGTTTGAGGGGTTATAAAAATAGTTTATAACTTAGATGGGTTGGAACTCCAGCAATATCTAATATGATTGTTTTTAAAATCTATTAAAATGTATGACATAAAGGATCTTGGGGTGATCAACCTGGCAGAAGGTGGAGGACTATATTGGAGTAAAAAGAGACTGGGGGAAAGCTTACTAGGTAGAAAGCCACTGCGATGGTTCAGGCACATGCTGATGAAGGTCTTGTAGGGATGTTGGAAGCAACACTATTTTTACATGAAACACTGATTCTCTTTAAACCCAAAGGATATGTATACATAATGTCAACATAAACTATTGATTTAGAATGTCTCTAAAGGTAAAAACAGTTATTTTACAATGACATAGACAAGGATACACCACACTAAACATAGAACAAAACTGCTTCCAAATGAGAAAATAGTTGTCAAATAATGGCACAACTAACACAGCTCATAAAAATTTTCTGAGGTAAATGAATAATTGCTCCAAATTTCTTCATTCTACCTTTAATCTAATATTTGTTTATTGAGCATTTTCTGTGTTCCAAGGAGTAGGGTTTTCAATCATATTATACTAATATACCTGAAACAATCCCAATGAAAGAGATGGAAATGAAAATGTAGTTTTCTGTAATTCTTATCATACCCCCATTTTTTCCCATTTTAGAATAAGTACATTCTTACATTGTGCCTATCCTCTTGGAAATTATGTGTAACATATTTCTGAACTCAAAACATATTATACATGCATATTTCTTGAAGAAATCTTGTGTAAAATCCTTTGTTGTTAATTAATCAATCTTAGTGTACCTGATTTCCAATCTTGATTCTCATAATCTATCAGGCTTCTTTAGAGTATCACTTATATTGTTATAAGCTCAAACAACTTATACAATGAGCCTTTATTTATATAGAGGCAAAGAACAATACTAAAGTTACAAAATAACAATAATCCTGGGGAAAATTTGCAGGAAATAATCCAGATGAAAAAATTGAGCTGTTTAGCATTTCACTGTTAATAATTGTTAAGGTATATTATGTATATTTTGTCTCACTGAGAATACACCAAATCTCATTTCCAAGCTATTTTTCAATCAATTACACTATTGTGATACAGGAAAAATAAAACAATCTGAAAAAAAAAGTGATGCATGTGTTAAATTTGATTCATAGAATCTGATGAATTCTCAAAAAGTGCCTATTTCCTTTTATGCTTCTCTTTTGGTCACAATTGAAATGATTCAGTATAATGACTGCAGAAAGCTATAGATTGTTCTAGCATAAAAACTAAAGCAGAGACTCAAATCAGGACCTTGTCATAAGGAGGTGAGAAAATTAGGTTATGTTTAGGCTCTAGGTACATGTGTGTACTTTTACTTAGTGATGGTATGACATTCTTTGGCTACTTCCAAAGAATGTGCTATCATAGGGGATGATTTAACGATGAATGTTCACTTAATTGTAAGAAACCAGCCAGCTTTTTCTTGGGGAGCAAATAAACCCAGAAATTTTTGCCATATCATAGCTATTTAACAATTTTAGAAAGGCCTTTCTTATTTATATTTCATATAAAAAACACAAGCATTATGTAAAGCTCTGATCTCTAACATTTAGGAATACATATTCGAGTTGAATGAACAAAACATGAACCAGTTAGAGAAAATTTTATGATGTACAAATTAAAAGCAAAATATTATACAATATAAACCTTGTTTCCTATTTTTATTTTTATAATTTTATAACATGTTAGAATATTAATAACAAATATATGTGAACATAAAATATTTATGCCATTGCTATGACCAGAAAGCTGTTTGATATTTAAACAAAGAAAAAGGAATCAACAAATAAGGTAACTGGTTTCCTGTTTATAAAATTTTTATAAAATTGAGTTGTTCATAAATTAAAAAGTTCATAATTAATTGCAGTCATTATTAACTGTAATTGATTAGAGTCTTTACATTCTCCCAAAGAATAACTTTCTACAAGTATATTTGAACTTAAGATATTTTGCATTTTATATCAAGAATCTGAAATCTGATAATAAAAGCCTACTGATGTCTTAATAAATATATAAGTAAATATATGTCATCCTCTTAAGCTAAAACATTTTATGTGATGAACATGAATTATTTTTACTATTTTATAGGTGTCATTTTTATTATTGATATTGATCTTTAATTTATTTAATCAAAATGCAGCCACAATAGCTATAGTGTTAAAGTGTGAAGTTATTTCTAAGAGATTAGAGGGAGGTTGATGACTAAGACGGCTTTGGAGGAAGTAAACTAGAGCAGTGGTCCACAAACTTTTTGTACCAGGGACCAGTGCTGCTATGGGAATCTAATGCCTGATGATCTGAGGTGGAGCTGAGGTGACGATGCTAGCGCTGGAAGCAGCTGCAAACACAGATAAAGCTTCACTTGCTCACCCACCACTCACTTCCTGCTATGCGACCCAGTTCCTAACAGGCCATGGACTGGTCCAGTCTACAGCTCAGGGGCGTTGAGGACCGCTGAATTAGAGAATTAAGAAAGACTGTGCAAGTATGTCAAGGAAAGTGACATGTAATTAGCAATTGTTTTGGGGGAGATGTTTCTCATGGACAAGATATCGCCAGAGAACTCAGAGGTCCAGTGACCAGGTTCTTGTCTTATTCTGCGAGAAAGAATTCAAGGGTAAGATGTGAATAGATCTCAGGAAAGTGTAAGATTTATTAAAATGAAAGTACACATTCACGTGGGAAATGAGGCCGAACTCAGTCAGAGACAGAGAGAGAGAGAGAGAGAGAGAGAGAGAGAGAGAGAGAGAGAGTCCCGTGAGGATGTCTGGATAGCTTTTGTTCTTTTGTTCTTCTTAGGGGCAGGGTCCAGAAATATGGTCCTGACATAGCCTCATTGTCTGCTCCCATTCTCGGGGAGTTCCATTTTCCACTCTTTCTTCCTTATATGGCGTTTCTGGAACTGTAATGGCATCAGGTGCATGATGGGAACAGCAGTATTTGCAATGTGGATGAGATTATAATGATATTATAATTAGACAAAGGTCATGCCTTAGCCAGAGATGGCTTCTAAGTAGGAAAAGACCATTTTTGGCTTTTCTCCCCTTGCCAGGGCTAAAACAAGGGGAGGTCTGAGGAAAGGAAAAAATTTCCAGAGCCATATTCTGGAGGAGAAGGGAGCATCCCCTCAGTAATAGTGGGCCCATGTTGACTAACAACAAAGTTAAGTTATTGTTAGAAGGGTTGGGAAGGTATGTAACATGACCTACTTCAAATACCAGAATGAGGAGGTTACGAAAAAGTTATGACCCAGTAAAAGCTTGTATGGAGAGAGAAAAGCAGGAGGTAATCCCTTAGAAAAGTGTTTCTGAGTTTCAACTTGCCAAAGTTTTGTCCTCAGAGCCTCTATGTAAATTTACTGACTGGGAGTGATACATCTATGTAAAAGATATTAAGTGTTGCCAGCAGACAGAGCAGGAGAAATAACAGCAGGGAGTCAGCATGGTGGACGGTGAAAGCACTACACTGGGAATCAGGACTGTGTCCCACCATGAGTTTATAACTATGTATTTGCATGACTTGACACAGGCCACTTAACCCTCTGGAATTCAGTGTTAACTTTGTTAAACAAATGTGGTGCACTGAAACATTTTTAAGATTAGACGATATTCCTAGTTATAGACTTAACCAAGTCTGGGATGTAGAGAAATTTTTTTTTTAGAAACATATGACAGAATGTACTTTCATTTTCTCAACTAGAGTGAGAATTATCTCTACCCTTATCCTGCTGAGAAACAGCTACAAGTGCCAGCTGAAGTGGCATGTGAGGTATGAATGTGTAACGGTTCTGACTTGGATTTCTTCACGAGTGCTATCAATTATGCACCCAGGACACTCATCTTAGAAACAAGCAATGAATTTCAATTGGCTGCAGCAAATCATTCAGGGCAGTTTTTTTCCTGTATGCATAGAATAGCTATATTAGGAAAGGTGTATTAAAGGATGTGAACTTGACAAAAAGCGCTGCATGTTTGAGACAAACTAGTCTGAAAGAGGGAAGGGGTAAGTTTAATCATTTTTTATTTTTCTTCTTTTTGTCAAATATATAAACATAAACATATATAAATATGCAAATGAGTGAGACAATAGTGAGAGCTACAAAAGATGCTATTGTATTTTTTAATGAAGAAAAAACACAAATTATACACATATAAACATAACTTATGAGTTTGCTGTGTAAACTACATTGAAATGGTATTCATGCAGAGAAATGCTGTGGGTATCATGATTAAGATAATCATTGGTCCGATTATGGATTTTTGAAATGATAAGTGATTATAGAAAAGTTGAGTCAACTCAAGGGAAGACAGTAAATAATGCTCTTTGAATCAACAATGCTTTATGTTCTACATTGGAAGAACCACATTCTTTACCCACAATTTGATTTTTCCTCAGAGTAAATCAAATCAAGTTCTGGTCATTATATTATATTAATTAGTCACAACATGATTACTGTTTATGTGTTCTGTAGCCATACACCTTATTTATTTATAGATACTGCAGTATTGTAGTCTTTCATGACACTGTTTGGCCTTTGGGAATGTCAGCTAACCATGACTTTATCTGATAAATAGCAGAAAATACAAGAGATTGTTAGAACATGGTCTATGACATGTAGCTTGGAGAAGTGTTTCTCAAAGTATATCAGCAACATCACAATCACCTGGATACTTGTTAGAAATATAAATTCTTAGGACCTCCCCAGACCTACTGAATTAAAAATACTGTTGGTAGGGACCAGCAGTTCTGTGTATTTGTGTTTTAATAAGTTCCTTAAGTGATTCTGATGTATGCTAAAATTTGAAAACCATGGTTCTGTGGTTTTCCAATTTTAGTATTTATAAATTCTGAAGAGCTTGTTTAAAATGCATAAGGCAACATAATCCGATCAAGATCACAACAGAATCTTCTTTGTAAATTGATTAATTGACTATAAATTTATGTGGAAATTCAGAGAGCCAATAATAGTTATGGCAAATGTAAAAATAAAAAACACAAACAAAACTGATTGTCTTGTACTCCAGGAAATGAATACTTAATAAAAGCTATAGTAATTAATCTAGTGTGGTAGAAAGGTAATGGTAGACAAATAGGACAGAAGACAGAATCCAGAAATGGATCTACACTATGTAGTCATCTAATTTATGATAAAATTGACACAAATACAATAGGAAAATATGTCCTTTCTGATAAACTATGCTGGGTAGATGTGGAAAAAAATAAATTATTACACTTACCTCATTCTAGGCACAAAATTCGATCTCAGATGGATTATAAATGTAAACATGAAGGACAAAACAAATTTTAAGATGAAAATAGAAAAATATTTCATGAATTTAGTGTAGGCAAACCTCTCTTAAAAAAAAAGCTGACTACAAGGGAAAAATTTGACTATATTAAAATTAAGAACTTTTATCAAAATACTAAGAGAAAAGAAAAAATACACTAAAAGAAAGAAATGGAAAAATATTCCATGTTCTTGGATTGTAAGACTCAACATAATTAAAATGACCTTATTACCTAAAGCATTATACAGATTTAATGCAATCTCCATCAAAATCCCATTGGCATTTTTTAAAGAAATAGACCAAAAAATCGTCAGATGTTTATGGAAGCACAAAAGATCCCAAATTGCCAGAGCCATCTTGAGAAAAAGAATGAGAGTGGAGACATCACTCTGTCCAACTTCAACTTATACTACAAAGCGACAGAGATCAAAATGGAAAATAGACAAATAGACACATAGACCAGTGGAACAGAGTTGAGAGTCCAGAAGTAAACCCATATTTACATGGGCAAATAATTTTCGACAAAAAAGCCAAAAACATACAGTGGAGAAAGGAAAGCCTCTTCAATAAATAGTGCTGGGAAAACTGGAAAGCCACCTGCAAAGGAATGAAACTAAACTGTTGTCTATCACCACACACCAAAACTAATTCAAAATGGATTAAGGACCTGAATATATGACCTGAAACAATCAATTGCATAGCAAAAACATAGGAACTAAATCATGCACCTTGGACTTAAAGAGGATTTTATGAATTTGGCAAGGAGAGTAAAAGCAAAATAAATGAATGAGACTACATCAAACTAAAAAGCTTCTGCACAGCAATAGAAACCGTCAACAAAATAAAGAGACAACCATTCGAATGGGAAATAAATTTGCAAGCAACACCTCCAATAAGGGTCTAATATCCAAAATGTACAAAGAACTCATACAACTCAATAACAACAGAAAACAAAAGATCTAATCAAAAACCGGGCAGAGGACCTGAACAGACACTTCTCCCAAGAAGACATACAAATGGCCAACAAATATATGAAAAGATGCTCATCATTGCAAGCTTTTAGGGAAGTGCAAATCAAAACCATAATGTGATACCATCTCACACTGGTTAGAATAGCTATAATCAACAGGACAAGTAATAACAAATTTTGGAGAGGATGCGGAGAAAAAGAACCCTCATACACTGCTGGTGAGACTGCAAACTGGTATAGCCACTATGGAAAACAGTATGGATTTTCCTCAAAAAACTAAGAATTGATCTATCATATGATACAGCAATCCTTCTCCTGGGTATTTAAACCAAAAACTTGAAAACTCATATCTGAAAAGATATTTGCACACCAATATTCATAGCAACATTATTCATGGTGGTCAGGACATGGAAGCAAGCAAAGTGTCCTATGATAGATGATTGGATAAAGAAGCTGTGATGCATATATACAATGGAATATTACTTAGCCATAAGAAGAGATGAAATACTGCCATTTGTGACAACATAGATGGACTTTGAGATAATCATGCTAAGTGTAATAAGCCAGACAGAAAAAGTTGAAAATCACATGATATCACTTATATGTGGGATATAAATCTAAAAGCAACAAAGGAACAGGACAAACAAACAGAGACTCATGGACATCCACAATAGACTAGTGGTTACCGGAGGGTAGAGAGGGAGGAATATGGGATAAAAGGAGTCAAATATGTGGTGACAGAAAGAAATCTAAACATGGGAGGTGAACACACAATGATTTATATATATATATATACACCTCACTGTTAAATTGCTCACCTAAAACACTGGATTTTGTTAACCAATGTCACCATAAAAAATAATAAATTTAAAAAATAATAAATTAATTCCTAAAATAATCTTTAATAAAAATGAAAAAAGTTAAAAATGAAAAAAACTACTAAGAGAATGGAAAGTCAAGCTATATTGTGATAGAAGATATTTATAATACATATAATGACAAAGGCTTCTATCCAGAAAGTTTAAGAACTCCACCAAATTAATATGCAAAGGGTAGACAACCTTTAACATATAGGTAAGAATCTTTTACAAACACTTCGCAAAAGATCACGTTTAATTCTGTAATAAATATATGAAAGAAAAGGTACTCAACTTTCCTAGACATCAGTGAAATGCAAATAAAACTACAGTGTGACACAACTATGCACCCAATAGAATATGATCAAAATTTTAAAAAGAGAAAACACCAAGTGTTGGCTGAGGATATAGAACAAACAAAACTCTTTTAAAATGCTTTCAATATATATCCAATTGAAATTTAAACTCTTGATGACCACATATATTGTTATAACAGCAGTATTTGTAATACCACCAGAGTAAAAATTACCCATCAACAATTTATAGTGGATAAACACATTCTGGCATATTCATTCACTGGAATACTATACTACAATAAGAAAGAAAAAGCTATATCTACACATAAAACATGGATGAATTTCACAAACATATGTTAAATTAAAAATAAAAGTGCACAGTATGTGATTTCATGCCTGAAAGTTCAAACTCAGGAAAAACTAATCTATGAGAATCAAAGTTGGTGGTCTGGGTGAGGGATAGTGAGCAGACACAGAAGATCTTTGAGGGAATCTATTAATGTTCTTTTTTTGACCTGGGTACTGTTTGCATGGGTGTGTTCATTTGTAAATTTTAACCAGCTGCATAATATTGATCAGTTCATTTTTCTGTTTGTGGGTTATACTTCAAGCAAATTTTCCTAAAAAAAAAAATCACAGAGCATAATGAAAGCTCCATTTTAACAACACCAGTCAAGGGGTAGTGTGGGGGAGAGATGGAGCTGGGTTAGAAAAGCCATGGGAGAAAGAGGTTATGAGACTATTACTTTAGGCTAGGACAGAAACAATCGTAGTTTGGTTTAAGGTAGAAGCAGTGGAGATAGAGAAAACAGATGAAATCAAAGGTGAAATGATGAAGTAGAACTGGCAGAATCTGGTGCTGGATATGAAAGGTGAAGAGAACAAAATGCAGGTAGTGTGCAGATTACCTTCTAAGAAACTCTAGTTATAGAAGTTGATACAGTCAGGATAAGATACCTTCTAAAGCTGTGTGAGAGAGGATTAGGAGGTGATGAATAGGAGGGCAGAGTTTGAATTGAGACAGGTAAATAGACTTGTCAGGTGACTTTTGGCTTGTTAATGTCTCCTCGTTTTTGATCGACTTTCTTCAGTGACTACTTCCAGTATAATGTGTTCTCCAGGTTTTCCCCTTACCTCCTTGATTAGCCTTTCTGTTCTGGTTCCTCCTCTGAAGAGCCCAGGATTTTATTCCAAGTCCCCTTTTCTTCTCTATTAAAGTGATTAACCGGGCTCAGGCTCATGACTTAAAACATTAACTTTAACAAAAATCTTTCCTCCAGATTCATATACACAAATGATTACTCAACAGGCTCATTTGTATTATTCAAAAATATCTCTCAAATTCAACATAACCAAAATCGAACTATTTATTCTATCTCCAAATCTATTTTTTCCAGGGTTTCCCTTCTCATGAATGGCCCCACCATAAATTGCAAAAATATGGACAATTATCCTTGACCCCTCTATCTTTCTTATCCACTCTTTACAACAATAAATCTTTTCAACTTTATACCCATATTGTCTTCACACTTGTTTCCATCACCATCACTACCACCATCCTACTCCACGCTACCAGTATCTCTTGCTGCAACCACTGCAGTGGCCTCCTCACTAGTTTCTTCTCAAACACGTTTGCCCCTTCCCTTCTCTCAATTTACTCTTCACACTCAAGCAAAAATGATCTATTAAATTTACCAAAGAGATTCTATCAGATGCCTAAAATTCTTCAAAGGCTTTTGATTGATTTTAGGATTAAGACCAAACTCTTTAAGGAATGCATCATCTGGCTCTTCCTTACCTAGCCCACTCCTCCATAGAAATGTCATTCATCTTGTCCTTCTGTCACATGACTTTTGTACTTGCTGCACCTGACATACCTCCCTGATGGACCCATTTTTCCTCAAATTCTCCTAGTTAATGGCTACTCATTATTTAGATCTCAGCCCAACTCAGTTCCTCAGGGAACTATACCTGATTCTTGAGAATGTGCTAGTCCTTTATGTGCCTTTTCTTTATCAATTTAAATTATACTTTTCTATTTGATTATTGGTTAATGCCTGTGTCCCTCTCTGGACTGTAATCACCACGAAAGCAGGGAATATCTGAGCACAGGACAGTATCCAAGTACCTAGAATAGAGCCAAGAACATTCTATGCTCAATAAATATTTAATGAATGAAAGAACCGTTTTGGGAAAGCATAATGTATGGATCCAAGAAGCAAAAGAATGTTATTAGCTCATTGTGCCCCATGGATGTCAGGCAAAATAAGAAATCTAGTTTAGGGAATAAAACATTAAAATTGACCATTTATGGCTTTGCCTAGATTGTCTTTGACACACAGTTTAGTGTTAGTCCTTCCTACTATGGCATTCAAAAAGGTCTTCAATTCAGTTCTGGAAATTAGACACCAAATCATTGGCTCAGAATAGTTTGGACTCAATTTAAGCAATAGTTAAGTCATAAAGTTTAATCATTTTCACCCTTTAGAACATCATCTGACATGTAATAACTACATGAACAAAGGTTTCAGGATCATAAGTTTGGGGAATAAGAGACCTAAAGAAGCTGATTTTGAACACTTATGGAACATTTGTTTGCAGAAAGCTGAGTGTTGATAACAGCTTAATAGATCGGGTAGCTATACAAGAACCCAGCACAGGCGGTATGTATTAAGATGTGCTTTGGGGGTGCTGAGGGTTTTTTTTCTTTTTTGAAATATGAGATCTAAAATAATTTGGTTTCCCACCTCTTGCCACTGTTCTCACTCCACACTTGCCATTTTACATACGATTATTGAGTTGACCTGAAAGGCTTTTAGGTTGGGAGGTGCAAGGTCAGTGTCCCTGCCGCCTCCCAATCTCTGTCTGTACCTACCTCAGAAGTGTCTTTGTACTATCCCTGCTGGACACTGCACCTTTCCGTAATTATAAATGTCTGTTTTCAGTCACTTCAAAGGTTTCCCAGCACTGGGAGTCCTCCTTCAAAGCCTCCGCATTGCTGAGGAACTTCTGTCATTGACAGGAGGTCCGGCTTTGAAGTTTTTCATGCCATTTATTGATTTCCCCCCTTTAAAGATGTTCAGATTAAGAAATGTCTCACCCCCTTTGAAAATGTGAATATTTTCATGATATTGAAGAGTTAATCCTTTGAAGATATTTACATTTTATAGTAATGTTGTTCTATGAAGAAATTTGACATCGGTTATGACACTTGTTTTATGGCACTTTACTTTTTCTCTGCTGGATCCTTCAAGATCGAGATTCTTCCAATTTAGTGTATTGTTGGTTTTTATATTATGCTTTTGGTCCTTTTGTATGCAATGTCAAAGGAACTCAATACATATGCTAAAATGAAAGAGCTTGCATAATTTGGAAATGACTTTTATTCCAGTTATTTATACATCTACTTAAAATTGGGACACTTTTAATGTTTGGGGTGTTTATAAAGTTTCCTTAATCTCATGAACATCTGCCGTGTCTTAATATACACAACTATCAACAAAGGTTAGCTATGAAAATTAGCTCTATCTTAGTTATAAAAATGTGTATTTCATACGTATTTTCTTTTATGTGTATGTGCTTAAGCCTCAATTTCCTAATCTCTTAAAGAGAGAAATAGAGATGCCATGAGGAATAAATTTAAAAATTGTACTTAATACCTCACACATAGTAAATTAGCTATGCCAATGGCAATTAAATGGTCAAATCCAATTAATTCAATACTAGATAACAGCCTATATATGTTTTAGATATTAGATTCAGGACTATCCCTGATGATCAGAAGTATACTACCTTTCTCTCTGGTTAGCTTATTTCATTATTTCTGTCACTTGGAATTTCTGTCATTTTGTTTAAGACTTTGATTACAGTTAGAATGTGCTAAAATGTGCTAAAGCACTATTGGAAGAGGTAGTATTTTAAGTCCTTAGTGTAAATTAAGATTCTGAAAGCATGTTGTGGTAATGCAAATAAATGAGAAAAGAAAGAAATTGTACTGAAAAGTAGAAAAGAGATGGAAAAAATGAGGAATGATAGGGGTAAAGGAGGACTCTAAATGTGAATGTGAGTAGTGGTATGATATACTAAATTACAGGTACTAAATCTGGAATGCTACACACACACAAAAAGGAAAATGAATACAACTGAGATGAGTTTTGATACCTAGTGGGCTTATAAACTCATATTAAATGCAGTCCAGTTGTTAACCAGGAATCAATATGACCTCGCTGTGTATAATAAAAATAAAGCAGCGCTATTTATTTCTATGTTTAACATAATATGATTGTAATATAATGATAGGGAATCATTTTTATTTTCCTGGATGTCAGTGATTAACATTCACTTCTCTAGAACTCTAAATGTATAACTTCATTTAGTAATTTAATCATTCATTTATTTAATATTTATACAGTGTCAAGGAAGTACAAATGGCCAATAAACACATGAAAAGATACTCAGCTTTACTATTCATGAGGACAGAGTAAATGTAGACAACAAAGAGGTACATATTTTATCCATTAGGTACTTAATAATATGGAGTATTGATAGGGGTGAGAAGAACATGGGTATTCTTATATCTTGCTGGTTGAGGTATAATTCAAAATAGATTTTTAGAGAGTAATTAGGAAATATCTATCAAAATATGAATATGTATTTTCTTCAACCCAGAAATTTTTTCTTTCAGCTTTATTATAGAGAGACATTATGGTAACAAAAAAAAGAAAGAAAAAATAAAAGAAAAAAGATGAAAAGGAAGAAGAAGAGGGAAGAAAGAAAAAAGGGAAAATATTACCTAAATATCTAAATATCTATCAATAAGAGAACTATATATGAACTATATATAATCCATTGCATACAATACTCCTCAGCAGTTAAGCAAAACAAGCATAAGCTTAAGTTGTTATCTATATGTCCTAATGTGAAAATGTTTTTCAACTATGTGGAAAGAGAAAAAAATGCATGTTGGAAAATAGTATATACTGAGTTACATCAGTAATACAAAATACACAAGCTATGTATTTTATATGAATCTGCATGTGTATGTGTAAAAAATGATAATGATGTTCACTTCTGCTCTGAGGCTGCATTTATGGAATTAATCAAAGTGGGCTCTTCATTGATTAAATATTATAGAAATAACATATTCATATTTCTTTTGTGCAATTAAAAATAAAAAAGTAAAATTAAATATGTATGCATTTTATAGATTATTCACTAAACAAATTAATATACTGGATTTTATTTCAAATATGCAAACATTGAATTTTCCTGTTAGCCATTAAATGTGTATTTAATTTTGTGCAAGTCTTCTATTAGTCAAAGAATCTAAAGTGCTGCTTGTTATTAATTTCTTGGGATAATAAAAGGAACATACCTTTTTGCTTTTGGATAGGGTATATCCAAATTACTCAAATTACTGCTCTAAAGATTCCTTAGACTCAAGAGATCTATCTTAGTATATATAATCAGTGAGCACAGCCAAGAGAAGTGTAGAGCAAGCAAAGTTCCATGTACATCTTTATTAACACCCATTGCCCAACAGCTTCCCCCAACTGCAAAGTTGCCTAAGGGTCCATTGGTGCCAGTGCATTAAAAGACAAGGAAGGTTTGTAAGATGGGCTTCTTGAGCACACCTTTGTAAATTACCTTCAAGGTCTTCCTCATTTCCTCAAAAGGAAATTTTAGAAAATCAAAAAATATATGTCCTGAATTGTATGTGTAACATCAGAATGTTCAGATTTCAAAGAAATTTCATGTCAGACTCTCCCATTTCTCTTCTCAATCTTTCTAAAAGAAAAAGATATATTTTCTACTGTTAAAAGAAACTCAGGCTCTATACTTACAGTTTCACTATAAAATCAGAACTCCTGAAGTTCAAGTTGATTTTTAACATAGTACAATGCATTCCAATATATTACTTCTCTTCTGGAGTTTTGTAGCTATAAAGAACAAAATACATCCCTTGTTAATGAAAGAACAGACTAATTATTGATATAAACTGTTGCAACATATTTGGCCTCAACATTTATTTACACTATATGTATATTTTTTTCATTAAGGTATAGTTTCTTTCAAAATTGCTCTATTTTTTGATATCTATAGGATTTTTCTTTGGCTTTTAATTTATTTCTAAACCTGAATATTGGCCTTATTGCTAGTCAAACTAGCTGATGTCTAGCTAGATCTTTTATTTGATGATTAAACATAATTTTCATTTGGCCTATCCTAAATCGTGTCTTCGTAGACAAATTGCATCTTATTGTTTTCTCATTAGTGAGTATGACAAAGGAAGACTATCAAAAGCAGTTATTTTTCCAAATCATGGACTTACACTATTTTTTGATGAATACATAGTGGACTTTATTGTCCTTTCTATATAATTCTTCATAGTTTCATGGGATTATTTGATTCAAAGAAAAAAATGTAAGGTATTCTAAAGGAGAACCCAGATAGGTCATGACTATTTATCTTCAAATACAAGCATAAAAGCAATACTAGTGATATAAATTTTCCAAAATAAACTACTCCACTAATATTTAGGGAAATTAATTGAAAATGTGACAGAACATGTGCCTATAAATTTTTATCTACTAATAACATAGCTAAGATTTTAGTTTCCGTTAAAAACTGCACACATGTAAGTTTTTCTTTCTCTTCTGAAACTAAAATAGTTTTATAACAGTTATTTAAATGACGTGTGATGCTAAATGAATGTTGGCTATTTATTTACCTTTATTTTTTCCCATGGAATGATGGAAATACTTTCCAAAACTTGTTGAAGCTCTCTAAACTCCAAAATTTAAAACAAAATAAAATTAGCAGCAACAACGAAAATAAGCAGTATCAGTTGTTATCCCTTTAATGTATACTGAGTGTGTAGACTCTGACAGCTGTTGTCATCATGCACAAATGAATTTTACAGGGTCTTTGTTTACCCTAACCCTAAGATGGTCACAGTCATGTGGGAAGAGTACCATGTAGCCCAACACTTGCAGTACAATAAAATAAGTACAGGATCATGGGAGCATCAGAGACACAGGCAGCCTCCCTGAACTTGGAATGAATGAGCGCAAAGGAATGGTTTGAAAATATTTTCTAGAGGAGGTATCAAGTGAACTGAATTTAAGTATCAGCAGAAGTTAACCATCTGAAGTAGAATAAAGAAAGAGGATTATAAATAAAAGAAATGACCATGTAAATATGCTAAGACCTGAGACCGAATGGCACTGCTGTAGAATCTCAAAAAACGAAAGACACGAAAGGCTCAAGGAAATTTAGGCCCAGGGCTGGAGCGTTAGACAAATGTCACATGCCAAGACATGGTGAGTGAGAGATTGCCTGGGGGCCATATTGAGGAAACTGGCCTGGACACAGTGAAGAGGTGTTCAATGATTTTAATCATAGGTGAAATAAAGTCAGATGTGTAGTTTAGAAAAACATCTTGATTTGTGAAGCAAATCAATTCTTTCAACTGTTCGGGGGAAAATTTATATAGAATCCTGCTTTATTCCATGCTTTCTGTCACACCTCAGTTCCAGTCAGAAAATCTTAATGTCCATAATTTTATGCCCAGAATCTGAGCAGTTCTCACTATATCTATCACTTCCACATTGGTACAAATCACAATAATTCCATCTAAGGATTAATACAATTACTGTCCTTGCTCTCTTCTAGTCTAATCTCTACAAGAGCCAGAATGATGCTTTTAAAACCAGTCAGACTATTACATCACCTGCTCAAAACCTTACCAAGACTCCATTTACCATGGAGTATAAGTCAAAATACTTGCAATTGCCTATAAAGGAAGTACACTTTTCTTCTCATTGCCTCCCTAGGTCAGTGTTCTAGTACGTATCCCTAGACTCACCTTCCGTCTGTCTTGGCCACATTTGCCTCCTTGCTTCACAGTCTTTGAACATGCAATTGTTAGGTAGTTATACAAGCATGAGTGACAGGAGGGACTTGAATTAAAAAATAAAATTAAAAGATAATTAAAAACAATAAAATTAAAAGATATTTAATACCACTCACAAAATACTAATTGAAACGACATGTTTATATACTGTCAACAATTCCTCATTCCTCACATTCTTCAGCCACATCTAATCTGATTTTCACCATCTTTTCTCTTTTTGCCTACTCTTTTCTCACTACATCACCATATCTTGCAATATCTAACCACCATACCAAGCTCTTTCTCAGTGAACTGGGTCCTCTAATCTATAAACTTTCAGCACTTTATTTAAATATAAACATCATGTGTCATTTCCTGTTCTAAATGTATTTTATAGTTCTCTTCTAAACCAAAAGCTGCCTAAAGGCAGAAAATTGTATTATTTTATGATTTTATCCTTTATAGTGATTCAATAGACTATAGTGTTGCTCAAAAAAAGACTTTTGTATATTTTTGTTGATTTGAATTAAATTAATGCTAACTTTAGGAAAAAAGGTCAAGTTCAGTTTAAATATTTCTCTAATGACAAAGACATAGACGCTTGAGAACTATACCAACTCTTCTAGTTCTATATTCATATTGTTTGCTTTATTTTGCGGGCATCCTATCAGTATACACTAATACAGTCGGGTATGTGGGGATGCATTTTGTCTTGTTGGCTTCTTATGGTCTTTGTATAAATTTCACTTTGCTTTTGCAACAAATTACCACCAAATTAGTGGTTTAAATCAACACAAATTTATAACCATGAACTTCTGTAAATCAGAATCCAAACTCAGTTTCACTGGGCTAAAATCAAAGGTGTTGGCAGGGATGCATTTCTTCTGGAGATGCTAAGGAATAATTAGATCTTGCCATTTCCAACTTCTAGAGGTTACTACATTTCTTGGATCCTTGTGCCGAATCACATCACCTTTTCTACCTCATTTTTTCGTCATTGCATGGCCTTGTCTCTGACTTTGAACCTCTTGACTCTCTCTTATAAGGACTCTTGTGATTACATTGGACCATCTGGATCTTCTAGAATAGTCTCTCTAAGATTCTTAATTTAATCACATCTGCAAAAATCTTTTTTGCCATATCAGGCAACTTATTTACAGGTTCCTGGATTAGAATGTGGAAATTTTGGGAGAACCATTATTCAGCCTATCACATTTCAAGTTTATTTTGTTTTTGTTGGTTTGTGGGGTTTTTTTCCCACTAAGAATCATACCTAAAAATCATAAAATCATAAATTAACTGAAACTTTAATCACCAAGTAAGTATAATATCAACTTTGTCAATGAAATAAAGTTAAGTAAAGCAATGTTAATTTAGTATAGTATAGATTACAAAAATGAAAGTGGAAAGTACATGAGTGATACATGAAATTTTAACATTGTTGATTCCTAAGAATACCTAACAAAGGGTAACTAATTTTTTTTGCCCTCACAAATGTTTTAAGTACCTACCTATCTTTTTTCTTTGTATATTATCATTCTATAATTTTAAATAGAATTGTCCATGCTCTGCAAGAACTGAGGTTTAAGAAGTCTTATGCTGTTAGACTAGAAAGGGAATAAAGGTTACTATCTTCTCTCTGTGACCTTTTGTAATTTATAAGTCCGAATGGACTGAACTACACTGAATAATTAATTCATGCTGTGTTTAAACCCCTGCGCATGCATGTTTTACACCCTAATTATTATGAATTCCATCCTCGTGCAAATCTTTGATTCCCCAATCTAAATCAGGTTAATACAGACTCATATGCTCCAATTATAGTGATATCTTTCTCTTAACCTTGGCAGAAGGAGCATTATACTAGGTCAAAAAGTATCTTTGAGTTTCATTGAGAAATTAACCCATAAGGGAATTGTGCTCATGGTTGTAGTGTTAATTAGTTTCACCATCCACATATTTTGTGGCTTATTTAACATTCAATTGCTCTCTGCATTTAAATAAAAATATATGCCCTAATATACTAAACTAGTCAAATGTGATTTTTATTTAAAGATTTTTTCCTTGTGAATCAAGTAATCAGCACATTGTACATTTTAACTAATTTTTTAAAAAATGAACTATCACCACACCCTAGCAAATCATGCTGGTGGTATTTCCCCAATTATAAAGGTAGAGAAACTGGGGAATAACAATAGTTTTTTTTTTTCATTAGATATTTAAAAAAAAAGATGGAAGAGAGATAACAAGCTGCTGGAATGAAAAACTGCGATGACCACCTCTTGAAATATTTTGTCTGAAATCCCTGGACTGAAATTAAAAGAAAAAGGCTGATGGTTTGAATTAAGACACACAAAAGTGCATAGTTCGGTAAATGTATATTTTGTATTTATTGCACACTTATGTGTAAATATTATTACCAAGATAGGACACTATGATGGGTGTGTCCTTTAGAAAACGTAAATGTTGTGGATCTGAATGTTGCACTCAGTAGTCTAATTTCATATTACAAGAACATTAGAAATGTCTTATTCTCCACACGATGGGAATAGTGCATATATGCTGTCTTCCATCTCCACAGAAATGTAACTAAAAGCCAAATTTCAATATGAAGAAAATGGCTTTTTGGATAAGTATCAAAACCTCCATTGAATGCTTTAAAACTCTTTTTTAGGACTTTTGTCCTAAACACTTGTAAGTTAAATGAACATGGAACAATTTCTATTGTTAAATACAGTACACAAAAATAAGATGTAAATGAGAAATATATAATGTACTGTCTGGAAAGTTCTCATGAAATTTGAGCATGAGGAATCAGCACATTATATATTTTGACTAATTAAGGAAAATTAACTAACCACACTACAGTGAATCATACTTTCCCCAGTTATAAAGGCAGAGAAACAGGGGAATAACAATAGTTTTTTTCACAGTCTTTTTATATTCTATTTTGCTTTACTCTATATACATCACCACTCAAATAGAAACACTGATGAAATTATTAATTTTCAATATACTTAGTTAATTCATTTTAAAATATACTCTCACTAGCTCTGGATGTAGAATAAAATCACTCCATTTCATTTAAAAATTATTTATTTATTTACTTATTTATAATTGATATACAACTGAATTAGTTTTAGGTATTCAACATAATAATTTTATATATGTATCTAATTCATGTAATGTTCTAAATTAAAGCTAGTTATAACCTTTTGGGTGAGGTATTACTGGACTAAGATTTTATGTCTATAGTGCTCTCGACTCAAAGGTTTGGACTAAAATGTGTCAATTTTTAAAAATGCTTTTAATTGTTTTAAAAAAGACTTTTCTTGGGCACCTAATGTATGAACATAAAATATTTTGATGTTTTTAAATTAATGTGATATTAGTACATTCTAAGTGAAGGATCATATAAAATAAATAAAAACCAAACCAAATTTGAAAATATAACATTATAATAATGAAACAATCATCTTAAATCCTAACTCTCTGATTAATGACAATATTTTGACAGAATTATTAAATATATTTTATACTAGATATTTAGATATTTATAAAAAAATACATAATTGTATGTATTAGATATGTGTACACTATTTCCAATTTATATATTATGGACAGTGCTGAATCAAATGTTCTTCTGAACATGAGTTGATGCTTATGCGATTGTTTCTTTGGGGTGCATTTCTGTAAATAAGATTGCTGAGTCAAAGCAAATGCATAATTTATGTCCTGATACATATTGACACATTGCTTTTCCAAGAGATGTACAAATTAACATCCCTGTCAGAAGTGTATAAGAATGCCTGTTTTTCTCCCTAAGTATTAAGAAACATTTTACTCTTTGCCTACATAAAAAAAAAAAATAATTTCAATGTTCTTTTAATTTTCATGTATTTGGTTGTAAGACTGAACATCTTTTCACATGTTTTTACTTGTATTTCTCATTATATAAATTCTTAATATTTAAACCTTGATCATTTTCTATCACTGTGAACTTCTTCCTGTATTATTTAAAAATAATTTTCCTATTTTTCTGTTTGTCGACTACACTTAAATATTAAATCTTTCTTGTTTGTATTTATCCAAATGTTTTGAATTTTATGTAGTCAAACTTAAGAGCTCTTTACATTTTATGATTTGGGGGATATGATTAGAAACAGAATTTATACTTCAAGAGTATAAAAATAGTCAACCGGGCTTTCTTTTTCTACTTATGCTATTATCTCTTTTACTAATAAAATTTGATAAAGCCAGGATATATTTTGGTGAAAGAAGTGAGAAAAGATTTTTCTTTGTTTTCTTCCAAATGGTGATACAGTTGTTCCAATAACATAAAACGTATTCCATATTTTCTCCATTGACTTTAAGTATCACCCTTATCATATGCAAAATTCCAGTATAACCATTTAATCTATTAACTCTCTGTTTTATCCATTGATTTGTCTGTCTTTTTTTTCCCAACATACTGTTTAAATAAATATGACTTTATTTTGTCATCTTATTTAGCTGCATTGAATAGCATTTCTAAAGCAATATTCAATAGCACTGGTAATAGTGTGTGCTTTTGCCTAGTTCTGCAAATTATTATTATACTTCTAATGGTGATCCATTAATAATAATCTGACATTAGAATATATATGTTTATATATATAAAGAAAAATATTTCTAATTGTTTATACTTTTTATGATTTTGTACTAAAAATAATATCTGTAAAGTGTTATCTCAGCACCTATCAAGGTAATAATAATGTTCTTTTTTTATCTATTAATATCTTGAATTACATGCAAACATTTCCTTCCATAATACTTGGTATACATTATTTATTTATATACTTTACATTTACTCTTTTTTTTACTTCTAAATTCTATTTTTCAAAATTTATTATTTTGCATTAATATTCAAAAATAACAATGGTCTTTCCTTTTCTCTGTAAAGGTTATCTTAATGTCATTCAGAATTATTCTAGTTTCTTAAAAATAATTTGGAGGAGATTGGAGAAACATGGTGGAGTGAGAGACATCCCCAGATATCTCCCCTTGAAATAACAATAAGCTGAACATCTAAAACTCAACAAAAAAAAACAGCCAAACTGCACATCAGCACGTCTGAGCATGGGATCTGTGCATAAGAGCTACCATAAGTCAGATCCCTGGGAGTCTGGCAGTGGACTGAGAGAGATAAAAGAACTGCCTCTCATAGTCGCAGATCTCCCTGTAGGAGGAGGGAGAAGGGAGAAGGTGCAGAGACTTCCCTGAACAGCCCTGCCTGGGAGTGCTGTGAGCTCCACACGGCTGATGGTAGGGCCCAGTCATTAGGCAGAAAGCAGAGAAGCAGGATAGCAGAGAAACAATAGTTGATTTTTATCAGCCTCAGATGCAAAACTGAGGCTGAGGTGCAGTTCCTAACCTCCAACCCAGAGGGCCCCCATATACTCCAAGACTGAACACCGCGGAGCCCTAGGGAAATCTGAGCTAACATAACCAAAATTGTTACTAAAATCGACAGGAACTGAGACTGAGAGTAGTGCGCTTGCTTAAACATCTACAAGACAATAAAAAGGCATTTTAAGACTTTATATAAAGCAGAGATTCAAGGGGCTTAGACACCACCTACTAGACACTAAAAGAAAAGTGACTTCTTTGCAACAGGCTAAAGAGACATCTTTATACAATAAAACTTCTTTCTAGAAAAAAAGGAGAACACATTTTCATTAATGCCGAAGTCCAGAAATAGTCCATGAAACACCATGAACAACCAAGGTAACAAGGCATCTCAAAAAGAAAGAGAAAAATCTCCAGAAAATAGGCTTACAGAGAAATATGCAGCTTAAAAGACAGAGAATTCAGGATGATACTTCTGAAAAAATGCAGTGAGTTCTAAAACAAGTCATATCAACAATTTCAGGAATTGAAAAAACAACTAGATGAGCAGAGTGAGGAGACTGAAAAAACCCTCAAAAAGAACAGAACAGATCTTCTGGAGATAAAAAACGCTACAAGAGATGAAAAATGAAACAGCAAGCTTAGGAAATAAGGTTGACCAAATGGAGGAATGAATCAGTGATATTGAAGACAGAAATCTAAAAATAAATCAGAAGGAAGATGAGAGAAACTGAAGAATAAAAAATAATTAAAGAGAAATACAAGAAATAGCTGATACCATCAGGAAAGGAAACATAAGAATAATGGGCATTCTCGAAGGCAAGGAAAAGGAACAGGGACCAGAAAGCATTTTCAGACAAATAGAGGAAGAGAATTTCCCAAATCTAAAGAATGAGCTTGAACTTGGAATTCAAGAATTCAACAGAACACCTAATTATGTCAAACCAAAAAGGCCTTCTCCAAGACACATTGTATTAAAATTACGAAAATCAATAACAAAGACAAAATTCTCAAGGCAGACAGGAGAAGAAGACGGTAATTTGTAAAGGAAAACCCATTGTATTATCAACTTCTCAGCACAGACCTTACAAACCAGAAAGTAGTGGAATCACATGTTCAAAATATTAACTGAAAGGAACTACCAGCCTTGAATAATGTATCCAGCTAAGCTCTCCTTGAGATATGAAGGAGAAATAAATATCTTTCCAGATATATAAAAATTGAGGGAATAATTCACTACAAGGCCTGCACTACAGGAAATACTGAAAGGGATCGGCTCATTAAAAACTAAAAATATATATA
>NW_006440638.1:6764543-6776189 GCF_000325575.1 Pteropus alecto | reverse complement strand
CACATATATACACACACTATTCTTTTCATATTCGTAATGATAACCACACACCAAAGATTCAGAACTGAAGTATGTAACATAAAACAAGAAGAACCAGAGGTAAAACTAACAAAAGCCAACCAAAATAAAGAAAACAGAAACACAAAGACAAGGAAGCAATGGAAACACCAAACTACCAGAAAGCAAAAGACAAAATGGCTATAAGAAGTCCTCATATTTCAATAATCACCCTAAATGTTAATGGACTGAACTCTCCAATAAAAGCACAGATTTGCAGAATAGACCAAAAAACAAAACCCAGTCATACACTGCCTCCAGGAGACACATCTCAGCTCCAAAAACGAATATAGAATCAAAGAGAAAGGTGGGGAAATAATATTTCAAGCAAATGGTATTCATAGAAAAGCGGAAGTAGAGGTACTAATATCTGATGAAATAGACTTCAAAATAAAAAAGATAAAGAAAGATACTGAGGGACACTTCATAATAATAAAGGGAATCATACACCAAGAAGACATAACAATTATTAATATCTATGCTCCCAATCAGGAAGCTCCAAAATTTGTAAAGCAATTACTAACAGATCTAAAGGGAGAATCAGAGCAAAACACTGTTCTAGTAGGGGACCTAAATACCCCACTGTCAGATATGGACAGATTGTCCAAATAGAAAATCAATAAGGAAATAACATCCTTAAAGGACACATTAGACCAACTGGACATAATTGACATTTACAGAGCTTTCCATCCCCAAACGGCTGCTTATAATTCTTCTCTAGCGCACATGGAATATTCTCAAGGATTGAACACATACTGGAACACAAATATAAAGAGGGTTGAAATCATACCAATCATATTCTCTGATCATAATGCTTTGAAACTAGAGATCAAATGCAAAGAGAATGCGAGAAGAACCACCAATACATGGAGATGAAACAACATGCTACTGAAGAATAACTGGCTCAGAGAAGAAATAAAAAGAGAGATCAAAAGATACATAGAAACAAATGATAATGATAGTATAACATATCAAAATTGTAGGACACGGCAAAAGCGGTCATAAGAGGAAAGATCATATCATTACATCTACCTCCAAAAACAAGAACGAGCCAAAATAAACAACATAATGCTTCATCTTAAAAAACTAGAAAAGGAATACCAAATGAAGCCTAAAGTCAGCAGAAGGAAAGAAATAATCAAAATCAGAGCAGAAATAAATGAAATAGAAAACAAACAAACAAACAAAAAACAATAGGTAAAATAAATGCAACACAGAACTGTTTTTTTAAGAAAATTAATAAAATTGACAAACTCCTGGCTAGACTCAATAAAGAAAAAAGAGAAAGGACACAAATGAACAAAATCTGGAATAAAAGAGAGGAAATTATGACAGATACCGCAGAAAAGCAAAGGATCATACAAGAATGCTATGAAAAAATATATAACACCAAATTTAAGAATCTTGAAGAAAGAGACCAGTTCTTAGCAAACTACAACCTTCTGAGACTGAATCAAAAAGAACTGGAAAATCTAAATAGACCAATCAGCAGTATGGAAATTGAAACAATCATCAAAAACCTATAAAAAGTAAAAGTCCAGGACCAGATGGCTTTACCACTGAATTCTACGAAACATTCCAAGAAGATTTAATACCTATTCTCCTCAAACTCTTCCAAAAAACTTGGTAAAAATAACTCAAAAAAAGAAAACTACAGACCAATATCTCTCATGAACACAGATACAAAAATCCTAAATAAGATACTAGCAAACCAAATACAGCAACATATTAAAAGATTATACACCACGATCAAGTGGACTTCATCTCAGGGACACAGGGATGGTTCAACATATGCAAATCGATTAATGTGATACACCACATAAACAAATTAAAAAAACAAGAGTCATATGATCATATCAATAGATGCAGAAAAAGCTTTCGACAAGATACAGCATCCTTTTATGATCAAAACACTTAACAAAATCAATATAGAAGAAAAGTACCTTAACATAATAAAGGCTATATATGACAAAACCCTCAGTCAACATTACACTTAATGGTGAAAAACTAAAAATCTTCCCTCTAAGATCAGGAACAAGGCAATGTTGGCCACTGTTATTCAATATAACATTGGAGGCCCTAGCAAGTGCAATCAGGCCAGAGAAAGATAAAAAAGACCTCCAAATAGGAAACAAAGAAGTGACACTGTCAGTATTTGTGGATAATATGATTCATATATAGAAAACCCTAAAGATTGCACAAGAACACTATAGAACAATAAGCAAACACAGTAAAGTTTCTGGATACATATTTCTTTTGTTCTTTGGTTATTAATTTAAGATTTTATACTTTCTGGGCATAATTTTCGGTCAAGGAATATTCCTAAATTTTAAAATTCATCCATTTAATTCAAGTTTGCAAATAAATTTAGCTTATAAATATACCCAAATTATACATTTAATGAGCTTTTGTATCTAGGGTTACATGCAATTTACTTTCTGTGTTTTCAGTTTACATATTTTTTCTAAGTTTCAATATTTTTTTGTTTCTGTTTTCTAATAGTTTTTCTATTTCTGCATTTATCTTTAAAAAATATATTTATTCTATTTAGTCTTCACAATAACTCTATGAATTAGATATTTTTTTTACTCTGCCTTAAAAATAGAGAAACTGAGGCACAGAAACATTTTTAAAAATTGCATGCACTTTCACTGAAGGACGAAGCCAAGATTCAAACCCATGCCCTTTGTATCTGAGGGCCAACTTATTAATAACTACATTAGACTTCCTCTTATACTTCATGAGCAATCCTTTGTGAAAGTTCCCCAGAAGTAGATCGAAATTTTTAAATGAAAATCATCATATTTTTCTATATCGGACGTTTCACTTAGCGTAATACTCTCTATGTCTATCTATGTTGTTGCAAATGGTAAGATTTCATTTTTTTTTTTTTATGGCTAAGTAAAATTCCATTATATATATAAGTCTAGTACCCACTTGGCACCATACATAATTATTACAATATTATTGACTGATGTGGTACTTTACATCCCTATAACTTTTTTGTTAAAGCCAATTTTTATTTCTTAATACCTGCACTTTTTTCACCCAACCTTGAAACCCCGTCTTGTCTGTTAACCATCAGTTTGTTCTCTGTATCTATGAGTCTGTTTCTGATTTGTTTGTTAATTTTTTTAGTCATTCGAGTTCTTACATAAGTGAAATCATATTGTACCAGGTGATCACTTTGTAAATTACATAAATATCTAATCTCTATGCTGAACAACTGAGACCAATATAAAATAATATTGAATGTCAAATGTAATTGACAAATAAAAAATTAAAAAGATGGATACAAAGCAGAATAAAATCATTATGTCTTTGCATTAAAGAGGAGCTAGGTCTGTTTTTAAAAACTTAAGTATATTATTCAAAACTATACCCACATAGATTTATTTGGGAAAAAAAAGTGTCATCTGCATTGGGACATTAGGCAAAAACATCATTCATGATAATTCTATTTGGTGCTGGAAAATTTTAAGTTTTAAAGTGAACATGTTTAAGGCGAAATAAATTGTTTTACATTTTAAAACACTGAGAAGGCAGTCTCATCAAAGATTTCAAGCCACACCTGACTGCTACTTGTTAAGTCAGTCCTTTACCTTCTCTTCCACATGAGGTCCAGCCCTCTTTTTTTCTTTCCCTCTACTTCTGGACCAGATATTCATTTAATAAAAAAATCATCTGTGTCTCTATAGGATCGTCAGTAGTTAAAGGAATAAAAATCAGTGAGTTTTAGATCTACCTAAAGTATCTATTATTCAAACAACTGCCATCCATTTAGTCTCATCTTCCTCAATCGATAATTTCACCCAAGAGGTATTATCCCAACATGTCAATATCTGACACAGACCTGAACTCTCTTATTGTCTTCCCTTTAATATGAGTCACACTCTTGTTTTCCCCTACTCCTCATCCTAAGAAAGAAGGAAGAACTCAGTGGTAAGTTTGGGGGCCTGGGGGTGGGGGAGACTAGGTACAGATGGCTTTGCTTTTGGAACCCATTTGACTGCAGGAGTGTGCATTCTGGTTGGCTGTTCACTCTGCTAAATCTATAGGGAAGGCTCTGCCACTACAAGGGAGTCTTGTGGTTTTCAACTCTGTTGGTAGTTTAGGGGATATTGAGTGAGGATCTAGGGCAGTTGGAGAAATGGAGGAATGAACTAATTCTGGAAAGCAGTGTTGGTAAGTCCTATATTTAATTACATATTCTCTGACCCAGGTTTTACCAAAAATAGAGCTGCTATTTTGAATTTCATAAATAAAAAATCACTGAGAAGGACTGTTCAGTGACAATGGTTGAATAATTCTCAAACTATTTGTCTTGTGGTACCATAGATTTGACAGCTAATCTTATAAATAAGAAGATGTTAACCATCTGTTGCTCATATTTATAGACAGGAGGTGTGAGGTCAAGTTGCTTCTCTTTCGAATGACAATTTTTTAAAAAAATCCAGAGCCAATTTCACACCAACAATGTCATGTGCTCTCAGTGTTATGTTTAGCTTCCATTAATCAGTTCACTGGGGATGTTAAATCATACTGCTATTTCCTCCATCATTCTGTTAAAGCTTTTTACCATATAGGGCCTAGATTTTCTTTCTTTTGTTTTCCTCCTGTAGTATACTCTTATTATCCTGAATTTACCCATCGATAACCTAACACGCATCATATGTAAAGCAGAAAGACGAAGAAACCCCTGGCGTCCTTTTTCCTTGTTGGCTGTACTTTTCCACTGACCGTTGGGAAGTACAATATGTTCATTAGCCACACTTTAAAAGCTGTACATTTGAAAATTATATATATATATGTGTGTGTATGTGTGTGTGTGTGTGTGTGTATTTTAAATAATGTATTTCATTTCCTTTCAGAGGGTACCCAATATCAAATACAACTGCGAAAGAATGATATGACCTAACAACTAAGGACAAAAATACCACAAAACTTAAACCAAAGATTTGGAAAGATTTAAAGTGATTTTTTAAAAAGCTGAATTAGTTAATGGTTTAAAACAGAGAGAAATAAGATATACTTTAAACTTTTTATAATGATTCTAAAATGGCTATGATGTCAAAATATATGAGAAATTATAGCAATAGAGATAGTAGAATAGTGGAAAACAACCCAACATATTGTAATATAGTATTATTTGCTAAAAACAAACAGAAAATACTAATCAAAAATTAATTTCATTATTTTCCTTTGTAGAAGAAATTGTTATTTGGCAACTAAATTCCAAAGTATATTGTATTAATTAATGGAGATAAAAAGAGGATTAAACATGGACCCTGTCCCCAAGACTCTTCCCATCTAATCAAGAAATAAAATACAAATATCTCAGTGATAAACTTTTTTTTAGAAAATTAAGGTAAAAATTTATGTTAATAGTTATAGAAACAAGAAACACAAAAAGAGGGTAAATTGGATTAACTAACAGTTACAACAACAAAAAAAAAGTGATATTATCAAGTCTTCCATAATCAATATTACTCCTATACATTTCATTATCTTATTTTCTGAATCTTCCATATATGGATTCTTGATTATCTTTTTTTCTCTCCAAGCATTTATATCTATATTCTTACCAGCTAACTATTTGATCAAAATTTTATGACTATAATACAAAATTCCTGTTTCAATAAAGGTTAGAAAACTGCAGTTATAAGAACTCTTCATGGTAATAGAGGTCAGAGGACTTTATGTTTGACAATTATTTTTAAACTATTATCAACTGCTCCTTAAATCTAGTATCATATTCATTTATGACTATGATTTCTAAAACTCAACTCTCTGAGCATGTGATTATTTTGACAAATTAGAAAGAAAGACAATCTTATGTTTCATATATAATAAGAGCTGTGGTAGTGAAAAATGCTGTCTGAAAAATGGTGAAGTAGCATTCTCATGGCTTTATGATGGCTCATTGGCATTTTTCACATGGTATCGGAGTGAATGTCATTAAATCAAACAGCTTTTGTAGTTAAAAGCCAGCAAATGCAAAATGATTCTGTCAATCTTGCCATTGGTTAACACCTAACTAACTGTAAGTTGAATATTTTGAAATCTGTAGAATTTTTTACTTCTGCCATTCAGTGCCAAAAGATTAAATGTGAAATAAAACAAAAATAAACTGACCAGCTTTCATCTTCTTCTATTTTTCCAAACTTGAATTTCCCATCACTGAGCCCATATCACGTGTAGCGCTGAAAGTAATAGAGAGAAGCCAATTAAATAACTGTATTTCAATCACAAGATTTTTTTCTGACATTAAAAACTAAAATAGTGTGAATTGAACAGTTTATAACTGACAACCATGCCGTGAAATTGCAGTGCAATTTTGATAATTATCCTCTTCATTATTTTTAATATATATCAAGATAAATATAGCATTTCTTTTCACTTTTTGTGGAATGCAGTATAATAGGAAGACAAGAAAAGACATGTTTATTTTACAGTGTTATAGTTAAATGCAGTGACAAAGGAAAGGTATGTTGTTAATGACACACAAGCATCAATGCTATAATCGACACTGATTATACAATCATTCTGTACAAACTGTATATACACAGTTAAAATAAAGCTAGATGTATTTTCTTCCCAGAGCTGTAACTGCTGACAAATGCTATTATTAAGAGCAAAAATATAATGCAAGTAGGGATGGACAAAATGATTTATTTGCATCTTGTCTCAACTATATTAATTGACAAATAGTTGCATTTCAGACAAATGCAAAATGTAATTAATTTATTACTGTTTGCGAATAGACTTAGCAATTACATAGCCATTGGAGTCCTATATTAGACCAGCTCCGTAATGAATTAGCTTCATTAGATTTGCAATTCCCTTAAGTTGATTTAAGTTAAATTTAACATATGGCATGAATTGCTTCTTACTATTAATGACAATTACAATTTCAGGATGAAGTTCTTGTTGTCCTTTCTGTTTCTTAAACTTACTAAGACCATATCTACTACTAGTCAAGTATTCTACCATTCAGGATCCACCATTGGGCCAGGAGAGCCACAAGCACAGGTGAGAAATTCAGTGTGTGTGTGGTCTATGCATCCAGGTGAGACTGGGATATGGTTAGTAGAATGCATAAGAGAATAAAGTACAACGCCATATACTTGGACTGAACTAAAAGGAAAACCATGGGAGAACGGGAGATAAATGGTTGGCAGTACCACAACTTTGTCAGTTCCAGAGCAGAAACTGCAGATGTGAAGTCTCTCTGCTTGAACTTCCTGAGTTTCCTTCCCCAGTCAATTGCAGATCACTGACCTGGTAAGGACACTCAAGTTTACCAACTCTCAGTTAAGAGTTAAGATAGGAGATATGTCTAACAACATTTATTTTTTCATTAAATAGTAACAAAGAGGATCCGTTTAAGTGGAAATTCATTAAATAACAAGCATAGCTACAGTGTTCTTTGTTTGAAGATAAACACAAAGAAACAAACGTATACATGGAAATGATTATGTAACATGAAATGAAAATAGACTACCCTACCATTTAAAAAGCCCTCAAAGAAATATTTATTAAAAAAATGTTATGGGAAACAGAAGTAGTTTTAGGAAGGTATGCTGCTTTCTTAATCTAAATATGCTTTCACAGGGGGAAAAATAGATAAGGAGATTATAATATAACCAATTGATATAAAAAGACTCACTACGGTACAGAAAGAATGAAAGGTGACTAATACTGTATTATCACAATATGAGATCTGTATTCAAAGCAGGAAAAGGCAGAAATGACACTTCAGGAAACAATCCTGATGTGAAAGGGAACGTTAAGAACTTTTCAGGAACACAAAGGAAGTAGGAAAAACAAAAACAATGACAAGGAACACCTTGGTTTACAATAGAATTTGGATGTACAAGAGACAGATAGTTGGAATTCCTATAAGTCTGAACAAATATTAATGAAAACAAAAATTAAATTCCAAATTAAAGAAATCTTTCTTGAGATTAAAAACAAAGAAACAGTCTTTGATGTATAGATTAAGTATTACTGAATACCAGACAAAATTAATGAAAGGTGCTTAGAAATGTGCTGGACCTCAGTAAATAAGACAATCAGACTAAAAAGAGGTCTCTTAGGCAAAAACACTGGAAAGAGAAAAGATAAGCTCCAAAGACAGACATTGGGGTGATCCAAATCTTAGAGTGAGGATAGGAGAAGCAAGCAAAAATAAATGATAAGGAACGGTTGGTTAAATAGAAAGAAATCCAAGACTTATTGGAACTAAAAGCAAGAGAAAATATATTTCAAAGAGAGAATGATAGATGATCCCAAAGGCTATTAAAAATAAATAAATAAAAATAAAAACTAAATGGAATAGAAAAGGGTCCATTGGCTATGACAACATAATAATGATAGTAGAAATGTAGAGAATAATTTCCATGATTCAAGGGCAATTCCAATGCTTTTATGTATATGAATTCCATTAATTTAAAGCTCACAACAAGCCTAAGAGCCAGATGTATTCATTACTTCTATTTTTAAGAAGAAAAACTAAGAAAAGTTAAATAACTTATTCAAGTTGACACAGCTAGATAGTGGTGGGGCTAGGGTTCAAACCAGGTTTGAGTCCAAAGTTTATGTTCTTAATTTCTTACTATGAACATACCTGGTGGCCTTTTTAAGCTTAATTAAATCCTCAATGACCTACACTAAAATGAGAATAATTGTTATCTGGACTACTTCGATTATAATTGTTTCCTGTTTATATTTGTTTATTCGAATTCTCTATTTTTGTACAGAAAAGATGTGGTACCTACATAATTCTGTTTTTTTCTTTTTCTTTTTCTTTCTTTTTTTTTTTTAAAGAAAGTTTTCTAATTAATTTTAGGAAGAAAATTTGACCTGATAAAGGTAGCATACTTGTGTTAGTTAGCTACTGTTACATAACAAATTATCTCTAAACGTTGAGGCTTCAAAAAACAAATATTTATTATCTCAACGTTTTTATAGGTCAAGACATCTTGAGCAGTTTATGTGAGTGGTTCTGGTTCAGAGTTTCTCAAGAAATTGCAGTCAAGATATCAGCTTGGGTTGCAGTCATCTGATGGCTTAACTGGGAGCCCTGCTATCCGTTTCAAAACAGCTCACTCACCCAGTTGTTGGTAGAAGACCTCAGTTCCTCATCACATGGGCATCCCCAGAGGGCTGCTTTCGTATCCTCTTGACCTGGCAGCTGGCTTCTTCTAAAGTAAGTGATCCAAGAATTAGAGCAAGTTGGAAATTGCAACGCCTTCATGACCTGGTGTCAGAAGTTGCATATGGTTTACTTGCTCCACATTTTATTCATTGGAAGAGAGTAACCAAGTCTAACCAACTGAGAAATTAGGCTTTACCTTCATAAGGGAAGAGTGTCAAAAAATTTATGAACATTTTAAAGCCACCACAATACCTAAAGAAGAATAATACCAGGAGGAGGAGAAGAAAAAGTAACGGTAAAAGAGAGGCAATGAAGGCAAAGAAGGGAGAAAAAAAAGAAAAAAGGAATAAAGGAAGAAAGGAAAAAGGAAGAAAAAACCCCAGATGATCTGATTTATCTGGTTAGAATTTGAGACTATTACATTTCATTCATTCAACACTGTATATCTTTTTATCAATTCAAATATTAAAAATAAATTCATTGCCAGAAGTGGATGTCCGTATTTATGATTTTTATTTCTAACATTTTAAGCAACTAGTTCAACTTTAGTAAAATAATTAAAGTGGCTGCTTTAGAACAACATCTTATTCTCATGAAAAGTTTTTCATGTATGTCACTGGTTAGCACAGAAAAGATCTAAGTATAAGCCATTCACTATGCTAAATACCTGTTGGCTACTGGGTATCCCTTTCTACTTTTCTGAACCTTAATTTTCTATTTTTGCATGACTGGACTAAATAAATTTTGAATTTCTGTTTAGTTCTGAGAGTTTTGGTTGTGCAATAAATTTCAAACCAGATTAAGCAGGATTAGCCAGATTTCAGTAATAATGACTAATTTTTGCATTACTCTTATGCATGTAAAATTAATATTTTATGTCAACTAAAATTGCAAGTAAGTAGAATCTTAAGAATTTTGCTATGAACTATGATGTCTTAATGATTTGTTTATAATGTGTGACCCTGTGTGCAGTATTCAAACCCCAAATGGGGACAATAGAAGACAATGCTGTCCCAGGAAACTATAATTTTATTTGCTGGTAATCCATGAAATGTTTTCATAAACCTAGAATAAAAGCTTTTACAACAAAGCCATATATTGTGGCAGAGTAATGGATAATTACAACATTTTATTGTAAATTTGTGATTTGATCGAGTCTTCATTTTGAAACATTTTCTTTACCTTATGTCTTAGGCTGTAGAAATTAAGTTAATTTGATTGACTTGATTGACTTGATTTACCACTGACTAACTTGATCTATACAAATGCTTCCACTCTTTCAATTTGTTGGTGACGTACATAAACCGTTGATATCAGGTCCTGTCACTTTATATTATTTTGCTGTCTTATAGGGATGGCATTTCTCCCTTTTTCTCTGACAGAGTCTGTCACGATAGGTCATTTCAATCTGTTCCATTTCTGAACAAAGTCTCTAAAATTGATATTGAGATTTTTGAAATTATATTTTTGCTCTCCACACGTATCATCAAATATTTTTTCATGTATTCTATGTCATGCCTTGTATAGAAAGAAGAAAAAACGGGGAGAGAAAGAGAGAGAGAGAGAGAGAGAGAGAGAGAGAGAGAGAGAGAGAGAGAGAGAGAGAGGCTTTCCCTTGAGTACTGTCACTCTGAGTTGAAATTGTGCCAATTTATTAACACAGCCAGCAACAGGCTTCTTAATTAAGTTACCAGTATTGTCACTAATAATCTTCACTGTTCACTTCAAAGTAAGCATCCCCCCCTCTCTCCACAAGATTTAAATTTTCTTCAGTGACGTATTGCAACCACAATGCTTATATGAGCTTAAAAAGCTAAATGACTCACCAAATAGACTTTCAGTTTACAGAGTTTTAGGCTACAGAAGAAACTATTAGCAACTATTTTATAGAAAATGCCAGTTTTTACAGCGACTCCATTTTCTGCAGTTATGATGTTTCAATTAAGTATAAATCAGTGTTTCTGACATTTGGGCTCATTATTCTTTCCTTGTTGTTTGGAGTGACACATTGTTTTGATTTTCATCCTGTTTATAGTAGAATCAAACTTCCCACTTTTAACACTAATGCTCTAATTTGTGGCAAGTTGAAGTTGTTGGTGGGTTGTAATTTAAAAGGATTAGACTCATTAGCTGTAGCCTCCTCATACCTGGCCTGTCATGGGCCATCTCCAAACTCTTTTGAAGAAAGGCCATTTGAAGACATAAAGTGAGAAAGAAATCTGAAGTCTGTTGACTAAACGATAGACCAGGGTTCTGCCATTCTGTCTTTGATGCCTACTTTGACGGAATCAATTTATGCATATTTTTATCACCAGATTATAACCCTAACTATATATATACATATATATTGAAATCTGAAGTCTTCTGATTAAATATATATCTGTGTATGTGTGTGTGTGTGTGTGTGTGTGTGTGTGTGTGTGTGTGTG
>NW_006440638.1:6757066-6764299 GCF_000325575.1 Pteropus alecto | reverse complement strand
AGTTAGGGTTATAATCTGTGTGTGTGTGTATATATATACACACACACACACACACACATACATAGATATATATTTAATCAGAAGACTTCAGATTTCAATATATATGTACATATATGTATATATTAAACTTGAAGGAATACTGAAACAAAGTTATTGCTTAATTCCTACCATCTTTCAAGTTAACATGACTAGTATATTTTAACTGGTTTTCCATAAATCTTTTAGACATTAAGTTTTCATTTGTCAGATAATTGGTTTGGGTTTAACTAAATGTCCATGAGGCCAATCTAGTACTATCTTTCTTTATTGGAATCTGACTAAGTATTTATTCTCAGAATTAATATTTTTGTGAAAACTAATTTTTGGCTTTTTGTCAATATGTTAAGTTTTTTTTTTTCTTAAAGCACTCAGTAGTCAAAGATATTAAATTGAGCTGCTAAATTCATAGATTTTATGTAAGTCATACAGTCTTAATTTTATACTTGTAAATAGTGCTAGGTAGGCTTTCTATCTATAATACTTTTAAGGCAGCAAAAGGATATAAAAGAACAATTTATAGTCAGTTAACTTATCTTGTATACAAATTTTCTGTTTAAATATTCAATTGTAAACTCATTGTTAAGACATGTTTCTATTGTTTTTGGCATGTTAAAATTTAAAAAACTTGAAAAATGTATATATACTTATATATAAACAGAAAATATAGGTAAGTACTCCATGTTTTATTAATAATTTTATTTCCAAGGTCTATTTAAAAGTCAGTCACTTGAAAAATAAAATGTATTTCCCCACAGACCCATATGTTTAGCAGAGTAGTTAAGTTTGCAGATCATTTTAAAAACTCAATTTAACTTATAATGCAGCTGAATGAAAGTAGTAAGAGTCTAAATTCTAAACACTGATTGAGTGGAACACATTGTATAGAAGAAATAATATAATAATATTGATGATTATTTAAAATAAATTATCATTGCTATTATTACATTAATTAATTATCATTTTATATTACCTCCAAATATTACAGGCACACCAAATTTTCACTGGAAAATTCTGACTCCCTTTTCCAAACACTTCTCCCACCTTCTTATTGTTTTCCTCTCAAGTACTCAGGTACCTAATGCCCTTTTCCTAATTTGTCTGCCTTGAGAACTTTAGCAACGCGTTGAATTAAATTCATATGGGAGACCTTAGTTGGGGTGGCAGTGGTATATCGGTGAGAAAAGACCAAACCTATTAATTTTTTGCCTTTACAATTCTATTTTTAGTAGTATATTTAGAAATTGATCTCCAATCCAAGTTTATATAAGTCTTGATCTACATTTTATCATAATGCTTCTATAAGCTCACTTTTAACTTTGTATTTTTAATTCATCAAGAATTAATTTTATTATATACTATAATAAGCTATATTAATACCATTTGTTAAAACTTCAATTACTTTTCCAACTGACCTGAGATACTTCCTTTACCATATACTTAAGACATGTTCTTGGATATGTTTCTGACTTTTATATCTGGTTACATTGATGCTTACATCAGTGTCATAGTGCTTTAATTACTATATCTTTAGAATGTAAGTAAACATTTATACAACCAGGCTCTCTCATTATCTTTCCAATAATATGTTTGTAATTCTCTTTTTTTCTGTTATTATGCTCCAAATAAACTTAAGAATCAACTTGAAAATTTCTAAAGAAAAATCTCTTTGGTATATGCAAATTTATAGATTGACTGTGGGAAAATGCATTTTTTTAAATTATTAAATCATTTAATTCAGGACTATAATAAGACTCTATATTTGAGCTTTTACTATCATACTAAAGCTTTTAATTTTCTATTCTAGATTAGTACTGCAGTTAACTTTTTTCTCTTTGTATATTATACTTTTCTTTGTTATTTTGAAAAATATTTTTTCTCTTGACAGCTTCTATATCTAAATTGTTATTGAGTTGTTAATTCTTGATTAGTTTGTTACTATCTCTTTTACTTATTATATTATTGCTCATATTATTTCAGTTAATTCAGGTGATTATCTTGGACTTTCCAAGGATAGACATATGATGTATAACTAGTGCTGTTTTTGTTTCTTTTTTTTGTAATAATTATACCTATAACTTGGTCATATTTTATAACAATTAAGTAGAATATTTCTAAGTGGCGAATAATAGAAATGACTCTAGAGTTTCACAATTTAAAAATGATATCTGTTGTTTTAAGATAGTCTTTACCATGTGAAATATTTCTTGATATCTGGTTTTTGAATAGTTTTAAAAAGAAATGAAGATTACATTCCATCACCTTCATCTATAAAGCCCTATCACTTTTTTTCCTTCAGATTAACTATCCCTAAATTCTTGGAATAAAACCTCCTTGATTATGTTATACATATAATATACTACTCAATTTTATTTGCTAATAGTGTTTAGAAGGGTTTTGTAATTTCATGCATAAGTGTAATTGATTTATGTTCTTTGTGTTTGCGTGATATCTTGTTTAGTTTTTGACAAGAGAAGTTTGGAAGTACACCAAATGTATCATGAAGATTTCTAACCTATGATCTGGAAAAATTTAAATAGTATAATAAATTATCAGAATGTTAAGATTTTATAAAACTCTACTAAATCGTATGTGCATGCTCTCTGATCATAAGATGTTTAAATCTAATTGGCATTCAAATTATGTCTAGAGACATAATGTTATTTTACAAAACTTGTAAAATATTTCCAAGATAACTAAAAGTATAATGTAAAAAACTTTAGATTGAAAGCCAGAATACCTAGATCCTTGTCCAAGTGCTGCCATTATCTATATGATTTGGGCTGTGTCTTTGCTACTCTGGACTTGAAAATTTTATTTGGAATGTAAAGTAGAAATTAATAGCATCTAAAAATATATTTTTATTATGTGATTTTCCAAAACATTTGATTTTTTCAGTGTCTTAACTGAATTTTATTATTTGAAGTCTACTTCAAAGGTTACAAAACTACACTGTGAAAGCTTGAAAAAATATTCTAGATTATTGAGGAATTAATACATAATTATTGAGGAATTAATACATAAGACACATGTGGTATGCTGGTTACTATCAAAATTTCTCCCAGTACAGATGGTCAAATGAATATACGTGGTTTTCACTGACAGAACTTAAACGTGCCCTTAGGTCTACCCTGCAAAAAGAAAACAGTGAACAGTTTTGTGCCCCGCCAGCTTTCCTTTCTTAATCCAGCACTTATTTTTCTCTCTTATGGTTGAATCTTAATTCGCCGTAGTTGATGGTGATGTAAAACAATGTTTTAAAGTCTCATTTTATTCTTATACATTTATAACAGTTTCTACAGAATGTGGGCTCTTAATTCACATTTTATCCATCACTTATTTTATCTCCACAGATGTATGCGCAATTGTTCTTTTAGGACTCTGCTCAGCCCACAGATGTCTCCGCAGCTGCTCTCTATTCCAAAGGGGATTTTTTTTCCCTTAGAAGCAGTCATGTAAGATTTTTTGTTGTTTTGTTTTATTTTTATTTAAAGCATTGTAAAGATTTTTCTCTTTGTTGGGGTGGGGGAAAGGCGTTATCTTACCCGAAAGATGGCCTTGAGATTTTCATCAAGAAAGAACTAAAAATAAAGCACTGTCTATATTTCTGTTCGTTCTTTGAATTCTGCTAAATATTTTGCATACTGGAGGCCCAAGAACTGTAATCATCCAAGAATTGAATCTCTTGTTTCCTGTTTCTATGACTGAGTTGATATACTGAGACAAGGTAAAAACTGTCACAGTCTATTCAGGGCATAAAAAAAAAAACAAAAAACAATCAAATAAATGCCTAGTTTAGGCAAAATTGCCAATTTGAGAACAACTTGAGGCTTAGGGGGAGCAAATGATTCAAATTGCTATGTATATTATCTGTATCCACCAGGCTTATGAACTTTCTGATTTTCTTTGTGTAGTAGAGATGACCACACAACTCATCACAGTGACTTAAGGTTATGGGAATTATGTTTCTGTCTGTATTACTCTAGAAACCTCTAAATATTTCTATTTATAGAAGAAAAAACTGTTGTTCAAACATTACCCATATATTTAACATCACCGAATATTCAAACTATAAGTGAGCTTACAGAGAACGAAGGTCATTTTCCCCATTTTATAGATTACACAATGACAACCAGGACTGTAATATGACTTACAAGAAAACATAGAGCTAGTCTGATGCTCTGGAAGAATTAAATGTCCAATATCCTGAGAAGTAGGTCACCAGCACCATATTCACGTGCCTTATCGCCTTAAGGTCATAAGAGGTTAAAATTGCTAAAGGTCTCTAACGTTAGATCCTTAAAAGAATAAGGACTTATTGTTTCCTCTTTATTTATTTATTTTTTGATGTGAGTATGCTTTTTGTTTGTTTGATTGTTTTTGTTTTTGTTATGAGGAGAGACGGTCTAAACATTTTTGTAGAACAAGTGCTAATACAATGAGTCAGTTTACTTCTTTATGGGAATTAATGTAATGATGAAGGCCTTCATAATTCAAAATCATAGGTAAAATGTGTTTACAAAATCTAAACAAAACTTATAAAGCAATATTTTTAAAAATTAGTATTTTGAATATTTTGCTTATCTGTGGGATAAAAGTAGAAAAAAAAAAGCCATGCAAATTCTAGCTTCACAGAAAAAGGATTATGCCTCAATGTCAAAAGGTGGTTTTAATATTTCATGGCAAGAGGCACTATTAAAATATTGAAGATAACTTAGACATATATTTTTATCATTATGAATAATAAATAATAGATACATATACCTATTAGTGCAGAAATTCTCAATTTTGACCATTCTGGTGTTGTCAGTTATGCATCCATACTGCTGAGAGATCATGTATCTGACTTATCAATGGTTCATTCAAGAACTATTACTTCTAATATTCAAGCTACTACAAATTTGTTGCTGGACTTGGATCTTGTGCAATACAATTTAAAAGAATCAATAATTTAAATGTTATGTATAGTCTCATCACATGCTAAGAAAGGTATTGAAGTTGCTTCTGTTTCCTGTTTTGTTGTTGTTAAGAAACTCATTTTGTATTGTTGAGTTTCCTCATCTGAAACGACTTGGTTATAAAGACCTGTGTACTCTGATTAACAATTTGTATAGTTCACCGTAATATCTAGAGTTCCACAGATGTAAATATATAATCTTATAAATTAATCTTTCCTTAGGATAATATGTATTGTGCTGAGAAAAAATGAACCGATGTTTTATACTCCTAATTAGACATCAGAAGTATATGATATCCTCCATAAGGTAGTATGAAACCATTTTTTGATAGCTATTACTTGGCATGTTCTTTCACCAAGATTATTATTGAAGCAGTTTTCTTAGGAGCATTTTTGTAACATACCATATGCTGAAAACCATTTGTCGATTTAAAGTATAAGGGTAAATTTTGAAAGAGGAGATTTTGGTGTGCATAAAGTTACACATGCAATTACATTTTCCCCACAATTACCTAGTCATGCTATGAACTGTCAACCACAGAACTCATTTGCCTCTTTTTACAAAGATTTGCTTTGCTTGCAAAGATTTAGTTTGGTGATATATTTTTCTTCCTTTCTTCTATTTCAACAAACGGAAATTTGTGACTGCATTTTCTTACAGTGCATTTTATAAAATTCTGGACCTACAAAGATTCTCCTTTAATTTTACTTCTGAGAAGTGTCCCCATTTCCATCAAAAAGTCTTCTTGTTAAATGAACACTCAACTTTACAAAATCCTTTGAGAAATGACTTAGAATAATAAGTCATCAACTGGTAGTCTTTATACATATTATATATTACATTTATAATATTATTTACATGTAATATATAATTTATAGATGCATTTAGTACAAATATATTAAAAGAAGACTACCTCTCAAAATATGAAAAAAAGTTATAGTAGTGATCACAATTTTTATCCAATATTGCCTTCTCATATTAAAATATGAAGAAAATTAGATAATACATATGTTGATTTTGTGAAAATGTAATTTTATTAATTAGATATTATTTTGTTCTTTGGTCTTATTTGCTATAGGTTCAATAGAAGGTGCAGATATTTGAACATTTTCATGTCATTTTTTTTAATGACGAACACCTCCTCTACAATCACCACCAACAAAAATGTGTAACTTGGATACCAGATCCTTTTAATGAAGCTTTTGAATCTTACAAAATATGATTAATCTGATTAGTGATTCAGCCTCCTTTTATGCTTACATTATGTAGCACAAAAAGCCCCCCTACAGGTTAAAGTTTAAATGTGGATTACCAGATAAAGCTAGTCCTGACGAGGTTTCTATGGTGCAAGGAAAAATTGGATTTGCTTTTCACCTCAACTCAGGCTCTGTCATCTTGGTTTTTGCCCTGTTCCCTTGTTCACAGCAAGGATATTAATTTTGCAGTAAAATCTTTAAGCAATTATGCAGATAGCTCTGAAAAAGCAGCATACACACACAATAAGAGAAGCTTAACTGAAAAATGGACCCCAGATATTCATTAAAACCAGATGGCTACATTGCCAACAGCATAACTTCGGATGTTTGGGCTAAACTGGTATTAATCTGCCACAACATGAAGAGAAGATGAAACTGCTGTTGTGCAAACTATGTATCACTTCTATGTTTTACTTACAAAGGAATACAATGATGATTAATGGCTGCATTTTTGATAAATGTTCAAAAAAAATTCTTTACTCAAAAGTAAAGTAACATTTTAATAGTACTGGCTATCATTGAATGTTGATGCACATTTACAAGGCACTAATAAAATATGAGAGATCATATTATTTATTTTTTTTCTTTTTCTAAAATTGCTTTGAAAGTAGAAGAAAGGATTCCATTTAAAATTTGATATTAAGTAATTTTATTTAAAATCTATTGAAAATGAGAAATCTTTTAAGTAGAAACATAAAGTCAATATAAAACCCAATTTTATATTCGTATAATAAAGTACTTAAATTTCTTGCCATTTATTTGAGTTATTTGCTAAGTGGAAACTGTGATGTTTTCAACCTAAACAAAATCAGGTAAAGTAGGGCAGAAGAATATTTAACCAAGTCTTCCAAGTAAAAACATGGATAGTAGAAAGGAACTCTATGCAATTGAGGCAACTAACTGAAATAATGACTAATGTGTAAAGTATTTAGTTATTCATTTATATATTATCAAAATAAGGTAAATTATTGAAAACATCATGC
>NW_006440638.1:6746034-6756976 GCF_000325575.1 Pteropus alecto | reverse complement strand
TATATATATATACATTTTTACATGTATATGTAAAAAGTGGTAGGAGAGCTACAATGAATTTCAACCAATTTTGTCTTGTAGGATAAATTCCACCAACTAGAAAAACACTTTTGAGTCAGAACTGATGTTATATGGACTGAGTGATACTTGGCAGTGCCATCATGGAGACAGCCATGTTGATTGTTGAGTCTAGGGAGTAGTTGTAACATCTTGACATTATTCTACTGCTTCATCTATTTATGAAGACTGAACTGAGAATGAGTATTTGAAAATGGTCCATTACATCTAAAGAGTCCATTTTTTTGCTCCATTGACTATTAGCCATTTTTTTCTTATATAAGAAAAAATACATATTTATTGTAGAAAATTTTAAATATATATGCTATAAAAAAGAAAATTCAGATTATCTTTAATCCTATTACCCTGAGAGGACCAGTACTAGTATTTTACTAGTATATATCTCAAAGTTAACTTATTTAACTAAAATTTGTATAAAATGTGTTACCAGTGTGTTAATCTTTCAGCACTGTTCCTTTCACGAGTAGATAAAAACTAATTTGGCCAAAAGTGTATTCATGGAAAGAAGCAAATTCAACATACCCTTTTGATTAATTCAATGTTTTTTAAAGTGCATTTACAATCTGGATAATATATCTTGTTGCTAATAGAAACAATTACATTGCATTAATAATCCCAAACTGTCTTTTCAATCAAATATAATTTCCATTATTCTTGCCAATTTTTCAATCATGCTCTGCGATTTAACCATGCAAATCACTTCCCTTCGTCCAGCATGCCCTCTATTCTTAAATACCAGCAGATCTTTGAAGATGTGGTTCTTCCTGATAACCATGGAACTGCACTCAAATCGCTCAAATAGCCATTTGCTGCTCTTATGTATAGCCCAATGTGCTGATCTCTCTCTGGGGCTCTTTTAAGTGAAAAGATTCTTTCATTTGTCTGTCTTTCTCAACAGATTGTGGGCAACAATAAGGCAAGGCCTATATCTTCTTCATTTTGCATTTCCAGTATCTGTGAAGTATCTGACATCAAGTAGGAATTCTGGAAATGTTTATTAAAATAAATAATGACCCAAGGACATCTTGACAAGAAGAAGAATAAAAACAAACAAAACAAGGGCGTAGTTACCTTCAGTAAGTCCTGCCCAGGGCTGCCCAGAGCTCAGACAACTTCTGTGGCTTAAATGTCATTTTTAGAGATGAAAAGATAGAATGGGAACATGGCTTTGATTACTTTATTTTTCCTTTTCACCACGGTGAACGGACCAAACTTATGTCTGGACTCACCCAAAAAGAGAACTATACTGGGCCCAACTATGTGAGGGAATGAGAAAGCAAAGTTAGATTTTGAAGCAAAGGGAAGAGACAGAATAGTGACTAAACTAGATTTGAATTCTCTACGATTGCTGCCTTCTCCTTCCCTTAATGCACTCTTCTTTGAGTAAGAGGGAGAGAGGATGGCACAATTATCATTACTTTAAGACAAATTCCAGATACAGAATAATCTAATTCATGTATTCAAGCTCACCTATAACTATTTAATATATATTGCATGCGAAACACCATGTTAGCTGCTTATAATTGTGGCTATGATCAATGACTCTGCAAACCTTTTTGCTCTACCACCCTTATGAAGTGAGACCTAGAAAGTCAGAGGAAAGGAATTTTGTCTCACCCCAAAATAGAACTAGAACAGTTAAATGAAACAGGATTCCTCAAAAAGAAAGAAGCTTCTCGTTATTGGAAAGAGCCAGAAAACAACCCACTAGGGAGGGAGAATTATCCAGAGAGCTGTCTCCTCATTGTGAAGCTCTACTACATGATTTCCAACCACATTTCAAATCTAGAATCTGTGAACCCATATTATTCTTTATTTGTGCACAAAAAGCTTCCACTTAGAATAATAATTACATTTATAAATACTTGTTACAGTCGAAAGAACTATCTAGATTAAATTTGGGAAAATGATTCTATATCTAGGTCTAGATTATAAGCTTATAGAACCAAACTCTTGACTAGATATTGAAATGTTTTCTTAAATTAATTTTCATTTAAACATTATTTTTCTGTGTTGGTATCTCTTATAATGAATAAGATTAAATATTCTAGCAATAACATTCAACTGGTACATGTATCAAAAAACAATTTCTGTGATTTGAAAATAATATTTAAAATTTTTTTTATTTTAGTGATACCAAATCCTTCTTTGAGATTAACATATTGTGACAGGAAATGAACAGAGCATTTAAAAACATGCAGGCAGACATTATAAGAAAATTTAATATGTTTTCCTATGAGAAAATTCCTTAAACTTCTTGGTAAATAAAAAATGTTATATAAAGTTAAATAAGAATACCTATAAATAAGGCATAGCAAACAAATGATGATTGAAATACTACAATTAATTGAAATTGGTTTTATTAACTACTTACAGGAGTTTTTATGTTCTGAAAATTCTAGTTTGAATATGACCAAAATGTCTACATTTAAAGAAGTAATGAGATGCTGAGTACATTTTGTAGTGAGGGCAAGATAATTTGCTTTGATAATAAGGGATCTGTGAAGGTATAGAAGAGGCCACAACCCCAAGTGGAAAGCAAATAAATAAATCTATTCCATCCACTAAGAAGGTTCCTAACGCCACTCAACTATACCAAACATACTTGAACATCTTCAGCAACTCCTTCTACATTTTGACAAAATGACCAAAAGTACATTTTGTACTGATGGTGGTAAGAGGCTCAGAAGTTTCTACTTTTACATTATTCCTTTATTTGTGCAGTTAATTAGCTATTTATTTAATAGGTCAGTTAAACCCACTTTGTTGCAAAGGAAATTTGATGACACTCATATGAAGAAATTACTAGAACTTGAAAGTAGTTTGTCATAGCCTGTTTGCTCCTTTTTAAAAAATGGTGATAAGTAATATTACTAAATGAATTCAAATCAAGGTATTTAGAAAAGAATGTGAAAAGTTTAAAAGTATTATTTAAATGCTATTATGATACTTTCCATCTATATTTAATTATAACCCAACCTAAAGTAATTTTTACAAAAACTATAAAATAAATACATAAATGATTGTATAAATGTACATATGTATATCAGTGAGATAGTTTTATGTGCCCAACCTCATCCCCACCAGCGAAGCTATCAGTAGGATTCTCTAAGAGCCACTGGTGTCACTTTGGTATACTGGGCACAAAGTGTCTGGTGTGAGGGCCAAGAGCAACAGAAAAATCATTGCCCTCTTTGTAACTACGATGATTTCCTGGACTGGCGGGCTGTCACAAGTACCATGAGACAAATATCAAAGCTCTGGGGACTTAATTTCTTCTCCATCCAGCTAGGAGAAAAGCTCCATACTGTGAAAAGATTTTACTTTCTAGTCTAAAGAATAGTTGTCTTTAACATTTTCAAGAGTAGCTAAACCAAATATTTTAGGAAGATGCTGGAGGAAAAGTAATAAAATTACAAAGTACATTGGACCCAGAGTGCTATAGGCAATGTTGAATTTAGGTAATAACTTTTTCACAATTTCTAATTTGAGTTCTTATGCTAAAATTCTAAAATATCTCTGGGAGACCAGGAATCTAGCTTAACTATGTGAATCCAGATTAATATACTATGAGAGAGAGAAAGGGTGGACAAGGGTAAAGTGTTCAGATCTCATCAAAAGAATCATGGCCACCCAGTCACTAGTTGACTCCAGCAAAGCCAGCTCACTCTCCAAGTCCTAATTTTTAAAAAAGAACTTAGAAATCTGAATTTTAATATAAAATCTAAGTTTCAAATGTTGTGAACTAATTCAATAATAAGAATTTTAAAAATCTGTGTAGGACAAATAATTCATGCCCACAGGTTGTGTTTGGATTATAAATATGTCCTCTTGCTGGAAATTCTAAGAAAACAAAGACAGTTTCAAAACATCAGATTTTGTGCCTACTACTGTCACAGAGTGATTGGCTGTATAAAATAATTAGACTTAGTTTGCAAAGCATCTTTGATTTGGAACTAGAACATTATGAGTTTTGCCAAGACATACTATAGTAATGCTCTATTGTATTTCATGATGGTATTTGATTAAAAATGCAGATAGAATAATCAATATGTTAACAGCTTACTTTTATATTTCTACCCTGTTACAAAATGGACCTCCTTAATTTATACAGTCTACTTACATATCTGGAAATAGTCTTTAATTTTAATTTATCACAAAAAATTTAAGGAAACAATTATTATTTTTTTTTAATAGCTGAGGAGAGAGAAAATTAACACAGACATAATTATAACATGAACAACTAAGATTTGCTTTCTGAGCACTTACTTCTATGGCCAAGTTTTTAGTATTTATAGGCAATATTTTATTTAATGTCCACGATTACCTTAAGATGTAGGTACTATTATTAATTTCGTTTTATAAATGAGGTTATTGATGATCAGAAAATGGCTATAAACCATTTTCTCAAGGTCACACAGCTAGTAAGTACAATTTAAACCAAGGCAGACTAATTCCAGCATTTGGACTTTTAAGCAACATGTTCTATTGCTGCTATTACTATCACTACTACTTATATTGAGCACTTCAAAGAGCCAGATGCTCTCTCATCACCCCAAAAGCCCTATGAAGAATATGTTATCATCTTCATTTATAGACAAGAAACCAATGTTCCAGGAGGGTAAGTAATGTGCCTTTATTTAAAGAGCAGAAAGCTGGGACACAGTCTCAACTCTGATGTTTGAAGGCAGGCCTATTTCACCACATCACAATGCTCCCATAATATAATAATTTCAAAGATATTCTCCTTAAACAGAACCTAAACCACTCTTGTTTCAATTAAAACTAAAACTCTCTGAGTTCACATTCGACGTTGATGCAGGCCAATTAGACAAAATATTGTTAATGAATTAAGCCTTTCAAAATTTATAAAAGTTCTTTAAGATTCTACTAATTTTCAGATAAATAACCTTTTTTCCCTTAACTTCAATTATTAACCTCATATTCAATTCTTTTTATTCATCTCAAAACATAGATCTGTTATGAGTTAAAGTTTCAAACTGTATGTTTCTGCTTTACTTAATAACTAGATTTTATTTCTAAATTTGAGTAAAGTTTTACAGAAAAGGATAGACACTTGAGGTCAGACTGGAAGTAAAAAATCTTTCTATTGCTTTTCCATGATGCTGATATTTCTCTTAATTTTTTGTGTGATCTTGATATTCCTAAGCTATAGTTTTTAAATAAATATTTTATTTAATGATTAACATTATTGTATTACTGCTTAGAATATGAAAACATCACAAGGAAATTATAATTAATGCTTGAAATTATTTTATATTCTGATATATGATTTTAATGAAGAATATTACCTTTATTTAGATTATGTATACTCAAATCACAAAAATTGGCATATTTTAAAATATCTAGTAAATAAAGTTCATCTATATGTTTATATAAAACACTAGAAATGTAAGCAATTTTAAAGAGCTTTTAAAATATAATAGCAATACCTTTTTACTTTCTTAATTGGCTTCCAGTAAATTGCAGCAGAATTACTTCAAGCACAGTTAGAAGGTCTCAATTTGAATAATCACATTTTATAAATTTAGGAGATTTAAAGATGTTGTGCTTTTACTATAGACTTTTCAATATATATGCCTGAAGATATTTACAATTAAAATTGTACCAGTAGCAACCTGCAGCTTTTCATACCAAAGCCAAGACTGAAGGCCTGTGGGAAAATTTGATAAATCAAACTCTAAGACTCACAACTTAAAAGCTTAACTATTCCTTTCCCCACCCCATAATGTTGACCTTGGTCTGGTCTGTTTCTCTCTGATTGTTTGAACTGCATTCTCCTTCATGGATGATGGTTTCTTATTAAATTATGTATTGATGTGGCTGACACTAGTTGAATAGATTCATTAAATTTCACAAGTTGTTAGAGTCTAGGTCACTGGAAAAAAAAACTCTCTTTAGACTCTTTAAAGGACAAAAAGCGTCATGTTTTTTTGAGCTCTTTTAAATGCTTTTAAAGCATTTAATACAGCATGAAAAGATATGACATCAATCCTACTAAAACACAAGGGAAAATGAATGATGTTACTGTAAATCTTTACATCAATCACACCCAATACTTTGGAAAACAATAAAGTTTTGTTTGCATTTCAGAAGTGACAAACAACTCTTGTGACTGGCTTAACATAGTCACTTTCTATTAGTCAAAACCAGAAGCAAGTCAGAATTAAAATGTGGCCCTGTGTTGCTAGGCAGCAGAGTTGTCTTGACATGGTGGTTAGTTTCCTTTTCACTGAATGACAACAGTGAAATGAAAGAAGTTTTGAAAAACTTGATAATGGTTTTCAAAGGAGGAGGATAATTGGTGGTTCTCGCTTGTGCAGCACTGTGTGGAAACTTTCAGGCGACTGTGAGAGAGGACTGTCACTAAAAATTTAAACTCTTGTACACAAACTTGACCTAGAATCTTCTCCAGGTTTTGGCAGTTCATTTTCAGAACACCCCTCTGAGACCAAGGGGTGTAGGATGAAAGAGTTAAGACAGATGGGTAAAGCCCCAAAGGAAGAAAAGAATCAATAGTTGTGATTTAATCCATTGGTGAAAGAGAGGAATTAAATAAAATCTTAAAAATGAGAAATGTGTAAAAGATCATTAGTTAGCACCTATAACAAAATTATTTTAATGGCGTGGCTAGTTCAAGTTGAGCAGATACTCAAATCAAATGTAGGAAATGAAGAAAGGTAAAAAATAATCTTTGATTTACTACGCAAGGGATAAAACAATTGCCCTGGTATTATTATTTTTAATATTCTGTTGTTTAATTCAGAAAAATATCCCCAACATGATAACTCCTGAAGCATCTGATAATAATTACAACTTAAGCTTTTGTCATCTGTGGTACTAATTAAATAGAGCATATATTTAACAAAATACAAACAAAAACCTGTAAGCAAACCAAAAGCACACGCAGAATATACATGTTGCTCACTATTGCATCCCAAACTATCTAATGCGAGAACATTTTGTTTAACTATCCTTGCTATTAATTTACCCAGAATTTTAAAAACTGAGCAAAATGAACTCATGTTGAAAGAAGGGACCAATTAGTGCTGGATTAACATTCATGGTTATTTACAGTTGTTTTTGTACTTGTTCTTGTGCTCTGACTTCCTAAAATTTCACAACCCAAAGATTTAGAAAAATGGGGTTGTTTAGACGCAAAGTGCAATGAAGTGGCTGTGACCATTGTGTAGACACCACCTCTCTCATTATACCCTCTCAATCAACACTCAGTACACAGGAAACCGCAATAAAGCCCATCTGCCACGGTTAATCTGCAGGCAAACCCACACCCATGTCTATGCCCGTTACTCTCTAGCCTTATTATTCTCAGATCCAAAGCTTCATAAGGGATCAGCCAAAGTCCATTAAAGTAAATAATAGCTAGAAATGACAGGCTTAGCAAGGATTGGGAGGAAGTTGAAGACCAATCTGAGCTCTGAGCTCTGATTAATAGAGAAAAGCATTAGCAGAAAAGGGGAGAAAAATGACCTCAGCCTGCTCCAAAGAATTCCTGAACCTTCGTTGTTAGGGCAAGTGCTACCATCTGAGACGTTAGTGATCCTTGAATTTCCTTCACTTTGATGCAGCTCAAATGGGAAAATTTTTAAGGTTCAGCAAGGCCCCAGACCTCAGCTGGAAAGCTGTCTGGAGTCAACCCTGTCAAAATTCTCTTGTATAAGAGAAAGCCTTTATTAGCTAGATTGCAACAACAACAATAACAACACCCACAAATGCCCTACACAGTCTCGTAAGGAGGGGCTTCTGCTAGAGATTACAGATGCATTTTTTATTTCCTTGCCCATAGTCATTTTAAAAAGTCTCCAAACATATGTAGTAAAATAATAGTGATTCTTAAAATGAATGCCTTTCAGAGACTAGGTGGATTTAGTCTGCTGGTGGAAAGTATATGTGTGCTATGTAGTGGAGGAGTATTCAAATATTTATTCAGTTTCATCTTGAAATATGATATTTATTTTCATTGTACAACATAAAGAATCCTTCTTGAGCAGTTCAAGGTTTGTTGAGTCAAGACAGAATCATAAAATGCTTCGGTTATTTCAACTGTGCATTTTATATAAATTGACCAGAAAAAAATTTTTGAAATTAGTTGCAAAAAGAGTTTTCTCTCCACCAGTTTAAAAAGTATTTTTATAGCCTCTGTTTGACAAATTTCCTAATGAGAGGAGCCCAAGCAGTGTTATCCCCCATCTCTCTCCACACAAGTTTATTTGGTCTTCAAATGAGACATTTTTGAATTTTGATACAGCTCTTAATAGTCTTATGAAGAAATCTGTACCTGGTAGGCCCATCTGTGATTAGGAAAAAATCATTTCAAATCTGCTCTATTATTAAAAAATGTCTTTCCTTGTAAAAAAAATACCATATTCTTTATGGAATGTAGATTAAAATGAGAGTAGTAGAGAGAGCTCAAAAAGTGTGAGGGCTCTTTAAAGTTAGAGTTGAAATATAACAAAGCAGTCTGCTTGTCAGAAATCCCAGTCTGAGGGGGAGAAAGCATTTTGCGGAGGCAGGCAGGTATCGGGAAAGCCCTGGTGATTTCTCAGGAAGATAGTAATGGTCCAGATGAGGACTCGATGTCAGAAAGGCTCACCTTTGAATGTATTTCTTCTTCAAGTTTATATTGTAACATGTGATTTTCATAAATAAAATAAAGAGGCAATGTAAAGAACCATGGTTAAAATGATGGTTCTTCACAGATATTGCTGATAACTTGGCTAATGCACTGTTGATGTGCACGTGGTACAATTTTCATATTTTAATCTTAAGTAGAACAAGAAATGACAATTATGAACAGACAAAATAGATACCACCAACAGCTGTAATTGCTATCTAGGCTGCTCAAAGATGGGCAAAAGACACAGTAAATCAATATTAAGTTCTCCACAAATGCAGGTATCACAACAAGAACATCATATAACATCATTATAAGCAAATTCTAATACAATTTGGACAGTTGTAAAGAATATAGGATGAACACGGAGAATGTGAGGCTAAGTTGTTCTCTGCAGCTTCAGCTTGCATATTAAAGGAAAAAAAAAAAGAAAAAATCCCTGGGAATCATGGCTATGTATTTAGTTAAGTATGCAAACTGTGTTGGCTTTAGTAAATGAGTGTGCTCTTCCTCTTTAGAATTTAAAATGTTAAGATCATCAAGGGTTAAATGGATCTGCCACAACTAATTATAATAAGTTCAAATTCAGTCATTTTAATACACTAAGATTTGGAGAAATGCTTTTGTATGTAATACTACATCCTAAGATATGCTGTGTGGTATTACAGAATACCTAATTAAATTGTAGGGTTAAGAAACCAGCAAATCTTAAGGGAAAAAATACTAGTAAAAGTTAAAGTCATGGTATAAATGTTATCTAAAAAATGAAAGCTGAAACTGCTCAGTGCAAACCTTAGTAATGAAAATGAAATTTTAAAAGATGCAAATAGATAAGAAAACAAACACAAACATTTTGAAGAAAAGGTATAACAAAAATGACAAATACGTACAGTTTGACCATAAAATTAAATGAAATATTTGCTTTTAAGATTATAGTTTTAGAATATAATGATTTAATTGCCTTTGAAAAAGTAGGTCTGATTTTACACACATCTTCCTGGAGATACTTGTTTCTTTTATGGGAAATAAAACTACTTTTAGCACAAAAATGTTTTTATGAATTCATTGATATTTTGCATTTGTGTGCTTTTTAAAATTGGAGCAGTTTCTCGCATTTTAGCTGAGCTTTAAATTTTTTAAGTGAAATAAAATGTTTAGAATCTATTTATTCCTTTATCCTTTCCTAGTTTCCATAACTGAACATTGTTTTGAATTCACAGGCTCTTCCACCACCACACAGATATGCGATATAAAATAAATACTTTTCATCGTAATTTTCTTGTTATAGAAATGCTATATGTGTAGAACTAAATTTGAATAATTTGAGAATTATTTGAAACCAGAAAAGAAATAACCTATTAATCAAAATCTATCAGAATTAAATTTCCTTTGCTGTGTGTGTATTTGTTTGTGTGTGTAATAATGAAAAATAACACAAATAAACAAAACATATCAATTGTTTGCTATGGGATTTTGTACCTCCACAGGATTTTATCTCTCTTGAACATTGTCTTCATGTTATCATTAAGTGGGAGACATTCCCAAATTATTTTGCTATCTGTACAAATAAAAAAATAAATGTCCATATAATAAAGTTTATGTATATGTGGAATATGTTTATAAGTAGTTATATGCAGGTCATTACATATATTATAGCGTAAACTGACTCATATACATTATCTCCAATAAGATACATAAATAAGCAACTAGATTTTATGGCCTTGAAATGCACATTTTTTAGTCACCCAAAAACAACTGAAATTTTAATTTTATTCATGGAAAATAAAAGTTTTAATAACAAATTCACTGTGTAAATAAGTTATTTCAAATATTGTTCATTCATCTGGGTAATAGAATTGACTTGTTATAAATTTAAATATGAAAAAAATGTATATTTGAGTACTTCATATTGCCATCGACACTTAAAACAGCACTTTTATTCTGTTCTTGAGATTAGAGCAGAATATTTAAAATAAAAAATACTTTTTTTATCCTTTTACTGAAGACTCAAAAAAAGGTCATTAGTTGCTTTCTATAATAATAATAATCTTCAAAGAATACAGTGCTGAAAAGTTAAGGCTTTTGTGTTAACCACAAGGTGTCTCCAATCTTTAAATTCTCAAGATTCCCTCCCTTACCAGCCCCATATTTCAATGCAGAGTAAATTTATAATATCACACTGTCACATTTGGAAACTTCAGAAACACT
>NW_006440638.1:6722639-6746017 GCF_000325575.1 Pteropus alecto | reverse complement strand
AAGTGAATACTTTAGAAGAGACAGTATCAAACTTAAATATATACATATGCAATATTGTATAGAATATACATAAATCAGTTCATATTAAATAATTACATATATTCATTATGCTTATAATATAGTACATATTGAATAAGAATTTACTGTTTTATGAGTTAGTTTATGTTTGGAACCTGGAATCTCAAAAATAAATGGTGACACAATACCAAAATAAGAAAAAAATAACATCAAAGCTCATTTTAATTTGTTTATCCATGATCAAGTTTTAATTTTTAAATAATTCTAACAGCCAGCTACAACCAGCTACTCCAAGGAAATAAAATTTTCACAGTGGACAATACACATCTTCAAATATCCACAAATACAACAAATTTCTGGTTTTTACAGACCAAAGCTATCAGTGAAAAGTAGTTACTAAAGCTAATCTCGTTATGAACTATGAATATATAACTAAGAAAAAATCTTGTTTAAAAAATTGTAACTAGAAAAAGTCTTTCTAATTCAAGGCAGTGTATGGCTTATCTCTCTCTGTACAAAGAGACTGTGTGTGTGTGTGTGTGTGTGTGTGTTTAATGGGATGCTGTTTATCCCACTATATCTTACCACTCTGTCTCTTTGGATAACAATCACAGGACCCAGATGCTAAGGGTAAGTGATATTTTCCCACAAGCGGCTTCTGGCTCCTTGGCAGACGTGGTAGGCAGTTGTGTTGGCAGCCGCTGCGCTGCCTCTGGCTCTCTTGAGTGGCTTTGCTGTTGAAGGGATGGTTGGCCTGCCCTGTCCTCCTGGATACCATTTCCCTCTGACAGCCCTTGGGTTTTGTGAAGCTTTATTCTGTGCAAATCCCTAGTGCAATCTCTGGATGAACTCTCTAAAGGCAAAATAAGGCCTTTCTTTATGATTGTGTCTAATGATCAGCTGAATTGTTAGTTCAGGTACTCAGGAACATTCAAACTCAAAAACAAACTTTTCCATTCTTTGCGTCTATTTTGTTTTGTTTTGTTTCTGTTCTTGTTTTCACTCTGAGCACATTGTATCCCAACTTACTTGTCAGGGTGCTGGCAAAATAATTTTGTAAAAATGTTATGCTTCGTGATTTTTTTTGGTTTAATTTGTGTGTTTTTAAAAAATCCTTTGTTTCCTCATATTCATTATCATAAATAATTATTGACGTTTTCTCAGATTATAAATAACCTTATAAAGTATCTCTTCCAAACAATACAAAGAAGGAATTTTGCAGTTTTACCAAGTGCAATTGGCTAATGAGCTACTTAATGAAATAAAGTAGCATGCTTCTGATATTGGTACAGAAGTAATACTTCATTCCCTGCATGCTTGTAATCTGGATGACATTTTGAAGCATGTGCTCAAGTTGTACAAACAAAGGCACACAGCAGAGCCAAAGATGGTTTCAAAGACACCAATATAACTGTCTACTACATAATTTGTGAGACATTTTCACATGTTTCTCACCGTGATATCACAAAAGTAGTCATAAATGTATATCATGGATTAAATGATTCGCTGGTTTACCATATGCCTGACCACAATACTCAAGGCAAAACAATATTTTGGGTGACCAATAGACATATTTTCTTTGTAATCTGAATAATCAATAAAGATCCTGAGTTTTCTGCAAGAAATATCAGGCACATTTTGCATCGAAATGCCCACTCAAATTAAACCTGGGTTGAAATTACATTATATTCTGACATTGTTATATGACTGTAAAACTCCAGAATTATTGGTACTATGTTTAATAGTTTAACAAATAAATTGCCCCTTGGTTAAAAAAAAAGAAGAAGAAGAAGACTATACAGGTGTAACATGGGCCTTTGGATAATTATCTAAAGCAGTTTCTTGTGAAAGTCTTTACGTGCTGTATGAAGACATGGGAATTCTCTGATGTGCTGTGTGATGATATTATAAATTAAGAACAAATATAATTTTGAAAGGAGTATCACTGAAGCTTCATAGAGAAATAAAGATCATTATCTCTTCATAGAGAAATAAAGATCATTATCTCTTCTCGATAGCAATGGATATGTTTTGGCAGTTTTTACTGTTAAATCTTTTCTGATGAACAGAACATACTTTTATTTTTTCCAATGTTCTGGAAACCAGGAGAGAACTAGCTCAGTCGAGAAATTATCACATTCTAATGTGATTTCCCTGTTTTCTCTAAGTGATAAACCCAGGTTCTGGAAGAGCATTTCTAGTTATATTAGCATAAAATCTCAAGACTCTTGGCAATTAGGTTACTATGAAGTATATAGTAACTCTTCTGTTTATCCATGGATCAAATTTGATCTTTCTTAAATATAAAACATTTAATATACATTTAAGGAAACTTTAGAGAAATGTTAGGTATTTTTGTTAAGCATTTTGACTGTCCTATTTCTAAGTGTAAATAGGGCACTTTCATAGAGTCTATTGAAAAATTTTGTTTTCCAATTTTCTATGCTATACAGGAACCTCAAAGATTATAATTACATATCTATACACTACTCTGTTTTAATTTAGACTACATTTCTCTGATATTTTTTTGTTTCATAATTAAATATTTACATTATACTGTTTGGGTTTTTCTTTTAATCATAAAATTGGGGGAATGTATAGTTTTATGTTTAAAAGACCTGGAAAAATAATTGTAAATGTGAATGTATTCCAACAGAGTTCCTGGTAGTGTTCTCCAAGACCAATAAACAGAAAGGAAACAATTTTTGCTTCTCTTTCTACCAGTAGGTGTCACTATTGTGATAACAAGGTAGATCCAAAGACCTAACAGAATTTACTTGAAAGATCATACATTGCCTGTATAATCCAGAAGGTAATTTACTGAGCCATGCTAACCAAACTACTTTATGAAAAATTGCTTGACTAAAATTTTACTTCAAATAAACATGAAACAATTTGAAATGTGAAATGATTCTACTGAAAAAAATATGCTGAGAGGAATCCTAAAGTAAAAGATATTAGTCATTGCAACAAAAAATAACTCATGAGGGTTTTGATGAGCGATTTAAATAGTATCCTGGTATAATCAGACTTCAAATAATATTGTACGTAAAAATAATTGTTAAAAAAAAGAACAGAATCAAGGGTTTGCCTTTTGAAAACTTTCAAAGTTAAATGACACTTGTGGAGTCAGGTAATTTTTTTTTTTTTTAAGAGAAAAACAAAACTAAGTTTCCTTATGCAGAATTATATGCTATATGTCATTGTCCTAGGAAATGTTAGATAATTTTAAACTTTTCATGGAAACATAAAATCTTTCTATTCTCCCCAAAAGTTACAATAAAAAGCAGTGAGACTATTCTAGGCTTAATTTGATAAAAACATGCTGCTGCAATGATATTTTTATGTTAAGTCTCACTAGAGTGGACTATCATTAGGTTCATATTTCTTTACTATAAGTAGAAAACCTGGGAGTAAACTTTTCTTTTTCAATTAATCAAAAAATAATTTTGAATACTTTAGTTTTATCTGAAAATTTTATTTTAGTATTTTGCTAGTTGAGGGAAATCTGTGGGTATGTATATGAACAAGTGTGCACCATTCAGACCCCAACCTACAAACACAATGTCAAGAAATACAGTTTCCTGTTAGGATGGTTTTAAATCTTAAACTTGCATGAGTGTATTATGTATGAATTTTTTTAAAAATTACGTGTTATTTCATTGTTGAACAATCTTAAGATATCTCAACAGGTTCAACAAGGTCACTCATCAGAGATTTATGGTCCTTTTATTACTGGAAAAAAACAGACATGACAATTTTAAAAGTGTAAATGCCATTATTTAATGTTTTGTACAGTATGTTCATTGGTGATCCATATTGTGTGCACCTTTCCAATAAAATCTGAAAGTCATTCTCTTGCTTTCTTTTCCAGGATAGTTCCACACGGACAGCTGCACAGAGAGAGACTCACCAGTAGAGGCCTCTCTAGATTTGCCTTGTGATTAAGAACTCAGAATCTATGGCAGTTAACACAACTACTTGAAAAGATTCTTGTTGCATAAGGAAAAAGATCACTCTTTAATGCCCTTTTAAGTTCTACGATGTTGATTAATGTTGCCCTTTACATTAATGATGTTTCAGTAAAAGAAAACAAATTTAAAATGGATCAATTCTATTGAGGATGCATTAATTAGACAGAGACTCTGCCATATGCTGTGGCTGGAGGGTTTGCTGGCCTTTCTCTTGTAGTTACCTGTGTAAAATCCACCCTATCCTCTACATGAATGCCCAAGCTGAATAGCCATTTGAATGAAGGCTTTAGTTTGATTCGCCATACAAGGGGTACTGTGTCACTGTGTTTTCTTTCTAGGAGTCACTAAGTGATTTCTATATCTGTTGTCATGGTGATATAGCAAAGCAGGAGAAAATGGGGGCAACTTCAGGCTTTCTCCTCACCCTCTGCACTAAGATGTTGTTAGCAAGCCTATAAAACATTGGGCTTTCTCCGGGCCTTCTTTTTGTTCTCTGATTGTCAATAAAACTCATTTTAAGAGTAACAAGGACATCTAAATGTCATCTGTCACAGTGTTAGAGAGATTAAGTTTGTTTAGGGACTTGTGCTGGACAAAGGCCACTATTTGTTCCGCAGATACAAAGCAGTGTTGGCTATCACCACTCTTGATTTAGAAGGAAGGCCAGAGACCATCGAGGAAATATCATCTCAGTTGCAGGTGACAAGGAGGTGTTCATGACATGACAGCATTAAATTGACAGAAAAATAATTATGGTTTTGAATGAGAATCTGCAGTTTCAGTTCCCACACCCCTTTGTAGACGCCCCAAGCCTAGGGCCTTCTCTCAGACCCGAGATAAGAAAACAGCTCTTGAGGGCCACCAGCTTATTTACAAACATGACAGACTTACACACCTGAGAGTCCTTGAATCAATGATAGAAAGAGGAAAGATTTTGCGAGGGAAGTCCAACAATAACATGTGATGCATTAATTCAGCATTTGCTTAATAATGAGGCTAAACGAAACATACAGATTAATGAAGACATCGGTGTTATTAAAATCATATCCTGTGGTTCATATGTTTTTCTTAATAATGAACATTGTGGCTATTGGAGAGGAAAAACAGGATTTTTTCTATTAATTTGGCACACGTCCCAGATCTCATTCAACCAGAACCTATCCCCTACAAAAAATGCAGCCTTTGGCCTTTATGTGCCTTAGTCTTTCTACTTTTTGTGTCAATTTGGCAGGGGTGGGTGGCGGGGATATTTTCCCTTTATAAAAAAAAAATTAAAAGTGAATCTGGAACCTAGATAATAATTAAACAATTTGAAAACTAGGATGTTTCTTCCAACATAAAGGATGATTGGGAAATATATAAAATTACACACATATAATAGGGTGCTCACATCACTTCTGCTTGCACTATGGAAACTGATGCATCTATCTTGGGGCTTTTGGAGTCTGGTCACATTAATGCATCTTAAATACTGTTTTATAGGAAATATTCACAATAGGGAAGACCACTATGTTAAAATGCAGATAAACTGTTACCAGTGTTGGGAAATGGTAGATTCTTTATTTGCAATATGTTAAAGCTTGGCGATTGGATATTTATGAAGTATGAATGAAAGGAGAGTACTATGACTCATTTCCTAATATCCCTGTGAACACATCTCCACATGTGACATATGAGTGTGTGTGTGTGTGTACAAGCACAAAACTTGGACTGGGGCTCTCATTTGAAAGGACAATAATAAACTCCCTCTTGATCAAGTCTCTGTGGAGGTATATATATACATATATACACACACACATATATATATACATATATATACACACACATATATAACACACATATATATGTTGTGTGTGTGTGTGTGTGTGTGTGTGTGTGTGAGTAAACTCTGAGTTTCCTTACTCATGCTCTTTCAGACCAATTTGAAAAGTGGATTTTAATTATACTGAAAAGAGATCTGGGTGTACAGGCATAAATATCATATAATTTCAACTACTGAACAGATTACATTTTAGTTGTATATTTGGCAGTTTATGATGAAGAAAAACATAAAGGTTAACATCGGCAACTAGACCTTATTAAAAAACAAAACCAAAAAACCCTGGAAGCTGTACAATCTCACATTTGTAAATATGCCTGTGATATTAAATATATGTAACTACTAAAAAGAGCTACAGCAGGATTCCCTTTTTAAAAATTATTGAACAAACGATCATCAAATTCAGTATGACTTTTTTTTTAAGATAGAAAGATTTATTCTACACAAACTAATGAAAGCAAATACAATATTGAGATGCTGTTACATCAATATTATGAGCCTAGATGACTTTTGTTTAGTATCTTAATAGCTCGGTCATTTGTTATTCATTCAGCCACACACGGGACACCAGGGTGTGATGAAGGACAATACTCTCGGGGCATTTTGAGTTCAATTTGTGTTTCTCTACTTATGCAGAACATGTGTTGGCATCAGTGATGGTTACAACAGGGGAATCACAATGTAGAATGAAGTTTTACCATGTTCTGAGATAATTTTCTGTTTCTTAAAACACAGTCTTTGGAACAGTTCAAGTACAGTTCTGGTGCACTGTTATTGAACATATTGAATGTATTCTTTCCTATTTTTAACCTTTAATTTTTTTAATATTATTTCAGATAAAGAATTATGTGAAAGAATAAAAACAAATCTCTAAAAGTAATTTAAGCTTCAAAATAGGCTAACAAAAAGAATTTTTTGTCACTTACACTTGAAGCTATAAACAAGATGACTGAAAATATAGATTGGAGAAGTCCAGAGATCATCAGAGATATACACACACATACACATACTTACATGTGTAAACCACACCACTTTGTCTCCAACAAAATATCTACATTACCCTAGTAGCTTTGTAGCTCCACAGATTCAGAGTAATTCTAATGAGACAAGTTAAAAAAAAAAAGGATGCCACGGGGTAACATTTTTTTTCTAAATTTCTTGGGATGAAAATCCTTTAAGTGCCCATAAGTACATGTTCAATTTGGATACATTATTTAATTCCTTTGGCCTCAATTTCTTCCCCAGGAAAATATAAAAATGGGATTAGATCACCTCTAAGGCCTTGTCCAGTTCTAAAATGCAGTTGATAAATTCACAGTAAGGTTTTCAGTTTTTAAAAAAAACTAATATTTTGAAAGAACTATTTTTATTAAGAAAAAATAGCGTAAAATTGACAAGAAATTCACAGCAAGATTATATTTAATAAAATATATATTTTGCTTAAGACTTACTGTGCCACATTGAAAATCCAGACAACTGCATTTTCTAAGTACTATAATCATTTCCCTTTTGGCAAATGAGTGGCAAAAAGTTTGTCAAATCGGAAGTAAGTTCATTGATGAAGACTAAGTATCATTCTGGATTTTTAACGACTCCTTTGCATTCAGGAAATAGTAAAACAGCAAATGAAAACTGTTAATCAACATTTTATAACAAAAAGACAATGTCTTTGATAAATAATATACTCACTTGATGTGTTATCTCTTGAATCAAATACGACAGTTGAGAATATTTCCTCCTCTCCTCTTCTACCATACTGCTTCCAAATTCTCGAATCATCCTTTGTATTCTTGTTTAGAGCAATCATATAATATCTAAATTTATCATAAAGGAGCTGACTCTGGTGGATAATTTCTACATTGTAAAATTTCCTTTCCATCTCATAGAATCTAATATTTCTTTATCAAGGATGGTCATCTTCAAGTATATCTGCAGATGATAATATGAATATAAGTCTAGCATTATCTTATCAGGAATGTTTTTAACCAGATAAGATACTCTACATATATCAAATAGCTCAATGAAAATACGTAATCGATGCAATTATACATAATTATTTTTATTTCTTCTGCTTATCTACTCTATTGACCAGAGTTTCAACATATCTTTACTCCAATTTGTGAATATAAAATTATGTGATATTTTTACAAATTCTGTTTTATCCAGCTACTAACTAAAATTGAAATACATACACTGGTAGAACTACTTTGTTAAAAGTTAATAATAATTCATTTTTCATTAATAATAATAACTGCATCACATGGAAAAATCCTATAATATTTAAGAAAGTATAAAGAAAATCGGTCTGATAGTGCTTCCTTGTCATATTTTCTTATTTGTTACTGGTAGTAAATTGGTCAATATGTTAAAAATATTGAAAATTAACATATTATAAAATAATTACAATTCCCAGTTAGCCAATCTTAATTTTTAAATCAAATTATTTTATTTTTATATTTTAAATTATACAATAACTTATCATCAAATATTTTAGAGCAACAATGTAAGAGAAAAAAATAATAAAATGATTATACACTTAAAATAAAATATGCTCTTTTAATCTGCATCACAGCTTACTATTTTAAGGAGGTGTTCAATTTTACAAAAAAACATACTTTGGATCTGTACATTAAAAGACAAATATATAATAAATCCAATGAGAAGACGATATACCTTAGGAGTGATTTAATTATAATATCACCAATTTAAAATGTTTTAGAAATTTTTTTTAAAAAATAAAATTATAACTGAAAATGTTACTAAAATCAACTTTCTGAAGAAATATTTCTATTTATGAATGTAGTACTTGTGGCATTTTTAGACTTAATGATATTCTAATCTAAAATGCACATACTGGAAACCAAAATTTTTGAATGCTTGAAAATAATCAGAATTTCAGTTCTGTAAGAACACCATTCTTTCTACTGCAGGTTGAAATGATTATCTTTATCATTCTGCTTTCACTTATACTATTTAAAAAACAAACAAACAAGAAACAAATAAAACAGCTTAGTATACAAAGTCTGGGTGTGTACTTTTCCAATTCTCATTGTAGCAATAGAACATTTTTCAGTATGGATTCTTAAAAGAACAAAAATAAATTTTATTTAGCTATCTTTTCATAAGCTTTGAGTATCAGTATCATTCATTTTTGTTTTAAAATTGCATATATGCTATAAAAGAAAAAGATATTTCTCATTTAGTACCATTACCTAACTTGCTGAATGTTTTGAGGTTTTTTATATTATTCCAGATACCATTTTTAAGTAAAGTTTAATTAAAGTGAAATATTCATAGATATTTCACAATTCATTTATAAATAGTTTTTTCTATCGGATCTAAGGGAAAAAAACAAAACATAGATTTTTAAAAAATAATTTTCTGACAACAAGAAAATAATTCTTTGAAAGGTGGAAAAATCAGAATTTAATTATACGAGTTTCAATGATAAAAATTATATATAGTTAGTGATAAAAAGATAGTCAATAAATAAAATATATCTCTCATTAAGTAATAATCCTGTGGTTTCAAACACTGGCCGTTGTAGTTAAAAATTATTAATGGAGGCATTGTTATATTTAAATGGAAATTTTTCTATCAATATAATTCATATAAGTTACTGAATAAACTATCTGAGGAATGTGGTAATAATAAAAGAGTAAATATATATTTTCAGAAAATATTTGAATATGGCTCATCCGTACATGAGTTTGTGTGTAATTTAAAAGAGATTTCAATCCAAAATAAAAGCATCTTCATTGGATGGTAGCCATATTGAGAACTATAAAGACATCATCTTCGTTCTTTACTATAACTTCTTCTTTTCATCTTTTTTCTCTCTTTTTTCCTCCTGCAAAGGCTAATTTAGTTTATGATATTTAGTGCTCCTTTCTTTATTGCATTTCATTATTTCATTTCTCTAAATGTCACTCTTTTACTAAAACCTTCATGTCTCGTTAAGGATTCTACTTCGTTATACAACTTTTAAGAACAGTATCATTCATTTTACATTTTAGTCTTTCTCATTATTTAAATTAAATATTTAATGAAACTACTTTAAATAGCTTGGAAAAATAGATTTAAAGGACTAATATTTTATATTTAAATAATATTGTGCTTCCTGAAAATGCTTCCTGAAATACGACTAGTATCATCTTTTTAATGCCTGACTCTGTATTAGAATTTGGCTTCCTTTTCTTTAAAGAACATGTTTAAGTTAAAAAAGTCCTAAAGAGAAGCTTTGCCCTTACAGAGCAGAGGGTAAAGGAAAACATTTTTAACACTACCAAAAAGAAACAAAAGAAATAGATAAATTTTGCAATAGCTTTACAGTGTTTAAAGATAGGTAAGAATTAAAGTAAAAATAAAAGTAAACTCAAGTCTGATATCAAAAATTAGAAAATTTCATATGTATACTGTTTTTCCACCCACTTCTCCTTTTGGTTTTAAATCACCCATTAAAAGTTATTCAAGTAGTGTTCTGGCTTCATAGTTACAGAGGTCTGAGTTTGTATCCTGACTCTGAAAAATGTAAATAGATTCTCAAAGCTACACTTTATTTATCTATAAAATAAGTATGAAAATTATAACTATTCTGTGACAAGGCATATCAAGTACTTATCAGAGAACCTGGCACCCAGGAAGAGCTCAATGAAGTTGGCCATTACGATGTTGTTAATATTTGCTAAACAACAAAGCATCACTGAAAAAAAAAATCATTTAGAGTTAATTAGAACATGATGGTTATAACACTTATGAGATGAGTGGCATTGAGTAAATCAATTAATTTCTTTGAGTTTAAATTTCCACTTCTATAGAATAGCCTATATCTTTCATTGAGCTACAAGATCTGTGCTATGTCAATAAATGCTTACAATTATCGATTTGCAAAATTTTCTGATTTCTTCTGTTATAAATACTTGCACCAAGGCCAAATTTAAGCTTCTGATGCAGAGCTGGAAAGAGACGCACAGTTGCACATCATTACATTGTATACTCTAGTATTTTGCAATATATTATTTTACTTATAGAATATTATTTCTGCCATAGAAATGTAATAATCATTTTTTAAAAAACCTCAAAAGCGAAGATATTAGGGAAATATAGTAAAATAATCAGGAATTGATGTTTTCAGTATTTAGCATCTTTGTTTTTAGTATAATTTATTTCATGGTAAGTTCGATTAATTAATTAATTAATTAATTAATTAATTTTTATGATAATAATTGTGTTAAACAACTCACCTCACAACATTCCTGATAATTTAATAATTATCATTGTGGACCAATAGGAGCTGGCTTCAATACAATGGTGCATGAGGATTAAATTAGATAACATTGGCAGAAGCTCTTATACCAATGTCTTTTTTTAACAAAGTAGTTTGTGTGTGTGCATGTGTGTGTGTGTGTGTGTGTGTGTGTGGCATATAATGTTTATTTGTTATCACTATGATTTACCCATTTCTTTGCTCACAGTAGAATGAATTATTACTTTTGTCTGAGTCAAGTGGGGAAAGTAGATGAGAATACCAAGACAAATAAACCAAAACACAAAACCCACTATTGGATACAACTCAGTCTGGAAAACATTGACGTCTCCATTAAGTAATCAATCAGTCAGAACATATTTCGATGTCAATCGACTGGACTCAAAATTGCCTTCATCAATACTTTTAACTATAACTTTGATGATCATATGAGATGTAAATGCTGTAAACAGTATACTAAAGTTTTTTTAAGTGTCTAATTTTAAATCAGCTAAAGAAAATCTTACAGCTTTTAGATATCAGTAAAAAAGGAAATATTTCAGTATTTTTCTTCCTAGATTTATTCATTTGCCGAAGTTAGTTGATTTTTAAAAAATTAAGCATAGCATGATTCAAAATTGGCACACTGGGGAACCATTGCCACCACAAGGAATTCTCTGAAAAATCAATTAAAGCAAAGTTAAGCAAATTAAATGAGAGAAATCTCTTTCATTGAAACTCTCAAAATACAAACATATTAAAACTATACCATGTTACTCTGTATTCGAAGTACATACAAATATTTCTCTCTAATTAATAATGTCTTCTTTCAATTGACTCAACAAACATTTACTGAGTACCTACCATATTCCAATACTTGTGCTAGGTAATTTGGCAAATTACATTGATTCTCAAGTCCTCCTTGTTAACATTTTATCTAGGCTATTTAAACTTTGCACATCTCAAACAAGCTTTATAAAAGAGCCCTTGCTTACATTTTTACAATTGGGCTATGATTTATGTTTGTAAAGAAGATTTTATAATTCTCTCTGCTCTCTTTACTCACAACTAGTCTGATTTTCTAAAAATTTTATACAAATACCATATTTAAAATGATATAAATTTAATCAGCAATAGTCATACTTGGTTGTGTTATGCAACATTTAAAGAAGAATTATTTAACTTAGTTGACCTGAAAGTTTTGATTATAAACTAGTATCTCTAAGAAAAAAATTATTTTTGATATTCTCCATATTAAAAAGAATAGAAATAATTAATTTTTTTGTTTAGAATAGAAACAATTAGCCTATTATACTATTTATATCTTAAATACAGACACGCATTCACATATATATTATGTATATTTGATTTACATCTGAGAGTGAAATTGGGTCTATGATTTTCTCTCCAGATTCAGAAAATAAAGTTAAAATATCTGAATAAATGTCAAAAATAATCTTAATGGTTTAAGAAGCCAATTTAATTAGAAAATAATTATGTTAGATAAAAAGGCATTATTTTTCAAGGTCATTATTACATTCAACAAAAAATTTAGTTTCTCATAATGACATATAGCAATGATTAACTAGATGTGCAAGAATGTGAGTTATTGTAATCTTCCATGAATATTTTCAAAATTTCAAGTGCATAATGGAAATTGTTATTAAGTGTTACATTTTTACTTTGATAAAATAATTTTTGGAAACACTTTTGACAAACGAGTGCTGTGTTTATACTTTTAGTGTTATATCAATATTGCTTCATGGAGCAGATTCTTTATTTGTAGGTTATATTATGATAAAACAGAGTGGCTTACAGAGAGGGAATGTGTAAATAAATCACAGCTTCCTAAAAAAATACAGACACCTTCAGAAAATTTCCACTGGCAGTGAAAGTTGTTTTGAACTATATTTTTATTTCAAAATAAATGTAACTTACTGAGATTCACATTCCTTAAAGTAACACGGGAACAGAAAAGCAAAACAAAGAAGTGGAGTGAAGTAATAAATTGTAATAGACCCTCAATGTAAAATCATACTTAACCTGAAATATTTAGTTTCACTTTATGATGGCAAAAGAGAAAATTAAATATATTTTAAACACTTTTGTAATAATTTAACAATACACTTTAAACACATAATTATTGTATGTCACTAAAAAAAAGTATGAATACACGTTAGACGACTACTTATGCTGATGACCAAAAATTATGACTTTACCAAAGACAGAAATAGTTAAAATATCTATTGTTGTTTAAAACAGTTATTAGTTTCAAGAATGTAATGTTTATGAATTCATTATTTAGAATCTTATTCTATATTTTAAAACAAATAGATGAACTATTTTAAATTCAGTATTCGGTAAGTTTTAGAAAACACTTATTTTTTATTAAATATGGGAAAAATGGAACATCTAAAGGTATTACTGCAAGACTCACCAGAGTTTTGAAGCAATAGCAATACTCTTATCAGAAAAATTAAAAAGCTGTAACTCTCACCTGTTTTTCCTAACAAAATGCTATTGTATCTGTCTCTCAATTTAATCTTAATATTTATAGCATTTATAACTATAATTTTAGATCTTAGGGTAAATATTCAAATATCAACCGAATAGTGTGATCTAAGTGAATTCAAAAAGAAACATACCTATTTATGTTTTGCTCACCTCACTCCCTCCTCATTATTTAAGATGTAAACTGAATTTGTCATATTATTGATAATGCCTGATTTTTGGAAATAGTGAGTCACATAATAATAATGATTTCACTTTGTACAGAATCTTGATGTAACAAAAGCGTCTTGAAATAAGGAAACTTGACATCATAAGCCTTTCTTCAATGTGATGTATATTAAAAGGCCATATTATTAATTAGTCACTATAAATGCACGTTACTATAATGATAGCACTGAAGGACTCATCTTTGTGAGTCTATCATTAATGAAATCGAAAGGTTAAAAACTAATGTTTAGAATTTGATGGCTAGAAAAGATTATTTGTGGAATAATTTGCATTATGATTTCAGAGCCAAAGTTTAATACGTGACTTCATTGTATTTGAAATTCGTTAAATCTCGTGGTTACCTATGTCTTCAAAAGGAAACCATACATTTCATTTCAAAGTAAACACAGATATGACAAGGTTACCAAATATAACAAAATTAAATTATTTAAAATTGTGATTCATGGAAATTCTTTTATAATTCAATTTTTAAATAAAGTATTAGGATCTGAATGTGATCATCTATACTTTCTTGTCTTTGGAGATACTGTACAACTTTGAAAAAATCATTACTGAGTATAGTAGTGAGAAAAGCATGCAATTAGGTGTTTTAGTGAAATAATTTTATATCATTTAATCATTTTATATCCTGAGTAAAATGATTAACTACTAGTCTTAATTTCCTGAACTGAAACAGAATAAAGATAATAAAATTTACCTAAAAAGGATATTTGTGAAGATTAAACGAGAAAACACATAGCATAGCTAGCATGATATCTGTCATAGATTAGAAACTTTATATCACATTTTCTGTTCACATTCCTTATAAATGACATCTGTTTTTGAACTTTGTTATAATCACATAATTGCAAATATAAAAGAACATTTTGCTTAAATCAGTGGTTCTAAACTTGGTTGATTAGAATGCTCTGGGCCTTCTCAAATTTGGACTTTTGTGTTATTAAGAGTTTTATTAGAACAACTTACATTCTACAGTTTCACCTACAAATTATCAACTAATACGTCAAAAATATATTTCCTAGGAATAAATTAAAAATTTTTAAAGAAACATTATCACTGTCAGATTTACTGCCCTATTACTTATATGTTTCCCATCTGCAGTGATGATATTACTCTAATTAATTATTTTAATTATTTGCAAAGAAACCTTGCAAATACAAAGAAAAATAGGAAAAAATAATCGTGGATGAGAGAACCAAATGGAGAAGCAAACACTAGGTAGAAACCAGAAAAGAACCAAGGAAGGAATAGTAGGAAGTGAGCTATGGCATTAAAGAGAAATAATAACCAAGGAAGAGGTGGTAATCAGAATCATCAACAGAATTCAAGGAGAAATAAGACTGAATACAGAAAATCGATTTTGACAAGTAAATCACTGTTGACCAGAATGAATAGAATTTTTGTATCATAGTCTATAAAGATTGGATTATTTATCACTCCACCAAAATAGCTCTGGCTGAGATCCACATAGCTCTCCATGTTCCAAAATTTAATGGAATTTTTTTTAACTCTAAACTGGATTTGGCACTGTTGACATTTTCTTTAGAAAATTATCTTCCCTTTGCTTGATTTATAGTAACATTTCCATTTTCTTAACTCTGGTTATTCATAAGTCTGTGTTGCAGCTTCTGATATAGATCATACATTGTGTAATTATTCTAAGCATGGTCTTAAGCCCTATTCTCATATCACTTTTCATCTCTTGCCAGGCAATCTTATTCATGTCTACAGTTTAACTGATTAACTAAACCCAGATGAATCCCAAATGTTTATCTCTACCCTAGACTTTACTTTCGAGCTTCAGTCCTATAAACCCAGCTACCTACTCAACAGCTCCATCTGTATGTATTTAAAGTACTTCTAAGTCATGACATCTTTTAGAATCTTTCCTAGAAAAAACTTAAATTCTCAATTTCTGGGAACAGATATACCATCTATCCATTTCCCTGAGCCCAAAACTGAAGAGTCATTCCATATTTGACTCTTCACTAAATCCTGCTAATTTTAGTTTGTAAATATATCTCCAATCATCCATTCTCCCTACTTCCAAATTCATTCCTATACTATGAGAAGGATGATTTATTTTTTTAAGATCTAAAACATCACATAACATGTTATTCCATGTTTAGTACCTTGTCATCCCTGACTGCAATATTTAATTGAGCATGCAAGACTCAGAATAATTTGTCACTTTTCTACCAGTCTATTACCCCAAAAGAGATTAGGGCAATACTTACTCAAGATTGTGAGTCCAGTAAAGTTATCTCAGGATAGAGGATAACTCTCCATTCTTGAATATAGGGAGGTAAGACCCAGTAAAGAGAAACAGATTAAAGTTATCTTTAAAAAAATATGTAGTATTGGAAGAATCAAGATCTCAGAGGTAGGAGTCAATAGGTATAGCTTAAACACAACTTCCTAGTAAACAAACAAAGAAAAAAAGATAAAAGGGAGTTAAATTTAAACGTAAATATATACTTTATAATTATTTTCAATTAAATTATGTATTAGCTGTGACTGATTATATGTGGCCATAAGAGACTAAAACTCAATAGACAAGATGAAGGTCTTTTAAAAAAAAAAAAAAAAAATTAGGCTTCAATTTAAAATATTGTATCATGACTTGAAAATATATTTAAACACAGAATTATTTTCTCCATATTTTCTCTATGGTTTGTTAATTTGCATTTTCAATAATGTCATAATGTTACCATGTGGAATTTGGTATAAAACACATTTATTTTTAGTTTACTAGGAGATTCTCTGTAAGTTTTGGAAATCGCATAAATTCAATGCTAGTTGGATAATTCTTAGTTGACTTCACCAATAAGTAGGTCTTTCCTAAAATGCTGAAAATTTGCACTTTGAAGACATTCAGAAGAAGTTGCTGTAAGCTCTGAGGGCAATTCCAGTTATTAGCAGATGCATGCTCTTGTGACTATGTAAGTATCTCTTTATATCACTTTATCACTCATAAAGTGTCACTGTGTAAACTACTCTCTGGGTGGAAGCCAAACACTTTTGGAAGCTGAATAACTCTTTCAGGCAACTAGAAATCTATTCATTTCACTGAAAGAATAAATAGTGTATGAACTGAAAGAATTTGATTCAATAAGTATGAAATAATTTGTTTTCTGTATAATTTTACCTGAGATGTGACTGTAAAGTATGGAGATTGATTTTTTTATGCATATCTGAAACTAAAAACCCTCATAACAGCTATTTGTAAAGAGAATGGTTTTGAGTTGTGTATATGTACTTCAATAATAATTCCAGCAATTAAGAAAATTTAAGAATCATCTTTTTGAATTAACCTCAAAGTAAGGGCATTAGGTCAAACAAAAATTCTTCTGGACATTTTCATCATAAATTAATTTGTGCAGACAAAAAAGTGATTTTTCTGGGTTTCTCACTAATTTTTTTTCTTATTAAAAGTGCAAAATTTACAGTGGTTTAGAAAAAATAAATCATTTACAGGATCAACTAGTTATCATAGTAGAAGTTTACTTTAAATAGAAGTTTCATATAATATGTTTTGAGGTTTAGCATCCTCATTTGAATAAATTTATAAACAGAACACAGGCATTTAGCTGGTCCTTTCCCACATCACCAACAATGTAATCAATAGACTCTAAAGATAGGATAAAAATCAGCAAAATTTCTGGTGACTGAAGAAGAATTTTGATCAATTTCTGTGGATAAACAGCAATAGAATTATATTAAATGCAGTTACTCTGATCTGTTCATCTTTTAAAACAACAGTGTCACCATGGAATATATTAGGTTACTTATAAATAAAGAAAACTTGAATTTAACTAAGACTTTCCTGTTATCACCTTCAATGCAAGAAATCAACAGAGAATGCCTTTCACACAGTTGATCCTTGAACAACACAAGTTTGAACTGTTCAGGTCCACTTACACACGGATATTTTTCAATAAATGCTGTAAATGTATTCTCTCTTTCTTATAATTTTCCTAATAACATTTTCCTTTCTCTAGCTTACTTTATTGTAAGAATCAGTATATAAAACACACAACATATAAAAAATGGGGTAATTGACTGTTTATGTTATCAGTAAGGCTTCCAGTCAAAAGCAGGCTATTAGTTAAGTTTTGGAAAGTCAAATGTCATACACAGATTTTCAGCTCCCCTTACCTCCACCTTGTTCGAGGGTCAACTGTATTTCAAGGGGAAATAAAACCCATTATACACATTCTTAAATATTCAGGGTCTGAAAAAGTATTCATGTATTCATCCTGAAGATGTATTAATTGAACAATGATCCAGCTGCCTTAGACAAATTGCAAATCTATGCTATAAAAGGATGAATGGCGAGCATCGAAACACTCAATTTTTAAGTCAATGTTTATTACTTTTATAACTTTATTTCATTTCTGATCATGACCTCAAGTCAATTTTGAGAAATTCGAAAATGTGATTTAAGAGATTCATAAGAAGAAAAGAAGAGAAGAAAAAGCAACAGAGACAGGAATCTGAGAGAGGGCTGTCATGACAGATTTCAGAAGCACTAGCAAAGGTATACTTTCTGAGATGAAGGATATAACTAAAGTTGAAATATTTATGTCCCTTTTTGGAACAGCAGGAGCAGGATCAGATGTGAACTGCCAGCAGTAGGAGTATTAAAGATTAGGTTTAGTTTATAGAAACAGGGAAACTGGTGTTCCATGAAGTATCACAGAGACATAGAATGTTGGGCAACAGAGAAGTTATACTTGCATTATGAAAATCAATCATCTGGATACTATTAAGATACTTCTCTGCCCAAAGGAACCTCTTACAAACAGCTAGTCCAGGAAAATCAGCTATTTTAATAATGGCAGAACTTAGATACAAAATCATCATAAAAGGATACAAAACAAAAGGAAAGGAAAAAAAGAAAAGAACTTAGATACAAAATCATGATAAAAGGATAGAAAACAAAAGGAAAGGAAAAAAAGAAAAGAAGAGAAATGAACAGAAAACAAAAGAAAGTAGTATAACTTTCCAACAGAAGAAGGCTACTCACCAGGAAAATGTTGCTAATGAGCAGCAAAAAATGTGAGCAATAATTATCCATTTTTTAAAAATAATAAAGCAATTGCCTCTTTGGAAAAAGACCTCAAGTAGAGATGCAAAAATTAAGGAAGGAAATGAAAAGGCAATAAGTAAAATGAAATATGGTCTGCCAGAACTCCCAAAAGAAGAAGGAAAAAATAATATAAAGAAAAAATTTAAAAATAGAGGGAAATAAATGAAAATAGGTATTATGTAAAATACAATAAAATACATAGAGGAATTTTAAAAAGTAACCTAATTTAAATAGAAATTTTAAAAAATCTTAAAAAGTTTTAGAAAAAATAATAATTATAGAAGAAGGCAAAATATATTAACATATGTAAATCAAGGTTGAAAATAATCGAGAATAGTGAAATAGAATACATATTTAAATATATAATTTAAGAAAACTGTCCTGAAATAAAAGACTTGAATTAGCACACTTAAAATGCCAGAACCAGTTCTTTAAACATCTAAAAATAGCTTCTCTACAAATAAAAGTTTTTTATTATAAAAATAAAGAAAACAAAATATACAGTAAAGATCACAAAAAATAATTCACACTTAAATCCACCAGAGAGGCTAATTATTATTAATATCTGTTATATGTGTTTCAGTTTTTCTGTACTTAACTAAGAATACAGTATAAAATATAACATAACTTAATATCATATGTGATAAAATGATATATTATAAAATATATATTTTACAGAAAAATGATTATATGTTGACATGTCTTTTTACACTAAATAAATGTATTAAGTATATTTTCCCATGTATTTTTATATTATTAATTATAATTTAGAAATTTATATTGAAAAATACTTTCATGATCCTGATAGAAAAAAATTATACAGTACAAAATTGTATAGAAGGAAGAATTCATCAACTTCCCATCTCAAGCTCTTTTTTTCGTGTATTTTTCCAGATCTTTACACAAATGAAAACACACTATAGACCATGTTTGGACACTTTTTCCATTGGTAATGCATTTATTTATTTGACCCCCTCAAAGGATCAAATATCAGCAATATAGATCTACTTCATTCTTTTAGATGGCCTTATGGAATCACATTGAAACATAGTACTACAATTGCTTAAATATACTGTTAGCTTATTTTCAGTCTTTGCTTTTCTGATGATATTTTGCCATATAAATGTAAGATATGTGCTATTATTTTTGTAAGATAAATACCTAGAAATGCAATTGTGAGATGAAAATATAGATACATTTAAATATTAAACAGCTCTTACCATACAGATCTCCAAATATGTTACGATTTTCTGTACTCGGAGAAGAGGAGTGAAGCCCCTTAAGTTTTTTCACCCTCACCACGCTTGTATATCAACATTTTTTTTTAACCTTTACCAATACAATAGAGGAAAGAGTAGTACTTCATTGTGCTTTAACTAAAATTTTTAAATCATTGGGTTGGGAAATTTTGCCCAACTACTTTCATTTCTTTATCTGAATTTGGCTGTTTATGAACAATTTCCCATTTTACTGTTCGATGTTGATTGTTTTTGTATTGATTTACAAGAGCTTTTTACATATTAAGTAAATTAAGATTTTTGCATGTCACATGTGGTATAATTAGTCTTCCCCAGATTGCCATATTTTTTAATTGATATTGATCATTTCCGTGTCTACCAGCAAAATATTTTTTAATTTTAACGTAGTGAATCTTACTTTGTGGCTTAATTAGAGAGTGTTTCTTCCTCTATGATTTTATTTGTACTTAATTTCCCCTGTACTTAATTTAAACTCTTTTATTAAAAATAATGCATAATATCCCACTATATCAGTCGACATCATAATTTATTAAACCTATCCCTTATCACTGATTACTTCGTTTGGTTTCTTTTTTAAAAAATTCTAAGCAGTGTTGGAAAGAACATCCATATATTTTATATACATTATTTTAGTCATATCTGTTTCTTTATGGTGGATTTTGCACTGTAATTACAGGGTCAAATAGCATTCTTCTGTTTAATAGTTTATATTTGTAGCCCTGCCAAATGGCCCACCACAAACGTTTTATAATTTACATGTCTATACAGTGCATGAGAGGTGTCATTTCTTGGCACCATTACAAATGCTGAGTGTTGTTAGTTTTAAACATATTTACCAATCATAAAGTTTTATGCTCAAGTTTGTCTTAGGACAAATATGAATTACATTATTTATTCCCAGTCCTTTATATCTTTTTCTCTAGTTTTCTTTTCCAATACTTTTTACTGAAAACTTAGGTTGTTTTCTGCGCCACTCAAATAAAGGACTTACCTAAGGAAAAAAAAATGCCCTCTGGGCAAATGGTAGAAATATTGCACAAAAGGAATTGCTACTTCATGTAAAGAGATAATTCTTTTCTAGCAACATATTTAGATGCTTCTTTTTTCACATCTAACAGCTCCATTTTTTGTATTGAGATAAAAACATCACCTCAATTTCATTATGTCTGTTCCCACAGCCCATTTCAACTCCTATTGTATTCCGTTCTCACTTATCTGGGGAAAAGATGGACTATATGTGTGAGGCTGAATGAGGCTCAAACTTTATATCATTTCCTTGCGTCCTCATCATCAAGGGTTGGCAGAGGAGGGAAATTCATTCTTTCTCTACTGAAACCCGTCCTTCACATGTGTACAAAGCTCCAGACAGACAGGCTGGAGACTTGCATGTCCTCCAAAGACTGCACTTGTAAAATCACTCTTGCAAAATCAGACCCTTGCTAATTACAATACTAACATCTATTAACTTTTTCATTCATCAGCAATTTTCATTCATTTCTTAAGGCTAATACTAATTGCAACTTTAAAAAAATAATAATGCTAAATAGGGCAAGCAATTTGGGAACCCAAATAGTCTATTCCCTTCCTGATACACATTAGACACATTCACAGAAGAGGGAAAAAAAATCCTTCCAAAGAGCTGGCACTGCAAATTATTATTTTTATAAATTAAATTTGTTCTAGGGTTATTGAATAGACTATTTTTTTAACTTAAAGTGAGAGTTTGGGGATAATCTACTTGGTAAGCAGTCTAAATGGAGAATTTAAAATGAGGGAAAATATGTTGAAGAGGAAATAACAAGGGGAGTAAAGTACTAGATCTTGAAAAGTAATCTCGTATAAACCAAAGGGACTTTTAATAAACACGATCTTTGTTAAATTTGCTCTGGATAGAGCCAGCAAAGATTCCAGAAATATTTTGCTAGTTAAGAAAATAACTGCTCCCCTAAAATAATTCTTTTGACCAGTTGGTGTGCTATTTATCTTCTAGTTGCAATTATCATATCAAAATGTTAGCTAAAATAAAATAATTTATCCTAATTAGATGAAGAGGATGAAGGTTTATTTCTTTATTTATTAGTTTGGTAAGAATTTATTGACATGTTCATCCTTAAATTCAGTCATTTCCTAGTTTGGCAAATCGGAACCCTCACCTGAATATGCTAGTTACTGGAACTATAGCCACAGAATAAGTTACCATTTAAAATAGCATTTGTGTTTCTATTTTGAAGGCCATGTTTGTTACCATTGTTAGTCCATTTAATTATAGAATGGGCTAAGGTCAAGAGGAGTATATAGAATAGTATAAGAGTTAATAAACTCTGGTTTGTATTCAGGTACATATCTATTAACTTGAGATGGTAAATATGCTTAATGTCCTTAAACCAATGTGAAGTAGCATATGCAGTTATACACATATGACACCAATATATGAGACTTTGCCTCTGAAGGTTCACCTGTGGCATTCAGATGTTGAAGATGAGATTTGGGAGTTGAGATAATCCATGGTTGTCACATAAACAGAGGTGATTTCCTTAGGATTTATCCTCCTCCACAATGACTTTAGCCCTCAAGACTTGACTCACAGAGTTTCCTTCCATTCAACAACCAGTCACTTTCAAATTTTGCACAGCCGGTAAGAGCATGTTATGAGCTCAATCTAATGACCACTAGAAGACTCAATACCCCCATGTGGCAATTTCTGAAGAGCCTTCTGCCCAAAATATTTAGATCTCTTTTATTAGTAATCGGAAATATACTTTAACACAGAAAAGAGTACAATAGGAACAAAAGGTACTTTTATTGTAAATACAGCCTTGCAAGAATTACAAACACAATTAAATCATTGGTTTTATTACACAATAAAATAAAGGTAAAGGTCATGATTAAGCTTACTCAGATGTGCTGCTGGTCAAATTATAGCTTCTGAAATATGATTATGTGCTACAAAGCCAGTAAAGACAAACATTTATTTGGTGTCCCAACACTAAGATTATGGAGTGTGAGAGTAAATTAAAAGAAAATAGAGCTTAGAATAATAAATATATCAGTTAACGCGAGTGTTATTTTGCAACTAATCAATTTCTAGTCTGTCAGTGCTACCTTTTACCACTTTTCCTCACTTTGGTCGTAGGGTCCTCAGCTTGATTTTTGTATTTTGTGCAGTGTTACTGACTACTTTTTTTTTTTTTTTTTTTTATGTTTTTTCTTTTTTAACACAAAACAAACCTTA
>NW_006440638.1:6714918-6722510 GCF_000325575.1 Pteropus alecto | reverse complement strand
GCTTTTAGCTTTTGACACTAAGCAAAGCATGTAGTGATGCAACAGCAGTGAGATCCCTTCTCCAGAAAAAGGACAGCAAATAGGACTTTCTCTTTGTGATCCAGGAAAGAGGTCTTTACTAATTCCAGTAGAATCAGCATTCCTTTGGTAAATATTATGCACACAGTAAGTAAATTTGAGATTATGGTAAAGTAGACTATGTTTATAGCAAAATATAGAGAACTTAAATATTCTTGGGCATCTTTTCACATGTCTATAGGCCTTCTGTATTTCCTCTTTGGAGAAATACTTATTCCGATTGGCTCATTTTTTAAATTGGATTGTTTGGGGTTTTTTGGTGTTGAGTTGTATGAGTTCTTTATAAATTTTGGATATTAACCCTTCATCAGATGTATCATAGGCAAATGTCTTCTCTCATTCAGTAGATTTTCTCTTTGTTTTGTTGATGATTTCCTTTGTTGTGCAAAAACTTTTTAGTTTGATATAGTCTCATTTGTTTATTTTTTCTTTTGTTTCCCTTGCTCGAGAAGCTATATCATAAAAGAAATTACTAATAGCAATATCAGAGAGTTTACTGCCTCTGTTTTCTTCTAGAAGTTTTATGGTTTCAGTTCTTACATTTAAATCTTTAATTCATTTAGAGTTTATTCATTGTAGTCCAGTTTTACTTTTTCACTTGTATCTGTCCAATTTTCACAACACCATTAAATGAAGAAACAAAGATGTCTACTTTTGCTGCTTCTATTGAACATAGTATTGGAAATCCTAGCTGCAGCAATCATATAAGAAAGAGAAATAAAAGGCATCCAAACTGGAAAGGAAGAAGTAAAACTCATTTTTTTTTCAGATGATGAGACACTATGTATAGAGAACCCTAAAGATTCCACCCCAAAACTGTTAGAATTGATAAGTGAATTTATTAAAGTAGCAGAATATAAAATTAATATTAAGTTGGTTGCACTTTTATACACCAATGATGAACTATTAGAAAGAGAAATTAAGAAAACAATCTCATTCACTATTGCATCAAAAACAATAAAATACTTAGGAATCAATTTAACCAAGGAGGTAAAAGACCTGAAATTATATCATTAAAAAAAAAAAATCGAAGAAGATATAAATAAGTGGAAGCATATACTGTGCTCATGGATAGAAAGAATCAACATTGTTAAAATGGCCATACCACCTAAAGTAATCTATAGATGATGTAATGCAATCTTTATCAAAATACTAATGGCATTTTTCAGAGAACTAGAATAAATAATCCAAAAATGTATATGGATTATTAAATAAAAGATCCCGAATAACCATGGCAATCTTGAGAAAAAAAGAACAAAGTTGGAGATATCACATTACCTGATATCAAACTATACTACCAAGCTATAGTAATTAAAACAGCATGGCACTGGCATAAAAACAGACACATAGATCAATGGAACATAATAGAAAGTGCAGAAATAAATCCACACCAAAATGCTCATTTAATATATGACAAAAGAAGCTAGATTATTTTTCATAGATTTTATATTTTAGAAAGTTTTAAATTCACAGATAAACCTAAAATAAAGGTACAGAGTTCCCATACACCCCTTGTTCACACAAATTCATAGCCTCTTTATCATTATCTCATATCAGAGTGCTACATTTATTACAAATGATGTATCTACATTGACTCATTTTTAGCATCCAGAGTCCATAGTTTACATTAGGGACACTAATGTACACTCCTTGAATTGTACATTCCATAGGTTTGGACAAATATGTAATGACATATATCCACCATTATGTTATCATAGAAGGTAGTTTCGCTCCCCTAAAAATTCTCTGTCTTATTTAGCCCTCCCAATAAAGACGATAATTTTGAACTCTTAAAACTGGCTAAAAAAACCCACAATATTTGCACTGAAATAAGTTGTAACACTAAAAGACTTCAAAATGAAATGTGTCATAGTGCTGGTTCATTTTGGGGCTTCTAATTTTGCTGAATTAGTTACATTTAGAAAGCTCAGTATGGGAAAAATAAAACAAAACATAGAGCTACTAAAAATAACATTAATTTATCCCCAATTCTATGGTAGGAATGGTAGCTATGGTGGTAAAAGTAGTGAGATGTTGCAATTCAGTATGTTAACTGATCATTTCTGTGTCTTTCTAATTTTGTAATATTGCAATAATGGTTGATAAAACTGCTGTGGTATAGTGAAAAACATTAGAAAGATGTACTCATGACTTCAGTGATCTTGGACACATTTAATTTTTTTATAATTTTATATATTAATTTGTATAACAGAGGAAAAAATACCTCTGCTTACAATTTACAGAATACCTAGCTAGTGAAGAATATTAAAGATAAAAAAAAATTAAGAATAGAAAGGAAGAAACAAAATACTCACTCTCAGATCAAGTAATAGTTTACATAAAATATCCAAAATAATTACATCTAAACGATTTAATTAAGATAATTTAGCAATATTACAAGAAACAAATCAACATATACAAATCAGTTTCCATATAATAAGAACAAACCAAAATAGTTTTAAAAGAACAACATTTATCTAAATTTCAGTTACATTGAAAACATCAAATACTTAAGAATAAATTTAACAAAAACATAAAAACATGCAGAACATTAAGAAACATTAAGTGAAATTAAATAAAACCTAAACAAGTGAAGAGATACACCACTCATAAATCAGAAGACTAAACATTATACAGATATGAAATTTTCCTAGATTTATATACAAAATCAGTGCACTTCAAAAAGTTCCAAAAAATTTTTTTGTGGAAGTTAACAAACTAATTGTAAATTTGTAGTCAGAGAGTCAAGAATAGCTAAGATACACTTGAAGAAGATTAAAGAGCTTGTTCTACAGTATATCAAGGCTTATTATAAAGGCATAGTATATTATTAGAATAGTATTGGCAAGAGGATTGACACATAGGTATAAGCCAGAAGCAGGCATATATGGACACTTGATTTATGACAAATGAGATGCTGTTAAGCAATGGAAAAGGTGATCCTTTTCAATATATTCTGTGAGGATTAGTTTGGCCTAATGTAATTATTTATCACAACTTTTCACTCAGAGTAGCTCATTTGGGAAAATATAGAAATTGTTTACAAAATATAATGTAAAATTTGACTACTATTTCACACCATATGCAGAATACAATTCTTGGAAGATGGTAGAACTAAATATAAATGTGAGAAATAAAATCAAAGCACTCACAAGAGAATATAATAATAACCCATCATGAGCTCAGAGAAGAAATATTTAAACAAACTCAAGTAGTAATCGTAAAGAAAAACATTGAATGAGCTTCAATAAAGTAAAAACTTCTACTGGCCACATGATAACTGAGTGAAAAGGCTAGTCACAAATTATGATATGTCATTCAAAACACGTTTAGAAACATGTTTGAGGAAAATCAAAGACAATAGGAGAGAGGAAAATGAGGACAACAAAAGAACTCTTGCTTTTTAACACCTGTGTCTATAGAAAAACAGTGAACACAGCCTAACTCCTATCCAGATAAATATAAAACTTCATATGAAAGGCCTATTTATTATAGTTCTTTTTAACCAGTACACCATGCCCAACTTTCAACAGAAAATGACAATGAGTACTAAAAGAGAACAGTGTTTGAAGAGACAGATAAGCATCATAACTAGACTCAGAGATGACAGAGATGTTAGAATTATTAGACTGAAAATTCAAAACAACTTTGATTAATATGCTAAGGGCTCTCATAGAATTTATATGTAATAGTCCATTAAATGCAAGAACAAATGGGAAATAAACAGAGATGAAAACTCTAAGAAAGAATAAAAAGGAAATGCCTAAAATCAAAAACATTGTGTGGGTCCCAGGTCTGGCTGTGATCTAGGCACGTGGCTAGGAATAGGACCCCATATTTAGAATGTTACATTAGTATAGTAGTGCGCCTGCACCTGAAATATGTAAACATAATTCAGCTTATTGTATCACGCATGTGTGGCTGAAGGCCACTATTGTACTCTGATATATGTAGAGCCATATAGTTCCCAGGGGAGCAGAAAGGTAGTAGAAGAAGAAGAGCAGAAGCAGAAGCATACTCCCTGCAATAGAACTACACTCCCTACAATAGAACTGCACTCCCCACAATAAAGTTAGTGCCTTCGGTTTCTCATGTCAGCCACTTGTACATTCTTGCAACTGAGCATTTCACCACCAAAACCTTCCCTCTTGATCAGCTTGGTACTGACACTTGCTGTAGTCAGCAGGATGAGATGTGTACGGACCCCAATGCTCTATAGATGGTCCCCGGGTAGAAGACATGCGGACCCCCGCCTCCCAATGGTACTCTGTGGCCACGTATCTGGCTACATGGATTCCCCTGGAGGATTGGGAATAGGGCAAAACTGCATCTGGAGGATGTCTGGAAAGTCCTGGAGATTTTGGAGCGTAATGTCCCTACTACTCAGCAGGAGGCAGTGGGGCGGGTGGCCTGGTTGTTCCTGGCGGTGCTGCAGCAGGCCAGCCTGCAGGTTCAGGATCAGGCTCAGCAGGTGCAGCAGATATAGCGCCAGGAAGAAGCACTGGGAAGGTGGCTGGTGGCAGCAGAATGCATGCTGCAGCACCCTGAAGGGTCGTTGACATCATCCCAGCCTGGAAGCCGGCTGGCGATACCGCAGCAGGCATAGCCAGTGAACAGCAGCAGGTTGAAATAGAACAGCCATTGGCCTTTATCCAGTACACACCCGGGGAACTCCAGGACCTGACGAAACAGGTAAGGCAGAAAGCCGGGGAGACAGTTCAAGGGTGGCTGCTGTAGCTGTAGGATGACGCGTCTGAAGGGACTGAATTATCTCCAGAAGAAATGGCTCAGCTAACCTCCATAACAGTGATATCGTCCCTCAGGCAGCACCTCCAGAAAGTGGCTCATCCAAAGCGGGGGCACAGGCAACCACTCCCTGATTAACTGGCTCATGTTCGCTGCATGGACAGTGGGCTGACTCGGGGAAGCTGCTAAAGACAGTGAGCAGATGGACTACATACTTAGATCTGGTCCAGATAATTCAGGAATGGGCATGCAACAGATAATGTTTTGCGCCCATTATACAAGCTCTGATGAAGAGACATTTGCAACTCTTATGAAGGACTTGATTTTGACTTCTGGCCTGGCCAGTACTTTTGGCAACACTGCGGCACTGCTGGCCCCTTACATGGATAGGCGGATCCAGGAGATGACTTCTGCTATGGCTAGGTTGGGGGATGTACAACTTAAATGCAAGGAGCATTCCATCCAAGTGTGCGCCCTACTGCCCGCCGCACTCCAAGACTAGCCAGTGCATGGAGGGAGGCTGGCTGGAAAGTGGGAGCAGAGCAGCGCCCAGCCCAAGCACCCTGGGAGTGAGTGGCAGGCAAATGGGGTTTGATCTCCTCCAGACAGGGGTCGTTGCAGAAGAGATTGAGCAGCAACCTAATGAAGTGCTGCTGACCAGCAACTGACTTTTATTCCTGGGAAAGCAGCAACCCATGATGTGCATCTGGCCAATTATCTCCCAGATTAGGGATTCGGCTGGGACACTCGATTGGCAGGGGAGACAGTTGACCTAAGGCCTCGGGAGATGAATAAGGTTATACCACCCCTGCATGCTGCCTTGCCTAATGTTATGTACATTATAGACTGGTTGTCACATGAACTTGGACGATACTATTATGTAGTAGACTTGGCAAATGCCTTTTTCTCTAGCCCTACCCTGTGCCATGGTCTTGTGGTTCAAGACTTCCAGCAGTGCCATTACATTGATGATATAATGCTGTTTCTCTTACAGAACTAGAAGCAGCGGTTACCAGCCTACAAGAATCTCTCATCAACTGGGGTTGGGCAGTCAAGGAGGATAAGGTCCAGAGACCTGGCTTCTCTGTTAAATTCTTAGGAGTTTTCTGGTCAGGTAAGACAAAAGTAATGCTGGAGGTAGTGATTGTAAAATACAGGCATATCCCTGACCTGAGACTATGAAGCAGCTCCAAACCTATTTGGGACTGCTGGGGTTTTGGAGAGTATTTATTCTCCATCTAGCTTCCTTGATGTGACCCCTGCACTGTCTAGTGTGATGGGGTGCCCAGTAGAATAGGACCCATGAGACAGGAGAGGCCTTTAAGGCTACAAAGCAAGCCATAGCACAAGCCCAAACTCTACTCATTGTAGATCCAGCTCTTATGGTGCAGGTGGATAATACAGGGTATGGATGGGGCTTATGGCAGAAGCATGTCTCCTGGAGGGTGATGATAGGCTTCTGGTCCCAATTGTAGAAAAGCGTGGAAGCACCCTATTCTCTGATAAGTGCGGAAGTGCAGTATTCTCTGATAGGCGTGGAAGCATGGTATTCTTTGATAGAGAAGCAACTGGCTGCTATATAGCAGCCCTTCTGGCCAGTGAGGCCATCAGTGGTCCCAATCCTGTAACCGTACAGTCCACGTACCCCATATAAGGGTAGCTGCGGTCTTAGGGAAGACTCCCTGTATGGGAATTGCACAGACCCCTACACTAATATAATAGGAGGCTTGCCTGGAGCAGCAGGTGCAGTTCTCTGTGAGCCCCTTGTCAGATCAACTACATTCCCTATTGAGATCTGTGCAGTTTCAAGCAGAACTCCTGGTGGAGCCTGCTGAGGTAGGAGATGTATTGAGTCCCTATGTAGAGGATCGGGCTCTCATCCCTGAGGATTCCTAGTACACAGATGGCTCGTACCATGAAACAGGTAGTGAAATGATAGAGACTGTTATTGATGTGGGCACAAGCAAAAGTTGCTATGTCACAATGCTCCTGGTGTGCTGAGCAGCACCCAGAGTGACGGTGAGTAAAGAGTGCCCTGGGGGTGATGCCCTGTGGGGCTAAGCCACTTCAAGAATGGCAAGTGGATTGTGGGCCCAAGGTAGCACCCTCTAGGCCAGATCCTGCGCTGCGACCCTGTTGGAGTGGAATGTGTGTCCCAAGCATGGTGGGTTCCAGGTCTAGCTGTGATCTAAGCTCATGGCTAGGGATAGGGCCCTAAATTTAGAATGTTACATTAGTGTAGTAGGAAGCCTGCACCTAAAATATGTAAACATAATTCAGCTTATTGTATCATGCATGTGTGGCTGAATGCCATTTTTGTACTCTGATATATGTAGAGCCATATGGTCCCCGGAGGTGAAGAGTAGCAGAAGAAGAAGAGCAGAAACAGAAGTGTGCTCCCCTCAATAGAACTGCATTCCCTGCAATAGAACTGCACTTCCCACAATAAAGTTAGTGCCTACCGTCTCATTCTCATATCGGCCTTTTATATATTCTTCCGACTGGGCATCTCACCACCGAAACTTCCCTTCTTGATCAGTTCGGTGCTGATACATTGTAATAAAAATGAAAAAATGCTTTTGTTTAGTAGACTAAATATAGGCAAGGTAAGAGTAAGTAAGCTTGAAGAAATGTTAATAGAAAATTCTAAAACTAAACTCTAAAGAGAAAAAAGAAGAAAAAGACAAAACAGACTAACCAAAAAAATGTAAGACAATTACAGAAGATGTAACACACATTGAGAGAGAGAGAGAGAGAGAGAGAGAGAG
>NW_006440638.1:6700545-6714863 GCF_000325575.1 Pteropus alecto | reverse complement strand
AGAGAGAGAGAGAGAGAGAGAGAAGAAAGTGATAGGGAAGTGTTTGAAGTAATAATAGCTGAGAATTTTTCAAAATTAATATTGAACACCAAATCACAGATCAAAAAACTCAGAGAACACCAAACAGAAGCAGAATAAATACTAGAAACAAACAAATAAACAGTTAGACCAGGTATATTCTATTCAAACTGAAGAAAATTAAAGACAAAGAGAAAATCTTGAAAAAGTCCAGAGGAAAAAATTACCTTACCTATAGAGAAGCAATGATAAGAATTACATCAGACTGCTCTTCAGAAACCATGCAAAGAGATAAAACAAAATATTTAGTGGTCAAAGAAAAGAAACCTCACCAATTTAGAATTTTGCATATAGTAAAATCATCTTTCAAAAGAAATAGAGAAATAAAAATTTTCTTAGATAAACAGAAATTGAGGTAATTTGCTGTAGTAAATGTAATTTGCCAGAAATGTTAAAAGAAGTTCTTCAGAGAGAATAAAAGTAATATAGGTCAGAAACTTGAATCTACAAAAAGAAAGGAAGAGCATTAAAGAACAGATAGATGAAGATAAATAAAATCTTTTGCTTTTCTTATTCCTAATTGATCTAACAGATAACATTTTTCAAAGTAATAATAGCAACAGAATATTCAGTAATTATAGCTTACCAATAAGTTAAATGAATGGCAACAGTGTTGTAAAGCAATACAGTGAGGAACTAGGAATACTCTGCTATTTGGTAGTTGTATTGCCCATGAAGCACTATGCTGTTATTAGAAGGTGAACTTGGATTAATTGTAAATATATATGCAAACTCTAGGGCAACCACTAAAATAAATTTTTAAAAAGTATATTTGATGTTTGGAAGTATCAGAAGGAATATTTGATATGGTAGGAAAGCAGAGAAATAAAACAAACTTCAAAAAGTATGAAAGAATTGAAATCACAGAGCTCATTCTCTGACCATAATGGGATTAAACTAAAAATCATTAACACAAAGATTAACTGAAAAAAAAATTCTCTAAACACTTGGACCTAAACAGAACAATTCTAAATAACCAATGGATTGAAGAAAAGCTTTCAAGGGAAATATAAAAAATACATTAAAGTAAATGAAAATGACAATACAACATGTCAAATTTGTGGGATACAGCTAAAGCTTCCTTGAGAGCATACATTGAAGAAAGAGAAAATAACTCTTATGAATGATTTAAGCTTCTATCTCAAGAATTTAGGGGGAAAAAGCAAAATACACTCAAGCAAGACAAAGGAAAAAAAATAAAGATAAAAACAGAATCAATTTGAAAACAGAAAAATAACAGAGAATACTAATAACACAAAAATCTGGTTTTTTTTTTTTTTTTAGAGATCAATAAAATGGCAAGCTTCTGGCAAGAGTGACAAAGGAAAAAGAGAAACACATATTACTAATACTAGGACTGAAACGACAGATACGTGTACAGATTTTTCAGACAACAAAAGGACGATAAAGGAATACAACACATAAATTTGATAATCTAGACTAAATGGAATACTTTCTCAAAAAACAAGAAAGAAAAGAAAGAAAGTGATAAAGTATATTTTTCCTGTACCTATCACAATTCACCCAATGTGAAATAGATAATATATATAACCCTATACGTTTTAAGAAAATTGAATTCATAATTTTAAAATTTTCCCTGAAAGAAATTTTCTGGCCCAGATCTTTTCACTAGTATCCTACCGCAAGTTAAAAAACTGATTCTACATAATCTCTTTCAGGAAATAGAAGAGGAGGAAACACTTCTTAATTAATTTTATGAAACTAATACTGCTCTGATACCAAACCAGTACCCCCTCCAAATAAATCCTAAATATTAATATTCCTTATTAATAATGTAGGCACTAAAATGTTATCAAATAGAATTCAGCAATATATATAAAGAATTATGCATCATAACCAAGTGAGGTTTATTCCAGGGATGCAAGGTTGGTTCAACACTAAAAAGAATATTCACATGATCATATCAATTGACACAGAAAAAGCATTTGATAAAATTCAAAAGCCTTTCATGTTGAAACTCTCAGAAAAATAAGAATAAAGGAGAACATCTTCAACCTGATAAAAAATATCTACTCCTCCCAAAAAAACAACTTATAACTAACATTATATCTAAAGGTCAGACTGAATGCTTCACTGCTGTGATCAGCAATTAGGCAAAGATGTACACCCACACCACTCTTGTTTAACATAGTATTAGGAGTTCCTGCCAGTCAATAAGGCAAGGAAAAGAAATAACAAATATAGAGATCAAAAAGGAAGAAATAAAATGGTTCCTATTTGTAGAGGACATGATTAAATATGCAGAAATTTCCAAAGAGTATACAAAAGAACTTTTAAACCATTAAGTGAGTTTTACAAATTCCCAGGACACAAAATATATATGCCAAAAGCACATGCATTTCTATACATTAGCATGCACACATGAAGGTCAAAATTAGAAATAAAATACCATATTTAACTCAAAAATTAAATACTTAGGTATTAATCATAGTATGTACAGAAATTTTATGCCAAAATTACACAATACTGATGAATAATTTTTTTAAAAATCTAAATGTATCTAAATAAATAGAGAGATATAATGTGTTTACACATACTGAGTCACACTGGAAGACTCAATGTAGAGAAAATGCCAATTCTCCCCAAACATATATAAAAATTTAACACAATTTTTGGGATAGAGAAATATTGAAGGAACACCTGAATAGATACGGACCCCAAGTCTTCTTTTCCCAAAGCAAAGATAGATGTTATTCCATTATTACAAGACTTCCTTTCTTTGTCTTTTTTGCTGTTGTGTCCTCAGTGCCTTGAACATTGCCTGTGATATAATAGATGTCTATTATGGGTTCAATTGTATCCCTGAAAAGATATGTTAAGAACTTAATATCTGGTACTTGCAAATATGACTTTATTTTGGAAATAATGTATTTGTAGATGTAATAAAATTAAGATGGAGTTTAGTAGAGTGAGCCCTAATCCAATATAACGATGAATTCACAAGAAAAGACAGAAGCACATGAGGAGAATTCCATATTACAGCAGAGGCAGAAACTACGGCTCCAAGCCAAAGAATGTCAAGAATTGATAGTAACCACCAGAAGCTAGGAAGAGGCAGGAAAGGATTCTACCGTCGCAGCAGGAACGTGGCCTGTTAACACCTTGATTTCAGACTTCTAGCCTCCAGAACTATAAGAGAATAAATTTCTGCTTCTGTAAGCCTCTCAGTTTGTGGCACTTTGTTATGGCAGCCTAGGAAACTAATACATACCCATTAAATAGTTCTTTAATAAAATATAAGATAAAAATTATATTTTCATGTTAAGGCCCTTGTTTAAAAATTTATTGATAGATACAGAAAAAATATACTTTGGAGAAAATGAAAGGACCTAAGAAAAACATGCTATCTCATTTTATTTGTGTTTTGGGGAATTTTTATTTCCTGTTATGCTTACATAACTAATCTCAAATTATTTGTATACAGTTTTATAGATGTATTAGCTTTATGAATACATACTTTGTGAGAGAGACATAAAAAGCTAAAAATCCACAATGGAATAATTCAGAGATATTTCCTGAGTCCATATAAAGACAGTATCATTACAACTTTTTTAAGTGCCACTGGTTAACTAAACACTGTGAGCTGGTGCTTTTATCTCATTTAGATTTCAATTTTTTATTGTTCATAGTATTTAAAGTTCAAGAACTATAAAGCCTGCCCCACACACTGTAATAAAAGGCAGTACCTAAATTCAAAATCAGGTGTTCTCAACTCTAATCCAACCCTTTTATTTTATTACATAAAATCCACTTTATTTGGTAATAATTAAAATATTTATTAAAATTTTATTAAATAAATATTAACTGGACCTTATGATAACACATATATTTTTCTTTAAATCATCTGTAAGCATTTTTTAAGTCTCCTTAAATCCTTTTCTTTTTTTTAGCTTATAAAAAACAGAAATTTGTTTTTACGGTTCTGGAGGCTGAGAAGTCCAAGATCAAGGCACTGGTAGATGTTATAGCTAGTGAAATACTGCTTTCTGGTTTGTAGATGGTACCTTTTCTCTGGGTCTTTACATGCTTAAAGGGGTGAGGGATTCCTGTGGGTCGATTTTATAAAAGCACTAATCCCATTCATAAGAGCTTTACTCTTATGACCTAAACAGCACCTAAAGGCCCTACTTCCTAATATCATCACATTGGACATTAGGTTTTAATATATAAATTCTGGAGATGCTCAAACATTCAGATCATTACATAAGGCTTTACGAAAATGTTGATTCATTATCCGCAAATCCTTTGTTTTAAAAAGTTCAATTTTAAAAATTGTTAAATAATTAAATAAAATTTTTTTTAACCACCATTTCTCCATTTTTCCTTCTTCCCAGTTCCTGGTAACCAACATGACTCTGTTTCTATGATGTTGGCCTTCTTGATTCCACATATAAGTGAGATCATACAATATTTCTCTTTTTGTGTCTGCCTTATTTCATTTAGCATAATGCCCTCAAAGTACATCAATGTCATTGCAAAGGGCAAGATCTGCTTCTTTCTCATGCTGTACAGTGTTCTATTATATACATATATACCATACCTTCCTTATCCTTTTATCTGTTGATGAACATATAGGTGCATTTGGGTTGTTTCTGTATTTATATCTATCGTAAATAATGCTGTAATAAAACTGAGAATGCAGATTTCTCTTTGATATTTTGTTTTTTATTTCCTTAGGCTATTACTCAGAAGTAAGATAATGGGAGTATATGATAATTCTATTATTAAGTTTTTGAACCACCTTGATACTGTTTTCCTGAGTAGCTTTACCGATTTACATTCTCATCAATAATGCACAAGCATTCTCTTCATTCTCTTTTCTCCACATCTTGTACAACACTTATTATCTCTTGTATTTTTGATGAATATTATTCCAACAGGTATGAGATGATATCCATGTGGTATTGATTTGCATTTCCCTGAGGATTAGTAAAATTGAGCACCTTTTTTAATATATTTGTTGACCAGTTGTATGGCTTTGAGAAAATGTCTATTCAGTTCCTCTGCCCACTTTTTAGTCAGATTCCTTGTTTTGTTGTTGTTTTATTTGTTTGTTTTGCTATTGAATTATATGAGTTTATTATATATTTTGGATATTAACCCCTTATTTGATTTGCAAATATTTTTTCCCATTCTGTAGGTTGCCTTTTCATTTTGTTGATTGTTTCTTTTGTTGTACAGAAGCTTTTTAGTTTGATGTAGTCACATATTAATTTTTGTCTTTGTTGTTTATGTTTTTAGTGTCATATCCAAAAATTGTGGCCAAGACCAATGTAAAGGAGTTTTTCTTTATTTTTTTTTTCTAGGAGTTTTTAAATTTCAAGTTCTATGTTTAAGTCTTTAAAACACTTCAAGTCAATTTTTGTGAGGAATGTAAGATAGGAATCTAATTTTATCTTTCTGCATGTGGTTATCCAGTTTCCTAACACCATTTACTGAAAAGCAATCCTTCCCAATGGCTTATTCTCAGCTCCTTTGTCACACATTAGTTGACCATAAATGCAAGAGCTTATTTCTGGGTTCTCAATTCTGTAGTGGTATATCATGGCATACTTTTGTTTTGTTTTCTCTATATATTTTCTGAATCTACTGTAGGCTTTTGCTTTATGGTTACCGTAGGCTTACATAAGACATCTTGTAAATATAGTAGTCTATGCTGATAATAACTGCAATTGCATACAAAATTCAACCCTTTTACTCCCTCTGCTTTTATGTTTTTGATGTCATGATTTACATCTGTTTATATTGTGTATTAATTAACAAATTATTGTAGTTATAACTACTTTTAATACTCTTGTCCTTTAACCTTTATACTAGAGTTAAGTGGTTAACACACAACCATATTACAGTATTAGAATATTCTGAATCTGACTATTTACTTACCTTTACCAATATATTGCATATTTTCATATGTTTTCATGATACTAATTAGCATCCTTTTGTTTTTCAGCTTGAAGAACTTCTTTCAGCATTTCTTGTAAGGTAGGTCCAGTGGCAATGAACTTAGAATTTGTTAGGGGCTCTTTTCTCACCTTCATTTCTGAAGGATACCTTGGATGGCTAAAGTTTTCTTGGTTGGCAGTTTCTTTCTTTTATGAGGTTCACAACACTGACATCTGTGTGGTCCATGGCAAGTGCTCAGTGGGCTCACAATGTCATGCAAAGGTCGTTGGGGTCCTCAGTCGTGCCTCCAGGTCTAGCTGCCTGGGATGAGTGCAGATAGCAATGGTGGCTAGAGCTGGTGGTGTGTACACAATCAGCTGTGAAAAACAGCTGCAGGTGCTTGTTTATTGGCAGAGGCTGTTTGCAGACACATGTGGTAGTTGTAGCAGCAAGGGCAAGGCTAACTGTGTATGCGCTGATGCCTGCAGGGTCCCTGGCCATTGATGTGCACTGTTGTGGCTATTGGACTTCACTATGGGTGCATGGCAGTGGAAGCCCGTGATGGGGGTTGAGCCAGGTTTTTACACAAGTATATACCTGGAGATACTAGCTGCAGGTGAATGCAGTGGTGCAGGTCAGTGACAGAAGACAGAGTCTGATCCAGGCCACCAAGAAGCTGCATTGGTTATGGCTTTTGGTGTGCTCCTCTACAGCTATACAGTCTCCCTGTCAGGTTTGTATATGGCAGTGGAGGCTGGTGATGGGCATCAAGCCAGTGGTATGCAAGTATACAGTGGTAGGGGTCAGATGTGGGGGTTTAGGCTGATATCTTCCACTTAAACAGCCACAGAGACCTGGACTGACTGCCAGGCTCTGGAAAGGGGAAAGGGTAAGAAACTGAGGGCCTCAGGCAGCTGGCTTCAGTGAATGTCAATACAGTGGAGTGAAAGCTGGTGAAAATCTGCAGGGTATCCACAGTGGCTGTGCTAGTCATTGTTTTTTCGTTTTTCCCCTCCCCTTTGGTGAAAGTTCCTGGGTTTATCTGCAGAGAATATCACCAGAACTGTGATCACTTTTGCTTCATGGCTGCTACTAGTAGCTCCTGCTTTTCTTCCTTGCTCCTGGCCATCTATGTCTCGGCTTTGCCAGTCTGGGTGGAGTGAAACTTAAGTGGTGCCTTTGCACAGTACCCAAAAACGTCTGGAGAAGCTGGTCACACTTATCCAATTTTTTCTTTCGTAATGAAGGGACCTCCGTAGCTGGGGCTGAACAATGCTGGCTTGGTAGATGGGATGATGCAAACAAAACAAAGCTATCTTTCTTCACTTTTTGTGTGATTATTCTTAGGTTTTTTTATTCTGCCATGTAGCTGAGGAGTCTTAAGTGAACTCCAGAGCTGTTCTAGAGTTGTTTTGTTTGCGAATAGCTATCTAATTTTTGAGCTTTGTGAATAAAATGCATGCTGCCATTTTGGAAAAATTATCACTCTAATGACTTCAAATAAATCTTCATTTGAAAGACAGTTTTGAGGCTTCGTGGTTGTCCAAAGCTGAGGCAGGTATAGATCCAATCTGCAACAGGAGTTTGGTAGAAACTATAATCTAAATACACAAATAGCTATAATGAAACTATATGGTTCTAGTCAATTGCTGTGGGAATTCTGAGAAGTAATATTTTTTTTGTAGTGACAACTTACTCTATTCTATGCACTGAGCTAATCACTGAATAGTCACTACCAGCTTACGTGGCAGGTATTAATATTATTCCCATTGCACTAATGGGGCAACTAAAGCATAGAGAAATGAGGTAATTTGCCTATAGTAACAATTCTAATTATTGTAGAGCTAGGATTTAAACCTAGGACTGCCTGACTTTAGAATTCATGCTTTGAACCACATCTTTATTGCTCTTTCCTGTAAGAATCTTTCTCTGATTTCCATGGTTTCAAGATATGACTTCATGTACACTGATATTTTTATAGATAGTTGTAAGTTGAAACTTATGGTCTTATAGATAATATTTCTATATACCATTTGGTCATTCTTATTCTAAATGTACGGTGAGTGCAATGAATCCTTTTCACCATTTGGAATGATTCCTTATTACCAATATATCTCATATACTTGGAAAGCTGTTCTATTCCTTTTAAAATGAAATAATATGCAATTTCCTTATGTTTATTCTTGCATTATTATTGTTTCCAATATTTATTCAACAATTATTCAATCTCCCAAACCCTTGTTCTTCAGGCTCACATTTTCTGGTCTTCCAGAGCATCCCAAAAATATAACTCATGTCAAGTAAAGAAGGCCTATCTATATGAACTATGCCAGTCAGAACATCCCATTGGTAGTAATCTGAAGTTTCCTAGCAGTTTTTTCCCCCATTACCCAAATTTTCAGCTCCAATTTTCCACCCTACCCCTAACCTCATCACTGAACCAAGTACCAAACCTCTAGCCTATAGGTTGAATCAATATCTGGTTCTCTGTGGAATGGATATTGAAAAGCACATATTTCAAGAAGTCACTCCACTGGTCTTCATCTCCAGTTTGCTGAGACAGATATATCACAATATCAGAAAAAAGAGATAGCTTCTTTTTTCTAGTTTAAGTTTATCATAGTTTTGATCAAGAGTATTTAGAAGAACTAGGATCCATTTTCCTGACACTATTTGTTGCTAGTATGTAAAGAATAGATAAAGGCATAAGATGTTTTAGTTTAGAAAAACACTGCATGGGCAAAAGCTGTGAGGTGGGAAAGCTTGGAGAAAATACCATGAAGAGTTTTCTTTTCTCTTTCTTGGAGTACAGAAGTTCCATGGAATGAAATATTTGCAAACTTATTCAGGGGGATAAAGGGAATTTTTTAAAGAATTATACATCAAATATCAAGGTGATTATTCTCTTATTATTGAATGATTTTTGTAAAGCTAAAGAATTATCCACTTGAGATTTAATTACAAACTACCTAGTGAATATCTTATATATATAACATACTTAAAAAATCTTTGTGGAGAAAATTAGTAAGTAATGAGAAGAACAAATTAATAATCAATGTGGAATCATTTTCTATCACTATCACTCATCAAGTTGCAAAATATGTATCTCTTTTTGCATTTCTTATTGAAATCTGTTTTATGTTTCATGTAAAACAAAGGTAATGAGGCCACTTTATATTTCTAGAGTTTTTTAAATATTATCATAGTCGACAGTATAAAAAATAAGCAATTGTAAATAGTTCAATATTTTAAAGAAGAAACCCATTTCCACTGTAAAACAAATCTGTTAAAAGTGCTTATAACTGGAAGGCTTTCAGGCTTATCCCAACCTCTTACATATCTAAAGACTGGATTCCTGTCAGATGTTTTATTATGTAAAACTAATATATGCTGTATAAATAAAAGCTAAAATTTGGGGGAAAATATTGAAGTTCCTACTACAGAGATTATATTTGAAAGCAAATGAACATAAATCAAGGATTAATTTGCTGTGGAATGCTATAAAACTTAGTGAATTTCTTCAAAACACACGAGTAAATTATAATTTTTTTTTCCTAAACAAAAATTAATTTTCATTTGAATTGGTGAAACTTTGCTTGTCTACCATGTCACTCATTTTGAGAAAGAGTAACTGGTTGAATAGTTATGGTCAAATTTTCCAGTATATAACATGGCATTTAAAATATCTGGCAATGGCATAAAATGTAAAACACACATATTCAATAAAACCCCAGAGATACTTATTTTCAGGACTTAGGGTAGTTGCTTTTAAAGCCACCTATTACTAAAGACTGATGTGAGACTTATAAACATTGAATCTTTAAATCCTCTAATACTTCTCAACTCTCCAAAGATTTTCTTTAACTTTAGAGAGGGATAATATAAAATTCTCTAGAAAAGTCACATTACATTTTTGCCAGGCATTTCATTTGTACTAAAAATACACTTTTGGAATGAATTAATACTAACTCATAGGCTACTTAAAACTTCCCAATTCCTAATATAATTAAAGCAAAAAAATAATTTTGTTACTGACAATAATTTAGACTAATCTCCTAAAGAGAAAATTTTAAATGTAGATGTATGAGAAAAGTATACTTCCTTTTTTTAAACTCCTGGAGTCTTTTATTGGATGAAAATATTTCTAAATAGGTTAAATCATTAAATATTTTTTAACAAAGTATGTAGGGGAAGGAAAGAATGCCTGAAGTGTTTCAGGAAACATGACTTTTGAGAAATGAAGGTTGGATTGGGTTCAGTCGATGGAGCCTCCTAGTCAACACATGGTATCATGAGAAGGCGGGGAATGGCAGCAAAGGGAAACTGGGCACTTTAAGATGAGAGCTAATAGAAGAAAATGGATAAAGAGAGCATAATAGGAAGAGGGACCTCAACACTTGAGTACTTCATACTCTTTCTACTTGCATAATTGCCATCAGAGATCTCATCTTATTTCCTTACACTTCTAGTCAACAAAGAGACATTATCATCTGTGGTTGTAGAAATAACTGAAAATTTCCTTTATGCTATCTGTAAGAGAAATATATTAATCAATAAAGTTTCTTTAATAATTTTTAGTATTTAAAATATTTTGTTTTATTTGAAGGAATCTGAGTTTCCACGTGAGGAATTAAATGATAATAGAGCCTGAGATCTGGGCTCTCTCATTCAGAGTCTTAAATAGCCCAACGCAAGGACCACAGTTTCGGGTATCCTCAGCATCTTCCTCTTTAGTAAAATCTCTAGCCTAATCTCTGGTTTAGATAAGCAACCAGGGAGATTTTGCCAGCAGACTGTGGGAACTCCCTTATATCAAAGCCCGATGCCATGCTAAGTTTTTTTTTTTCAAGTAGGTTAGAGAGAAAACAACTATAAATCAAGCTGTTCTTTGTGAATCTAATTCAAGATCCCCTTGTGTGGTGAGAAAATAGGGGTGTTTATGTCTAATGGATGTTATAATCGTAACTGTATCAGATGTAGACTAGCAGAAACTGTTGGATGGATTCTTTGTGAGGAAAAATAAGATGCTAAAATATTACTTTTAGAATTTGCAAAATAAAATAAACTACTACAAAACAAAACTAATAAACCAAAACTCCAGCAAAAATTATTAAATTACTACGTGTAATGTTAAATATTCTTATTTTTTTCATCGAGTTTTATTTATTCATAAGAACTATTGAGATAAATATATCTATCATGTGTCTGCTCAGAAGTATAAAGAGGTCAGCATGATTTGGAGGCTCTTCAAAGCAGAAAATGCAAAATAATTCTTTTTTCTATCTCCTTGTAACTCGCGGTTCTTATCACACTTAAAGAGAATTGAACTTGAGTAATAGCTCCATTAGCGCTCTTTTCCAGGAGCCAGTTCCCGTGGTCTCACTGGGTTCAGCTGCTGATGACTCAGAGAGGAAGTGGTAGAGATTAGGGTGTATGGGGGAAAAATCAGAACAGCACAGAAATAAAGCAAATCAACCAACCATTACCTTTTGTGCCAAACAGAATAATGGCTTAACTACTGTGGTTCAGAATGATCCTTCTTATTCCACTCATTTACGCTATTCCTGTTGGAAAGACCACCAGGAAACCTGTGAACCACTATGGAACACACACCGGAATCCATGGCACATCTCAATTAATATTCCCTACTGACTCAACTAGAACAATGAAGAACATCAAGCAGTTTAATCTCCGGCAATAATTCCTTTTGTCAGGTTGAGAGGTTTTCCCCTTGAATTAGGTTTTAAGATCGGATTTTCAAAATTAGTTATTCTACCAATTGTAAAGTAGAGAGCCCACATTTTATAAACACATGCATACATCTAGGTAGAACATAATGAAATCTGTGTGTTAGTTGGGGCATTGCTGCTATCGGTAAATTTTACTTCCTCTGAAATAAAATCAATCTTTTATTAGCAAACACTTCTAACTAAACTGCACAGCTGTTAAAACTCTTCTTTCAAATTTTCCTAAAGAGTTGGAAATGTAAATGGATCCTTTATATCACTCAGTAGAATTAAATTTGATCAGGAAGATTTTATGTCTTCATTGCAGATTCTTAGCTTAGTTACTGATGAACTGAAACATTCCATGGGTTAAAAAAACACTACATGTTTTCAAGTTCTTATGAATATGTATAATATATATGAATAAATTTATTTTGGGAAAAAAGTATTGTTTTGTTTAATCACAACAAGCCACAAATACTGACTAGTATGTAAAAGAAACAATTTTTCATTGACTGGTTGGAAACATACAAATAAACATTAGATTATAGTCTATCCTGAATAACAGTAGATTATTTATAATTTGATAACATTCAGAATACTAATTAAGGGATGAGTATTCTTTTTATGATCTATATAGGGGAGTGGCTGAGAAATTATCTTCAAATTATACAAGTATTAGAAGCTGTGATTTTAGTGTTTGTTGAATACTGTTTCTCTGTATAAGTAATGGTAATTTCCTTATAACATCATATGCTTAGATTGTTTAAAATAAACTTTAAAATCATATAGCTAGAGTCTTAATGCCTATTCTATGTCTCTGGACTTCCAGTCGCACTTAGCTAAAGGCAAAACATGGTCCTAATGTCTATATGAGTTGATTTATCCAGGATATTATTCATCAGAATTCTCAAAGTGTTATTTACAAAAGCTTATTTAGTCATCCTAATGCTCTGAATTTACCAAATGATCACAAGCTTAACCTGGTCTGGGTCCCAAGAGACCTCACCAAGCTTAATTAGATGCTTTTCCCCTGCGTATTCTGGACTGCCAGTTTCTCATTTTAGGGAGAAATAGAATTAAACCGGGCAGCTTGTCAGCTGTCCATCAACTGTGTCCAGAAAGTAATAGGTTTTCTAAGAAAGAGGTAAAGAGTAAGGAGAAGGTGACTGGCATGACCGGGTAATAATAATATGTAAAAAAAGCTATGCTAATAATGTTTATCCAACAAATATTTATTGTGCACCAACCATGGGCAAGGCATTGTTCTAGACAGTTATAGTTTTAAAATGAAATGGGGGCTGTAAAAAATCTAGGGGAAATTTTGTTCTATGACATTTAGTGGACATAAATCACCAATATGACAGTTTTTGACTTGCAAAGATGCCAATTGCATAGAGGTTAACTATAATCCTGTTTTTGCATATATTTTTATAATAATAAAGTTATTTATAGCTATCGATAATTTTTATTATTAGTATTATTTATACAGAAATGAATAAGTGCTTAATTCCTACCATAAGAAAATTATCAGATATTTTTCTAATATATAATTTTCACTCTTATTTACCTTCTCTACATCATATGTTTTTTAAAAATAATTTTGCAGCAGTTACACTACATATTTTCTACCCCATACTTAGTACAGTATCTTAATATTTAATAAAGGTGTAGTGAGTGAAAATACATTTCTACATAGGTTTATATATGTACTTCAGGACTGTACATTTTTATAAACATATTTGTGTGTGTTTAAGCTCATATATACTCTTAAACACATTTTACAAACCTCAGTATATTGAATGAGCAAATGATTAATTGTCCACATCGGTGGTCTCTAAACATTTTTGATCAAGCATTACCTTGCTTGATTTAGCCAAATAGTTGCAAATATGACTAGTTTTAATATGTATACTTAACTCATTGAGCTAATATATTTTATTGTGTATCTAAATGCATTCTATGAATGTATATAGTATACTCAAAGTTAGAATGAAATTTGTCTAGAATAAACAAAATTTTAAAGAATCTATTTTATTTATTAATGTTATAAGTATGTCTATCACTCAAACAATACTTGATGTATTCACTACTTAATTTTTCTTAGTTGAATAATTTGAAATATAGTTATCTATTTAAAGCTCTGGTTTTAAGTTCAATTTATTTTGATACCTGCTTAATAATTGTCATCACTAAAAAAAGATACTTCTCAAAGACAAGTAGTCCCAAATGGAAAAAGTACATTATTGGCCCCTCTTACTAAATCAGGATGCTAATTTTTTCAATCCCATCTCTAATTATGCAAGATTTCTGTTGAAATTCACTTGCACTTGCATGATGAGTATGTTCAGCTGCATTTTCTTTGCAGGAAACTTGTAAAGTCACTTGTCAATTTTGAGGGCAAGTTTAATTAAAACTAAATAACATAGTTCACAAATCTATGTAACCATGCAGTGTATAGAAATATAACAAAAGCAAATAAATGCCTTCGCGTTTCCTCCATTGATACTTCCATGCTGTGAACTTTTCTCTTGCCCTAGGACACGTTGCACACGTATATAACATATGGCCTTTGTGTTGTCTTTTGACACAGGATAGCATGGAAACAGG
>NW_006440638.1:6686711-6700472 GCF_000325575.1 Pteropus alecto | reverse complement strand
ATGCCAATTATATATTAAGTATTAGCAAAGTTTAATATATTTATTTTTAGACGAAATGTAAATATAATTTAAACTCTGAATATTTTGTTTATATATCTAAAGGGACTATCTGTCTTTCCCAGGTAAATGCACCCTACTTCAAATGCCCTGGGCTATAATCATTAATGATGTCAAACTCACAAAGCTTACCAAGGAGATAAATGTTAAATTCTTCCTTTATAAATATAACTATTTTTGTCAAAACATTAATTTTCATCATTTTAGTAAATTTGGATAGGTTAAAAAAATTCCATCAAATCTAATATGTACCTATTTACTAGGTCCAATAAATGTATTTATAAATCCTCATGGTATAAAGCATACTCATTACTCTGTAAACTGTAAACTCTTAAATTATACTTCTTAGTAATCGTAAAAATACAATTTTAATTGCTAAACCAATTGTAAATTGAAACACTTCCCAATAAAATAATAATTTTTAAATTTGAGGCATTTCTGTATATTTTGCTTAGAAAGAAATGTTGTTCCTAATTTTGTCACCATATTTTTACATATATACTACTGCTATAATCTTAATATTAATCTTAATTTACAAATGGCGAAGATGATATAAAATAATAACTTTCTCCAGTTCTTATAGCTAAAATTAAATATTTTCCTCTCAATCCATTAATCTCCATTTTTTACTGAAAAAATTCTATACATGAAATATTTAGTTCCTCTAGTTATCTTCAATAGCTACTGTGCTCACTCATGACAATTTCTAATTAATTTTAAAAGGCACTTAATAGCCATTCTCCCAACAAGTAGAGATGAATTGGGAGACATAATACTTGTATTGTATGAAGAGTGGCCTCTGTAAACTCTCAAATTAAATCCACACTGTAGTCAAAACTCATTTGATGTTTGCATTTCCTATTTTGCAGATGAGATGGTCTCAAAAGACAGAATAGACTAAAGATGTGTTGGACAACTCTATAAGTACAGTCTCAAGACTCTTGTCATCTTAGCTGTCTAAATTACTTCAACAGGACTCAAGGGAATTTAAAGAGGAGGAATGACATGACAAACAATTATATTCTAACACTCTATTTATAACAATGCCCTTTCAGATTATTGTTCCTCCAGACTGACACATCACTGTAATCCCAGGGATGAATCAAGGGACTTATAGTTAGATCAGGCACAGCTTGTAGGCAAAGAAAAAAATATGAATAAAGAGCTGACATTCAGGAAATATAGAGCGACTCAAGGATAAATTCAGCTGGGATGAGCTTAATTTATCAATGTCAATAACAACGGTGAACACATCGCAAGAATACATGCATATTAATTGAAAATAATTCAGATTAAATCACTGCAGTTTGACATTTTGAGATAGGCACTTTATCTTTTCAAGAAAAAGAGCACTATAAAATCTTTAATCTGAAAACACATCTTAATTGCATGTTATCACCTCCTAATTGCTTCTATATTATATTAAACATTTTGCTAATTACTAGCCTGATCATGGTGTAAATAGCTGGAGGCAAGAGCTCACATCCAGCTGAAGACTACAGGGCACAGTAGGATGGGGAGGAAGTTCAGCACTTAGTAGATTCATGGACTTGTACCTTCTTCAGGGACTATTCACCTTTAACTCAGATAGTTGGTGAGATCAAGAGATAAAGAAACAATGGTGAAGATTAGAGATGTTTATTCGTCTGTCAAACTCTAATACTATTCTTGGAAAAAGGTTGTATTATTTCTGATATTACGGATATGCTTTCAGATGATGGCATGTGAGTTTCTGACTTTTTGACAAAAACAAGCTCAGAGAAAGACAATATTACATCTACTTTGTAACCTTGATCTTTGGGCCTTTGTCAGGATAAGGTGCTGCTAAATATTAATTTCACATATGGAATCTTTGGCCAATGTGTGTGTATAAATATAAATCTTAGAATGTAGAATTCTTCCATAAAGTAATGAATAACTTAGAATGAGTAAAATGTCTGTAACTGAATGTCTAATGCTTTGCTGAGAAAAAAAATTAACCAAAATAGTGACTACATTTTTCATATTGTCAAAATATATGCAAGCAAAAAGATGATAAGCTTTGTTGTTAAGAAAGAAAAAGAAAAAATACCTTAAGGAAATGAAAGGGTATTTTCTGATAGTGGGCTTAGCAAAAGTTTTTTTCTTCAACTCTTTTTCTCTATCTTTCTCCTTTTATTCTTAAATAATGTTTGCAAAAATTTAAGGAATTGGGATGATTCTGCAATATTTTTCAGGAGGAAAATATTCCAGGACACAATAAAATGATCAAATGTTTAATACATCTATTCCACTTCAAGAATTTTTCTTGTGGAATTCATGCTGGAGGAAGTTTTATATAATGATCTTTATCATAGCATTTCTAATTAGATTAGTTATAAGAATAATGATGCAATAGAAAATTATAAACATTGTGATAGTCCTTTGGGGTACTTAATATTCCAGTTTTCTTCTCCTCAGGAACACGATAGGACTGCATCCTCTCTCCCCCTTGTTGTTTGGTGTGGTAGTATGACTTTCAAGATAACTGTATGTCCTGAATTGTGTCCCCCCAAAATTCATATGTTGAAGCCCTAACTTCTGATGTGACTGTATATGAAGATAAGGCCTCTAGGGAGGTAATTAAAAGTAAACGAGGTCACAAGGGTAGGACCATAATCTGATAGGATTTATGTTCTTATAAGAAGAGAATCAGATATTTATCTTTCCCTCCCTCCTTCCCTCTCTCTCTCTCTCTCTCTCCTCTCAGAGAAAAGGCCATACATGTGAAGACACAGTGAGAAGGCAGCCATACATGTGAAGACACAGTGAGAAAGGCCTCAGCAATTCACAACAGGCAACATTGCATGAGTGAGAAATGTAAACAGTTTTTGTTTGTTTGCTTTAAGCCTTTGAGATCGGGGGATTTTTTGGTACCATGGCACAACTTAGCCTAGCCTAATTAATATATAGCTTTTTTTGTGTATCTATATTTGATTATATGTTTTGCAGGACATTTGCTATGTAATATGCAAAAATATATTTCATAATATAAAAAAGGAACAATTTTACTATCATTAAAAGTTATTAGGAATAAACTAAATTGTTAGTCTAATATAGTGTAATAAAATAAATTGCCTAATTACCAGGGAACTCTTTAGTTAAATTAAACCATCCCTTATTTTCTCCTCTACAGTGCTTTGCTGCTTCTCTTCTTTCTTTGTTTGTATATGTTTATATGGGTGGGCATCATAAACATTTCATGCAAACTACGTATTTCTGCTTCCATTATTACTGATATAATTGATTCTAGAAGTTGCTTCATTAATATGTGGTAAAGACTTTTGAATTGATTTTTCTAATTTACGTTTTCTTCTTAAATTTGTTACACTCTCTGCATCTGGTCTACTCGCTTCCATGTTACCATTGATCTTTAATTACGCAAAGGACAAAGATTATCTTCAATAAAAAAAGAGAAAATAATGAAAGAGAAGGAAATTAATCCCCCCTTTTTTCATTGAATAATATTTGCCTGATATTTTCAGGTACTTGATTATTTTTTTCTCTTTAGTAATAACTTCATGTTGTTCCAAAAGGCCTTTTTAAACATTGACCTCTTCTGCTTGCTTTTAATTATCTATAATTTTCACCTTAGGTAGAAAAAATACCTAACCCAAGTTTTAATTGTTTTTTTTTCTTCATTTATAAACAATTTGTTGTCTTATCTATGTTTGCATGAATTCATGTCTCCCTTTGGTCCTAAGGTATGGTTTCTTATAATTTTTATCATGTAATTTTCTGCTGTTTCATTTTAAAAGGAATTATAATACTGACATCATTGGGTGGTTGTGAGGGTTAATTAATCAGAGCCTAGTCATGGTAGACTTGGTTTCCTTCCATTTCTCCTGTAAAATTATAGAAAATTACTTACAGAATTATTTTCTCCATTCAATAAAGTTTATTATCTATTTAAGCCATGATTAAATTGTTTTTTTTTTAATACCACCACTCTGTGATGTTTCTTGATAGTCATTCACAATTGCTCCTGATTTTTTTCCTTCTTTTTCCTTTTTACTCTTTTTTTAAAGCATATTCTCTGAGATTCTGTGAAATTTTGTGCTGTTTCAGATTTGATTTAGAGTATTTGACAAATCAATAATTATTTATAGATATTTTGAATTCTAATTTTGCTAAACTCTAGTTTTTCCTCAGATATGCCCAAATTTAGATAAATGTCTTTCAGATTTTTTTAATGCAAAAAATTGCTACATTATGAGACTTGGACTGATCTTTCAACCCTGCTATTATGTACTGACTGACAGACCACAGAATGCAAAACTTTGTAGAAGGTTCTGTTTAACAAGTTTATTTCATATTCCTCGTACCATAGTGCACATAATATTTCCTGGAATATGTTTTCTTATTCATATTTAAATATAATATTACAATAGCTAGTAATTTCTGATATAAATGATACTAAGTAGTAAAATATGGTTCATCAGCTGTGTTCCAAATATATAATATAAATATATATATATGTATTTATGTAATTATTTTAATAATGACATAAATTTTGTTAGTATGCATAGCAGCAGAGACTATGCCCTTCTGAACACATGAATTTTTCTCAGAGGATGCTGATTAGTTCATTTTTCCTAATGAAGTTTTCATTTATGCAGAAGTTACTCCTCTCTTCCTTCCTTCTCCCTTTTCTAAGAGTTAAAGCCATTGCCTTATTTGAAAGAATAATTTCGATTAGATTAAAGAGAAATTCTGAATCACTTCAATCTGGCCTAAGAGAAAAGTACATGTGGATGTAGTTAATACAGAAAAATGAAGTGATTCTTGAGTAATTACATGTTTTTCTAAAATCATACAATTTAATGTGGAAAAAGACTTATAAATCATTTAGACCTTTGTATTCTACACATAATGAAATGAGACAGAGCAGAAATAACTTGTCTAAGATAGTTAAACAGAAGTGACTAAAAGATTTAGTCTCTAATTGTTTCATTTGTCCTGTGCTGTTCTAAGAGGGAGGAGGCCCAGTGTCATTTCCCACTACTCATTCAGCTTGAGAGAAACCTTTTAAGTTGTGTATAAACAGTAAGATTCAGAAACCAGCTCAGAAAATATGAAGTTGGCAAATATATGAAAATAATATATTAGCAATTATTCAGCGATTTTAGCATAAATTAGAAGTTAAATTATGTTAGCTTTGTTTTAAGCTAAAGACCTTAGGACCTTAATTAGCAGTAGTTTTGTGGACCTCTGTGAGTTATTCCAAAGTTTTGGACATTTTTCTTTTACTTTGAAGTTTGTATGTAAATGAGTATGTTAAATAGGATAGCTTTGTTTAAAACCTACAGTGAATTTTTTTTCTCTATTTTTAAAGCTTGTAACTAATGTTTTCCTACCGCAAAAGTCATTTCTCTTTCTTCATCAATTGGAATTTAATCCTTCTAAAACACTACTTTCATTATGTTGCTTCTCTTTTTTTAAAAAGTCAGAAGCCCCAGTTCCACACAGTAGAACCAGAATTTCCCCAGGCCACACCAGCCTACAGAAGCAAATGAGATCACATTAACATTAACATTAATAATAGGAATCTCATTGACTACTGCCCTCACATGCATTACATAGGGCCTGAGTCCCTTGCAGAGCACAGACCCCACCCAAATATTTCCAGGAACCCCCAGAGGGTGTTTCACTCTTGCTCAAAACAAGTTCACTCCTACTGAGCATGGTTGTTTCCCTGCTCAGATTTGTAGCTCTCCCATTCCAGTATTCTTGTTCCTCAGGCCTGCGGGCAGGGCAAGCTCAGATATTTTGGGAACTGAAAGAGGCAAGATGCTGTGACTGCAAACCACAGTCCTATTCCCAAATTATCCTACTCCATCCTCTCTGCCCGGTCATTTCATTTTTTTTTGCTCAGGGTCCCTGCTTTTCCGAAGAACATGGAAATCCCTGCAGTACAGGCAGGCACTGCTGACACTCAGATGCCACAATTGCTCTGTTGGACACTGGCTTTTTCTAGGCAACTCCACCAATATCCCACAGCTGCCACCAGTCTAAGGCTGTGCAGCAGTTTATAGCAAAGAGTGGTACATGCTACAGCCCTGTATAGGCTATTAGCAATATTGCCTCCTCCCCAACGATGGACAAGGTTTTCTTTCTTTTTTCAGTTTATTTTTATTTTTTAAAATAAATATGGCAAAGATGGTAAGAGAAGAAAAAAATGTTCTGTTTTACATCAGCCAAAATGCTGGTTCCCATGATTTTGACCAATGAGTTCCATGCAATGTGCCCCAGGAGTGCTCTCTCATGGGGAGTGACCATGCTGCCTGTGGTAGCTAATGTTCTCCCCTGTACAGGCTCACAAGGCAAGTTGAGTTTTTTGAGAAGTTCTTAGGTTTCCATGCCAACATCTAAAGCCCATGTCTGAATTTCACCTAGATCTTCAGCGCAAAGTCCACATATTCACCTATAATCTACAATTTGGCTCAATCCCACCTGTTCAAAACAGCGCTTCAGTAAATTTTAATATAATCTCTTAACACTTCCCAGATAATCCTAATTGCAGGGGTCAATTGTGAGTCATCCTCAAGAGCAGTCTCTGTTTTTGTTTGCATCAAATTGCTCAGCTGGTGCAATACTTCTTTGTAGTCTCAAAATTAAATCCACGCACATCAAGGCCTATAGAGAAATCTCTTAGGAAATTTCAGATGACATAAGCAGAATCATCCACAAAGCCACGACAAATTGCTTCCTCCCCACTTTCCTTCTCTCTCACCACTGGGTGCTCCTCTTCCTCACTCTTTTCCTTTTGGCTTAGGCCTCCCAGACTTCTGACTCTAAAAATTGATCTTTTGGCCTCTCATAGGTCATTCTTTTCTTATGCAGAGCAATTTAGCTCCCTCTTAATTTTTACCTTCAGTTACATATATCTTCTACTTATTATATGCTCAACATAAACAGATTTTAAAATTTATCCTCTTAGAGGATAGTGTCCCATCTTATTGTGCCCTCAAGAAAGTGTTTTCCAGTCTTCTATGCAACCCTTGGGTAAATGTTGAGATACAAAATGCAATTTTTTGAAGGCATTTGACATTATTAGTCTCTTGGATAACCTATTTCTTTTTCTTCTAATGGGTATAATCAACTACACTAAGAACCTTTCTGGGATCCTGCTGTATTAGTTTGCACGAACTACGATAACAGAGTACAACAGACTGGGTGGCTTAAACAACAGACATTTATTTCTCACACTGCAGGAGACTAGACATCCAAGATCAGGGCATCAATAGAGTTGGTTTATTCTGAGGCTTTTCCTCTTGGTTTGTAGAAGGCAGTCTTCTCCCTGTATCTTCATATGGTCTTTCCTTTGTGTGCGTCTTTGTCTTAATTTCTTTCTCATAAGGACACCAGTCAGACTGAATTAGATGCTACCCTGATGACCTCATTTTAATTTAATTACCTCTTTAAAGAAACTATCTCCAAATACAGTCACATTCTGAGATACTGGGGATTAGGATTTCAATGTATGAATTTGCCGAGGAGAGAGTTGGGGGCGGAGGGGCTAAATTCAGCCAATGACACCTGCTTTCCTGCCTGGCCTGGCTGAATAAATATTTTGTGCCCTCCCTTAAGGGCATCTTCCCTCCTTGCTACATCACAGCCAGGCAAGGAGATTTCAAGCATGAGTTGAAATGCCTGGTGATTCTTATGGGCATGGAAAAGGAGTGACCGTCAGCCAAGCGATTATTTTCCTGGTCCGTGCCCCATCTCACTGACCCCAATTCACTGGAAAAGAATTTTCATCAGGAAGACATCCTGCCTCCTTCATCTAATCACTTTAGCAAGTTTTTCTCCTTCAAGGAGAAGGAATTAAGGAACCTACCGATCTTTGGTATTTTCTTATTTGTTCAAATTAGCTGGTCCTGTTGGTTCCTCAACTCTCTTTTCAATAAGAAATGCCAGGAAAGGATTCTCCTTGTATGTGAATATTCTTAAAATATCCATTTGGGCCATAATTAAAACAAAACAAAAAGGTAGATTTTTCTAAGGTACAGACTTTTGAGAATTCTTTATTTGTTCTGTTACATATCATTTTCCAAGCTTACAGTATATATTATCTGTTAGAACTTTCTCTGATTCCCTCACCTAGAATGCTCTACCCATTCTGTATTCTAATATCATACTAACCAATCTTATAAGGCTCAGGTGTTCTATTAGACGTATTCTCTGTAACTCTAGTCTCTCTCTTGAACATCTAACAATTTCTATTAACTACACACTTAAATCATATTACATAACAATTACAATAGCACCCCTACACTTTGGAACTTTAATTACTTATATCTTATAATAGCCTCTTCTAAGGTTTTTCAGTTTGATCCAGTTTGTAGTTTAAAGTATTAAACCACAGTTATTTTTTTAAACAAAATTATATTTTACCTCAAATTTTATTTTTTTCTATTTTTATTTTTTGAACAATTTCTTTAAAGTCAGAGGAAGTACAACTTTGAAATACAGCATCAACTGAACACTTCATTTAATATTTACAGTCATTAGCAATTTGTTGGCTAATAATATTTGGAAAATCAATTTTGAAAAGTAAAAAAGGATCTATTCAAGCTAACTACCTAATATTTAAAAACAATTCATTAATATACTTTAGATAATTATTATGTCTCAGGCATTGTAGCAGATGTTGGGATGTACAGTTATTAGTCATGGAGACTCCATCTGGTGGTAAGTAAAAGGTCAAGACCAATCATTTCTTGTTCAGAATAGAGAATGAAAGTCATGTATGGAAAAAAATGAAAAAAGCAGGATTTTAGAATCTGTTATATTAAAACAGTATAAAAGAATGTTACTGTGAAAATATGAAGGAAGACCATTTGTTGAAGCAATTACTTCCCAAACAGAATGGTCTTGATATTTCTGATCTTAGGGGTAAGCTTTTAGCTTTTCACCATTAGATATGATATTTAGCTGTGGGTTTTTCATCAATGTCATATGTCATGTTAGGAAATTTCCTTATATTCCTAGTTTGCTGAGCATGTTTATTAGGAAAGGATATTAAACTTTTCAAATGATTTTCAGCACCAATTGAGATGATCATGTGGATTTATTCTCTTTCTTCTAACTATATGGTGTACTACGATAATTTATTTTCTTATGTTGAACCATTCTTAAATTCCTGGGATAAGTCTTATGTGGTCATGGTATATAACCCTTTAAATGTGTTATTGGATTTGCTTTGCAAATATTCTGTTAAGGATTTTTGTATCAATATTCATAAGAAATTTTGCTCTGTAGCTTCTTTTATTGTGGTGTCTTTGTCTGTCTTTGGTATCAGAGTATACATTGGAAGTATTCCACCTTCTGCTTTTTCTCCTCCTCCTCCTCCTCTCCCCCTCCTTCTCCTTCTCTTCCTTCTTCATCTTCTCCTCCTTCTCCTTTTTCTTCTTTTTTCAAAGAGTTTGAGAAAGACTGGTAATTCTTTTTTAATTCTTCTTTAAACGTTTGATTTTTCCAATGAAGTCATCTGGTGTTAAACTTTGTTGGAAGGTTTAGATTACTGCATCAATATCCTTACTGTGTTGATTGAGATTTTCTATTCCTTCTTGAGTCAGTTTGGTAGTTTTTGTGTTTCTAGAAATTCATCCATTTTCTCTGGATTATTAAATTTGTTAGTGTACAATTATTTTTTTAATAACTTTTTAATTTCTGTAAAATAATAAAGTCTCCACTTGAATTTCTGATTTTATTTTCATCTTTAGTTTTATCTTAGTTTAGCTAAAAGTTTGTTGATTTTGTTGACTTTTTAAAATAATTACCTTTTGGTTTCATTAATTCTCTCTATTAATCATCTTTGGGATGCTCATGGTGATATTTTTTTCCAGAAAGAAGGACAACTCAGGAAGTTTTTGATAGCTGTTACATAAATTAATTTAACCTTTGGAGACTATCAAGTTGTAACTATAAAGACTGAGTCAATTACTTTAATAAATCGTGTAACATCTAACGTTTTTCAGTAGTGGCCTTCTTTTGTTATTGAAGTACTCATCAGTTTCTCTACAACTATGTCAGTAGGTTAGAAATAGTAAAAACATATTAATGAAGCCAAGATATTATAATTAAATATATGATCTTAAGAAAAGGCCTTATAATCTGATAGTATCAGGGATTTGTTGTTATAAACACTGTTGATTTTACTAGCTTTCTTTAGTAATTCAGCCAAAATGATATTGCTTTTCTGAACCTATTCCTTTGCAAAAGATGATGAATAAGTACAAAACTTTTAAAATATAAGAAAAAACAAACTCGAATACTTGAAAAAGAAAATAAACAAGAATCAAGCCAGTGGTAAAGTAAAAAGGAAATTTTACTAAGATTCAGATTTCTTGGTTTTTATCCAATTGTAGTTGTACTTTGCAGCCTTAGGTCTGTGGTTGTTGAATGCATTTCAGCTGTCAATCTGAAATGGAAATGGGCAATCCAGTAAACTCACTCTCAAGTCACCCTAAATACAAATCAAATTAGAATAAAAATTTTGGGAGACTCAGAGAAAAAGTGAGGAATGATGTTAAAATATGTTTTTATTTCCATCAAACTCTGTTTTCCTGATTCCCACTGAGGTAAATGTGTTGAAATTCTGGGGGGGAAAAGTTTTCATATTACATACTAGCCACAGAACTCAGCATACCAAATGCGTTTTTGTAAAAATGCCAAAATCATAAGTGCTCTGAAATAACTCCCAGCCTCTTTATTTTATGGCAAAATACTACTGTATTTAAGTGCTGCTCGTTGTTATTTATAATTTCCCAAAGTTTTGGAAGCTAAATTTAAGTTTACTAGAGTATTAAAAACATATTTTTTAAAAAAATGTCAGAAAACCATATATCTATATTCTCTTTTTCCTGTGTGGTTTCTATACAATTTATTTTTACTTCCCTTAATTTATTAGTATATTCAGTGAAACAATATAAAACAAAATAAAATTAGTCAATCAAAAATATAAAGATTTCAAAAAGCATTTAAGGAGCTAAGTTTTAAAGTTAGAAGGAGCCTTACTGATTAAATCAATTTATTTTATAAATGATAAAACTTAAGTTTCAAAAGGTTAAGACTCGGTCAAGTTCTGCTAAATTGTCAATGGCAGAGTCAACATAAGAAATGGGTTTCCAGTTTCCCAGATCAGAGACAGTTCTGCTTGCTTAATTAATATTATTAACTTTCGGTTTATGACTTATGCAATCTAGAGCATTTCCAATTAATAGTTTCTTCTGTTGTCATCTTTTTATCTATAGATTATTTTAATAGCAAAGTGCAAATTCCATTAATAAAGCTGATTTCAACATTCAACTAAATTTATGTAAATAAGAACGGAATTTCAATTCTGCTATTTAGCTTATGGCTAGCTAATTTTTAAAAATTTATCCTACTATTTTTCCTAAAATGCATTTATTTATTGACATGTGTGTGGTTTGACAATGATATACTGTAATCCCCACTTATCCACGGTTTTATTTTTTACCATTTCAGTTACGCATGATCAACCACAGTCAAAATATTAAATGAAAAATTCCAGAATTAAACAGTTCATAAGTTTTAAATTGCATTTCATTTTGAGCAGTGTGATGAAATCTCTCAGATTTCTGCTCCATTTTGCCTGGGATGTAAATCATCCCTTTGTCCAGCATATCTACCAGCTTATTAGTCACTTAGTAGCAATCTTGGTTATCAGATTGACTGTGGAGTCATTCAACTCACTTCATCTCATCGTGAAGGCATTATATAGCTCACATTATCATGAGGAGGAGAGTGAATGTAGCACAAAAGATTGTGAGAGAGAAAGAGAATCACACTCATAACTTTTATTGCAGTATACTGTTATAATTGTTCTATTTTATTATTAGTTATTATTGTTAATCACTTACTGTGCCTAACTTTTAAATTAAACTTTATCATAGGTATGTATGAACAGAAGAGAAGAGTTTGTCACACTGAAATATACCTCTTGAGGATACTGATTTTTCTAAGATGGTTATTTTTAAGTTCCAGAAGGCTGAGGAGGAAACTTTGTCCTTCCTTCTAACTGCCTTAAAGAATTTAAGATGGAAGGCCTGTTCAAGGAAGGAGCTATCATCGTAGATAACTATAGTTTAATCTAGGAGAAATGAAACAAAGCCCCTTTGATCAAAGTCCTCTGTGTCTCATTGCTTCTAGTTGGCCCGGCAAACATTAGTTTGCCAAACATTAACTCTTTATATTTCCCTGCGAATTGCCTTTATTCCCTTTGAAGTCCTAGACCCTGATCTTCTCCTTAGTCCAGAATGACATAGATATCTCATTTTGTCTTATTGTTTGTGGAATTTTTCATGCCTATGTAAATTCCCCATGTGTACGTATTAAATTGATTTTCTCTTGGTAATTTACTTTATGTCATTTTAATTATTTGACCAACAATAAAAACCAAGAAAGGAGGAGAGAATTTCCCTCTCACTCACATATGTATAGGAAAGAACATAGGGTTCAGCACTATCTGCGGTTTTGGACACCCACTAAAGATCTTGGAATGTATTTCCCACTTATAAGGAGAACTACTGTAATTTGTTATATATCATTTACACTCTGCCCACTTCCAAAAAGGATATCAAAAAAACTGATGACATTAAAGAAGATATCATAAAATGCTAAACCAATAAAGTGTGAGAAAAAATAGAAAAGCCAAGTAAGTAGTAAAGACAAAATAAATACACTATTATGCCAGAGAAACTAATCTATTGGAGGCTCTCCCCAAAAAATTTTAATTTGAACTTTCCGAGAATAAGAAGAAAAGAGAAACATGATAGTGTTTAGAGCTTTCATTTGACAAAAAGAGATCATATGTCTCCTTTTCTATTTTGTCTTAAGGAACTCAGATCTCAAACACATATATCACTGTTTAATGATTTTACTTTTTCTTTCGTTTGTTTTTTTAGCGTAAGCTTCCTAAGAAGAATTAATCATACGAATCTTACTTAAAAGTTAATGAATATCATAAGGCATAGGATCATTTTTTAGTCATTTTATTGTTTGTCTTTATTTTAATCTTTAATTTAGATATTTTGTTTATGACTATTTCCTACATAGAACTTAGATGAAAGTAGTGGCATTATTTTAAAACCACATTTTTTGTGTATAATCCTATAATGGCAATTTTGTGAGGGGCCATGATAATAAGACATGGTTTTGTAGTTTCTGATGCCACACAATAATGATTAACTAGAATGTAGTTAACAAAGAATAATTACATTTTATAAAATTTGATACAAAACCATTTTGCATACATAAAGATTTTCTATGAACAGAAGACATTTTTTTTCTGTCTAAACATATTGTAAAAACTTTTGTTTGATCTAAAAGCTGAATATTTGCAACTTTCTATGCTGTGAAATATTTAAGACAATTATTATAAAGTGAGGAAAATAATTTTTTATAATCCTTATATAAGGATTATAAAATGTTCACACAGTTTTTTTCAAAGTTTCAAAAGTCATTATCATAGTAAAACAAAGCAAAGGGTTTTAAAGGTATTATTTTAAATTGTTAAGCCAAAAGGAGTTTACACTTCCAGGATCTGCCTTCTCCTACAGCTGCCCCAATGAGAATAAACCTCTTCCATCTTCCTGCAACTTCATGTCAATCCCTCACATGGACTTTTTGGAATTGGCTCTTTATTGAGACAGAGCTGAG
>NW_006440638.1:6653186-6686664 GCF_000325575.1 Pteropus alecto | reverse complement strand
TCTTTCCATGTTCTACCCACGTCCTAGAATGCAGGCTCTTCACCACCCTCAGCAGTTACCAGGACTACTCTCCTCTAGGTCACTAGATCCTTCTAATACAAGGGTCTTCGCTGAAATTCCAACCCTCCACTTGACTGTGTTGCTTTCCTGAGTCCCAAACCAGTCTTCTTTGGCTTCTTTTTTGACACATTACCTTCCTAATTGCTCCTTTCTCTTTGTATTCATGTTTTTCTTTCATTACACTGTTGCCTGCCTTTAATGGAAGCTCTCATTCCTGTTCTTGATACCTGCAATTTTAGCTTAGCAGTTTTATCAAATCAACCACTTTTATTATATTTTTCCTGATTACTTCTAAATGTAGAACTCCATTTATGACCCACTGCTTTTGTCTCTGTGTCTGTTCTCAGGAGCTTTTACAAAAAGTCCACATAAGGGGTACTCAAATGCAATACATCCAACAGGGAAATTATCTCTCTCCCTCCAAGACAAACGCTCCTTTCAAATAGTGTCATTTCAGTCAGAAGTATTAACATTTTCAATCTCTTAAACTAGAAATCCCAGATCATGTTTTTTCTTCATATCTTATACAAAGCTAATTTTAATATTGTCATTTATTCTTTTCAAATGTATCAGAAATAAGAAAAGCACACGAACTAATTTAAACCAAATCATCACAGTTGAGCACAGAATTTAATTCTTGAAAGTAATAAATATTGGTTTATTAACTTCCAACTGACCTCCACAGTTGCTTACCCAGCCTTTTATTTTATTTCATGGGAGTTCTGTTAACATTCCAAATAGGTTATTCAGGACTTCTTTGCACACAATCCCATAATCTTCATTCTACCCTATTTTTCACTAGCAATCTCGATACTACTATGTGGAGAATATTTAAAAAATAGGACTTTAAAAGAAACTATGACCCTGATTCTCCCAGGTTCCCCATCAAGATTTATTATTCAAAGATTAGACCTGGAATCAGACTAAATTATATTCAAATCCTATCAGTTATAAAAGCTCAAACTTTTTATGCCCAAGATAAGTGCATTTTCAGTGGAATTCCTTTAACCTGATATTGTATGTCATTCTCTATCTATTAGAAATGTTTGTGGCAATAGATAACCCAACTATGGACCTTAGACAAATACAAGTACATTTTCATTACATAAAATAAGCCTCAGATGAGCAGTTGCTGGTGCTTGTTGAGCAGTTCAGTGAAATGATTCATTTGTATGTTCTCTTGGCAGCTCCAGTTATCACATCTGCATTCCAACAAAAAGAAGCAAAAACAAAAAGGGGTATGAGGAAGGCGACAGACACCACAGGAATTACACAGTTAACTTTCTCTTCAGTGTCATCATTCAGAACTCTTATATGAAGTTCCTCCAACTAAAAGGTAGCTGGGAATGGAATTAAGTTAACCAATAATATCGACATGCTTCTTTCTATCTAAATTATAATTTTCTTAAGCTTACCTAAAATCTCACCTCCTTCATGAAAATGTCTTCAACTGCTGCTGATCACATACATCCCCTAATGCCTATGGATTTCCATTTTAGTTATAGCAGTCCCATGCAATACACCACTAATATTTTCATGGACTATGTGTCATTTATTGTTTTGTTTTCTCAAAATTTAAATGAGCACTGAGGGCAGAGGCTATATTGTAGTCCTCTTTTTTGCCCATGCTGAATAGAGCACCATGGTAGGCACGTAATGATATTCCATATTATTTGAGATTTAGATTCAGGCAAGCTCAAATCTGAAATTGAGATCCTCTAATTTTAACGTATTTCCCATTTAGAAAAAAAAAATGTGCAGCTCGCTGCCAGCGTTAATTTAATTTTACATAAACATCTTCTTTGAGGCTGAAGCAAACCTGACTGGTTCTCAATGTGAAAATAAAAAATAAAAATTGTTCTTGGAGTTATTTATAAACAGAATTTGTCTCTAATCCTAATGTAACAGAAATATATACATAAATCGGATTCATCAAATGTATCTTCGGCTAACAACTGCTTGAGAGGAATGTTAACATCACGCGTAGAGATGCTAAGTTTTCTAGGATTTGACATTTTCAGCAATTGAGAATAATTATATTTTGTAAATAGAAAGACCACTACTAAAAACAGAATGCTATAATTGAATGATGTCATTTGTTTCCAAAGACTATAGATAGACTAGAGAGATGCGAAAATAATAATAAAAGAGAGAGATTTTGTGTCAAACTTTAGGGGTAAAGTTAGGACTACAATCTACTGCAGCCACAAGTGCCACTAGAGAGTATTCTCAGGGCAAATGGGACATGGATTAATTGTGTAATTCCAGCAAGAGAATTTACCTCTCAAGTTTTATTTCTTCCTCCATAAATGTGGGGAAAAAACCTCACGGAAAATATATGAGAAATCAATGTGTCAACATGTGTCTATTATGCACATTATTTTCCTTTGTAAATGCATAATTATAGTTGATAATAGAAAGCACATACATATGCTTTCTACTTAAAAAGATCTGCAGAACTTACATTTTTAAAAGCAAGACTAAAACTTTGGAAATTAATCCCTTTAGAATTCACTCTATAAAAAAATTGTTTTCCTTAAGTTAAAATGTATTTCAATTTCATTTAGTACTTAGTTCAAGTCTATTAAATATATATTCACTGAATATATTCAGTTTAGATAGAGATTTAGGTAATCATATCACAACAATCTTTAAAGATAACATTTTTTTTCATATTTATAGCCTTATTTTGCTATAGTCAGAGCCCAAAGGGTCTTATCTGGAAGCTGTGTTTGTCAAGAAAATACACTGTTTTATCACAGAGTATACTTATTTGTGGGATAGTGATAAAGATTATGATGTGGGGAGGTGTTTAAGTCACTTCAAGTTTCTTTTTAATGTTGTTTCTATTTTATAGCCTTACATGTTTTTGTTAGTGCATTTTTTTCATTGTTTTATTTTTTGGAAAATTACTAGAAAATGATGAGGCTAATCCAAATGTATTTAAGTATTATTGGAGAAAAAATAGCAAAGGGGTTTAAAAAAACTCTTTTTAAAAAGCATCAAAAAGTTACTACATTTTTAATTATGTCAATAGTTTCCACTTAAACTACATCCTTATAAAATAAAGAAAAATGAAAATCAGTTTTAAAATGTTATACTATGGTTATTAAAATATTCATGAAGGTAGATACAATAATCCCTCATGTTTTCATCATCCGGTATCAAAAACTCAACAGGCAGAATATAGTTTCACGAAACGAACAAATAAAAACAACGTGGTAGCTTAAAATAATAAATATTTATTGTTATAGTCTCCATGAGTTAGAAATTTAGGAGCAACTTAGCTAGGTGATTCTGAAAGTCACTCGTGAAATTGCAGTCAAGTGTTCGCTTGAACTGTAGTCATCAGAGCAACCAGGCCCAGAAATCCAGTTTTAAGGTGATTTTCTCACATGGCTATTGTCAAGAGGCTTCAGTTCCTCAGTGGTTGTTGGTAGAAGACTCATTTCCTCACCACATAGTGCTTCTGGAATGTTCTTATGACATGGCCGCTGTTTCCCCACAGAGCAAGGGACACAAGACAGAAAATAAAGAGGAAACTACAATGACTCTTATGACACAATGTTGCTTTTGCCATAATCTATTTGTTAGAAGTCACTACATAACAGCCTACACTCCAGAAAAGAGAAATCAAACTCTACATTTTAAAAAGGGGAGCATCAAAGAATTTTTTAACATATTTTAAAATCATCACAATACGTCCACCCACTTTCTACTCACCACTCTAATTTTGAAGGAATTCCCGATGGCACATCATTTTATCTATAAACATTAAAACAAACAAACAAACAAACAAACAAACAAACTGAAACTACAATGTCATTCTCACAATTGAACAGAATAAATTTTAGTATTATCAAATATCTAGGCTGTCTTCAAATTTCTTTGATATTTTCATAATTTTTTTACAGTTGGTTTGGTTCGTTTGAATCAGAATACAAACAAGGATCAGAATCCTACTACATTTAGCACCTTTGAAGTGGTGTTAAACCCTTCTTTGATCAATTTGAAATATACTTACAACCAGACAAAAATATAAGATAGGGTTCTTTACCAGTGGTCCCTTGAATGATATACATCCATTGCTTTGTTTCTACATTTCTTATTGTTCTTTTCATAAGGAGCAGTCAAAAAGTAAGAAAGTAAATTTTCCTAGGTTAACTCTGAACCTGGAATTTGTGTTATTGCTTTGGTTATGTTGCTAATAAGCCACAGGTGTACACTACAGTAGCGAGTGGAAATGGAGACAGGGCTGTGATGACAGTTAATTGTCCATAATCTATTTATCCCAAGGTGCACTTATACATCTGTTACGTATTTAGGTATTTGCTTCTTGTAGTTTTTTCATGATTTTTGAGCAGAGAAGCATTTACACCTAAAGCACCATAAAAACGAAAAATGCTATCAAGGGGCTTTAAAGTAGCAAGACAAAGAAAGTACAGCTTTTTGTGTCTAGGAAATGAATGGGTCCATTCATTTCAATAGGGATTTTGTTTTATATGTACTGTTTTAGGTTTGAGCGCTAAGCACTTGACTCCCATTTTAGAACGAATTACTTTGTTAAAAGCAGAAATTTAAATAGGATAGGCACTTTAAGCACTAAATTCTTCAATAAATTTTTTTCTTGTTTTATTAAATATCTTATAGTATTATCCTCTGTCCTTTCTTTAATATATGTGTATATGCATATATGTATGTGTTTTTATGTGTGTATGTCATTTATATATAAATATGCATATGTTATACATATATATATACACAGAGAGAATAAATATAGTAGTAGCTCATAAAATTTGTCCTATATCTTATTTTTATTATATTTCTAAATTACTTATGATTTTAAGTCCCTAAATAAAGACAGTAAAATGTTTAAAAGTACCATTATAGTTAATCTTGTGTAAATGATATACTAAATGTAAAATGTTCAAAATAAAAGAATAAAGTCATAACATATCATAGCCATGTATGAGAAATTGATTTAATCATATACTGAAAATTAATCTTTAAATTAACAATTTATTTAGAAAATGTTTTGAAATAGTTATCAAACATTCTTTGTAGATAATTGTTTCTTCAATCAACAAAATAACCACTTTTTCATTAAAATACTAAGTGTACTTTTTTCTGATATTATATTTTCACTATATGCATTTTACATTAATAAATACCAAATTTGTAAATTGCTACATTATTCATTACTATATGAATCTGACAAACTTTCTAGAGCTGATTTTTGCCTTTATGTGATTTATAAATAAATTACTACATTATTCATTACTATGTGAATCTGACAAACTTTCTAGAGCTGATTTTTACCTGATAAATGATAAAATAGCCAGAATATAATTACTAGTAAACACATACTACTGTCTAACTTTATTGCACAACCATTTACACCAAGAAATGTACACAAACAAGACTCCTATTTACAACTGGCATTAAACTTTGAGAGCAGTTGACTTTGTGATCTAGATCCAATTTTTAATGCTTACTGTTAAGTTTTCTTTCTTTTTTTAGAATTTCCAAACCACCAGAGGATGATTTCCTTAAGAATGTTCTCCCAGGTATGTTCAGAATATTAATTAGGCCCATCTATTTCTGTCGGGTAATAACAATGTCCGCAGGCTGAATGGACGCTGTGACCTGTGAAAGAACTATTCATATGCTTTAGTCTGCCCTAGCGCATTCTTTAACAAGTGAACATAGACCTTTTTCACAGTCATCTTAAATGTTTCAGCTGTGTGTTTTATGTTTGTTTCTTGCATCTCCGACCATATAGCTTTTCTGCTTGTTTTGAGGAAGACTTTCCTTGCTCTACTCATTTAAATGCTTCTGCTTTTATGACTATTTTACTGCCATACCTATGGGGCTTCTTACTGTATTTGCCTGTAACTGAAGATTTTAAAGGAATTAAATTTATTCAGACTAAATCTTCTGGGGGAAGTGAAGGCATCTTAAACAATTAGCAATAATTAAAAAGCACCTATTCAGACTGGATAAAAGGTAAACAGATTTCACTTAAATATGTATTTGGTGCAGTTTTCCCATTTGCATGTATTTTTTTTAAACCTCTTGTTGGCAAATAACTTTGAAATAACAAAAGAAAGCATTAACTTTTGTCAATTTGTGTAATTCTTTGCTCATGAGTGTTATTGACAAATTGTTATACTAAAAATTTTAATTATCTTTAATTTAGATGGTGCAACTAACACTGATATAATAGCATGAGAATAATGCCTAAGTAAAACCTAGGTTTGCTTTTTCAATTTTTATTCTTAAATGAATGTGGAACTGGCTGAGATATCCATGGTTATTCAACTTCCAATATTTCTGATAACTTTTGTTCTGTCATTTATTTTTCCTCAGTAATCTATTAGCTTTGCGTATGATAAGAGTAATATGCTTAACTGTGTTCTTAAGGTCTTCCATAAGTTATTTCAAATTAGAATTCTCTTATGGATAGTCAGACAAGACAGATTATTTTTTATTCAAAAACATTTAAAAACATCTGCTAATATATATGTAAATGCAGTGATGCATAAAGTTAGTTTTTAATGTGTACTTGTACATACAAGTACACATACACAGACACACATGCACACTGTCTTATACAAAAACAAATACACGTAAATTCTTTTACTAAAGAAATGTATAGTTCAGAAGATTAAGCAGCTATTTATATGATGTGCTTGAGGGAGCACCAAAGAAGACGCTTAAATCTAACTCTTTCACTTGATATTTTAGTGTTATAGTTTTGTTCTTCAGTATTTTAAGTAAAATCATGTATTTAAAAAAATATGATCAGTTAACATTTAAAAATAATAATGTGACTGTGAAAAAAATGTGGCTTGAAATGAAATAGACTGGGAGAAAGAGAGAAAGAGACATGAAGGACCATAAAAAATACCTAAAATAATGTGGTAGCCCATAGGTACATTTTTTCAAAGCTGTCCAAACTTAGCCATTCTATGGTAGTCAAAAATATGTGTAATGATTTTGGATGCCAAAGTAGTACCACTACGATTAGAGCAGGGTGCTATCAAGGTTAAGTTTATAGATTTGATTTTCTATAAGACAAACAATTTCACTCATGTGCAAATGCTAACTCAGCCATTTTGCAAATTCATCATAAATAAAAAAATTAGAAATATAGGGAACAAATAACTACCTCTGGAGGAAAATAAACATAACTGAAGGTATATTCGTTTTATAGTGATGACTGGTTATGCAATCTTTACGTGTAGAAAACAACACATTGCTTGAAAATATTCTCAGCTTTTTAGAAACAAAGTATTTTTTGCATCATGATGAACTGCAAAAAAGATAAATTTTAGTTAACAAATCTGGATTTAGAAAATGATTCTTCTAATACATTGTCTAAGGAAAATTTACCTCACTGAATATGAAACTTTCCAAGGAGGATAATAATACGTTCCTTGAGGAGTAGTGAGAATTAAAAAATAAATTAAGTGTAATAATATAACTATCTCAAGGTCAAGGAACTGAAACACTAAAATTTCCATGCAATTAGTCTCATGTAATATTGCTAGACAACAAAATCACTATCTTTAAAATACAGAAAAACAGCACTCTTAGCAAGACATAATAAAGGCATAATTAAGAACTTTAATGAACATAAAATATTTTAAAACACAAAAATCAAATATAAGTGTTTGGATATTTAGAAACAGTATTCTAGGGCTCCCTCAATATGTTAAAATCCCTGAGCTATACCCTCATACCTGCAGGTTGCATTCCTTTTCTTGGCTGGCATGAGAGATCATGGCGTGCTGTTCCTTCCATTCGTGTCTGTGATCCATTGCTTGTGCTGACTTCTGTCCTTTACCTGATTCACATCACATGCACCCACTAAGCTACAACAAGGCTGTCAAGAGAATTTTCTGGTCAAGTACTATTTCATCTTTCAAAACCCTTGGCCTCCATTACAGCTAGTTGTTTCATTTTATAAAAGCCTTATTAATAATTTAAAAATCAATATATTATTATTAAGTAATTGCATTTAATAGTTTAGTTTTACATTCTTAACAGTCTAGGCATTTTCAAAATTTACATTAGTAGAAAAAGCACCTCCAATTGTACACTGACATTCTATAATCTGTACTTCTAGATTTTGAAAACAGATTTAATATGTATAACTATACAAAAGAGAGTCTCACTATACTATAATTAAAAAATAACTTTAATATATTATAGTACTCTATCAGGACTGGAGACTTTAAAATATAAGTAAAAGAAGTGCTAAAATTAAATGTTGTCATTCAATAATATGACAAAATAAAGCATCTCACTTAGAAACTTTTTAAAAAATTACTTATGTATAATTTCATGGAGAGAACTAAAACAGAAAAAGTTAACATGATCATGATTTTGATTGTGTAGGTATTTTCAAGCATCAGTTTATAAAAAAGATGCCAATAAATAAGGTGACAAATTATTGAAATTATTTGTTCAATTATTGGTTATCAAATTTACCTCATTGTAGATGGGGGGAAAAAATCATGTGAAATAAAAAAAAAAAGTACTTAGCTACTAGATGAGGTGACTTTTGAAGAATGTTTTACAGCTAAGCACAGACAAAGTAACCATTCAAGGATATCCCATATTCTTATAAGCTTAATTAGAGAATATTAGTTTTGAATATTTCTGGCATTACTGGTAACTAATTACTAATTGGCTATATAATTCCTGTGATTTAGAGAGGTTTGTTTTTAGCTAAAATAATAAAATTTATTTTTAATCTGGAAATTTCCCTAAAGAGACCTGTCCAAGTGTGAAAAAAGTATGGCATTACAGTGGCCTTATAATGACTTATTTTAACTAATCAATGGTTAACGTTATTCTGCATCAGTAATAGATCCCATTCTCTTGATGTCCAGTAATATACTTTAATAGTTGTACTCTGAAATATACATATTTTATGCTATTTTAGCATCATTTTTAAAAAAACTATTAATATTCATATAAGATAGATATAACCCGATATGATCACAATTCTGAAGATGATGTGACAAAAATGAACACAGCAGGAAGATTGCTTTCAAGCTTATATCATTCTTTTAAAGTCAACATAGAAAGCCTACTTTTTATCATAACTTTTCCTTCTGAATTTCATGAAAATAGTCTGTCCTCAAGTATACGGAGATAATGTGGCATAAAAGAAAGATAAGTAAAAGTGAAAATCCCAGTTTGTTATTTATTAATCCTATAATCTTAGAAATATTATTTAAAGTCACTAAACTTATTTATTCCTCCAAAGAGAGACCAATATTACACATATTTCTCAGACTCTGGGGACATAAATAGACAGGTTATTTAAATTCTATGTAATATGAAAAGTATAACATTTATCTTACAGAGTTACAATGACTATACAATAGAAAAGACATCTATAATAGTGTTTTTAAAAAAGTTACTAAATAAATGGTTATATAAAAAAAAAATGTTGTGATACTTATTCTTGTTGATAGACCTTCCAGGCAAAACAAATATTTTGAGAAGAGAAATCCAATGTGTAAAAACGTTTGGAACATTTTCAACCAAAAGCCTTCTTCTGAAGAGCCTATCTATTAGGTACCATAGCTGAAATCCTCAGAACTGCCCGAAGTTCTTGCCAACCATAGTTACTTCCTATTGTACATAACCAAAAAACCCTAAAATTAATTTTAAAACATAATTTGCTAAGGAAGAATTTTGCAAATGATCTTACTCTTTACTTAACTAATAATTCACATACAAGAAAGAGCAGATGATTAAACATGGAAGTTTCACTAGTCTGAATGTTATTTGTGCCCTAAAGAGCTGGACAACCAAGTAAAACAACTTAAAATTTTTTCTTTGTGGAAAAACTAAAACCTTAATATATATGGAAATTTTTAATAGTGATCCATTCACATTTTGTTTTTCCTTTACATTTTCATAAGAATGCAAAGAAATATGAATGCAGAACTTCCATTTCTACGTAATGTTGGGATAAGCAACTTGAGCTAATCTTCCCACTGAAAACTAGAAAGCCTCAATAAAACATTTTTCAAAACTGCCTTTAATATATCAGAGAGCTAAAAAAAAAAGCAATGCAGATTCGCAAGGCCACAACTGAGGAAAAGACGGATCCCTAGATTTATGGCATTGTATTGGAGGGGTTATCACTTTTGCACTAGAGACATCTGCTGAAAGGCTGAGAAGTTATTAATCTGAGCAAAACATTTAACAGCCCCCAGTCTAGGAAGATCAATAATTGATTCTAGTGTGCCAAAAGAAAATGTTTTGGTAAACATATTCATAAGCACTCTCTGCAATGGGACCATGAAAGGCTACTATCTATGAATGAAGAGAAACTAGAAGTAGACTCTTCCCTATTGAGTGCTAAAGCTTTACTTAAAAATATCAAAAACTTTGAGTGCAACTAAGTTAATATGTCCTAGTCAGGAGCAAATATAAAGCCTGTCTAGAAGTCTCAATTATTACTATAATGTTCCTGTAAATGAATAACCCTCAATCAAGATTAATTTTAAATATATCAAATGAAAACTAAGAGAAACAAGAGTCAGTAGAACTATATTCACAGGGTGTCGAGGTAAAAGGGTAGATGGATAAATATTATAACATTGCTATAGTTATATGTTTAAGAAGATGAAGAAGAAAATTAAAAACGTTTTCAGGAAACTGAAAGCTACAAAAGAGAATGAAATAGAAATTCCAGAACTACAAATTATTAAGAATTACATTAGGAACTCACTAGGAAGGAGATTATTAGTAGCTTAAACATAACTAAAAGGAGAGTTTATAAACCAGAAGATAATTCAAAAGAAAATATCCAAAATGAAATCCTAAGACTTTGATTACCTTACTGTCCATTGCCAAATTACTTCTATGGCCAAGAACAAAGGAATACAACACAAGAAAAAATAGAGCAAGTATAATTTGATTACTGGCCTCACCTCAATAAAAAAGAAAAAGATAAAAATCAAAATATACATACATGGCACAGTGACTATTTTTAATAGTGAATTGCCTTCATGACTCAACTAATATGGATTTTTCCCAGAATTATCAACATGTATGTGAGAAATTTTACCAAAAATTTCTAACATACCTCAGTATTTGACATCTTGAAGGAGATTTATGTTGGCCTTCTGTTTGTCAATTTATTTCCGCTTACTCACTAGACTACATCTCCTTAGGGAAAAAGGCTTTCTCTGTATTCTTTCCACTTATAACTTTTACCCTTTGTACCATTCCTAATTGACAATAAGCACTCAATTAAAGTTGAATAAATGGATTTTTTTAATAAATGAATTTTTCAAAGTATCAATTAATAAAATCATTCAATCTAAAAAAAAAAAAGTATTCTCCAATAAGTTATTCTTTTTCTTGTCCAATTTCAGATTTGTTACTTAGACTAGTTGTCATCATATTTTGTCTTGATCAAAGAGGTAATTAGTAAACTATTTGTTCATACATATGACATCATTTGGGTCTCTTTCCTGCATGTAACCTGTCAGATAGAGCAAACATTTTACATTTCAATTGACCTGTATTTTCAAATACACAACAGAAAAAAATAAAGCCATATTCAATAGCAGATAACCATTCTTAACATAAACCTATACAAGGAGATATTATCAATTCAAAATAATAGAATTAATTTAAATCTGAAGTTGCCAAGTGAAAATAGAAAGTAATTAAAATTAAGGTTTTAATTATATTAATACCAGCTCAAAATATTAAATAGAATTATAGAAACTTCCTGAATTATACCTAAACTTACCAATATCTATGTCTGTGAAAGCCTGCTGATCTTTTGCACCTCCTTATTCTGTGAAAACTGAAGAGCATGGTCTGGGTGTATTCTGATTTATAATAATTAAAACTCCTTTAAGCTATCCCTTTAATATTCACTCTCTCCATTTAAAGACCCCACAAAAGATTTTGTAACAAATTACAAATTTCAGAGTAACTATCTATATATTTGGTTTAATTCATTATTTTAAACTCAAAAGATTATTTTACAAACTTCTGGGATCCTCTTTAAAAAATGAACAGTCCATAAATATGGTTGAACTCTACTATACCCTGATGACCTTATAAGAAACCGTTCTGGTTTCTATTGCTATATTACAACCCATCCAAAAACTTAGTTCTGTGAATTGACTGAACTTATTTCTATGGTTCCTGGTTGGGTTCTGACTGTGATTATAGTCTGATGTCGCCTGAGAATGAGGTCATATGAGGGCTTGGCTGAGCTGCATGTCCAAGATGGCTGTTTCTCTTACATGTCTGGTACCTCAACTGAGAAGGCTATTATGCTGTGAAGCAGGCTGACACCCTTCTATCTTTTCTTGGGGCTTTTTCATGGGGCAAGCTTACTCACTGTATGGCAGCCTCAGGATAGTCAGTCTTCTCATATAGTGCCTGGCTTCCCCAAGAATGCTCCTGACAGTAAGCAGGAAGCTTTCTAGCTACTACAAGGCTTTTGGCCTCAAAAGTCACACAGATTCATTTCCACTGCATTCTATTGATTACACAGGTCCTGGCTAGATTCAACACAGTAGATAAAACTACACAAAGGTATTAATACTAGGAGATATGGCTCACCTGGGGCCATCCTTAAAGAGGTTTTATTATCTTTCACAATCTCCTAAGCCAAGAAAAACAGACTACTTACAAGAAATGGGTTTTTGCCTTTGCTTCAATATTTTCTTAGCTCTTTTAAGTTTTAAACAATGAATTCAACAACATACCACATATCGCAAACCACAAAGAGGAACTTTCACACTAGGCACTAGATGTAGTCTGCATTAGAGACACTGTGGTCATCTTTAGTTTATACTTGTTCTTGTGGTTTAGCACACTCATTTTGGGAAGTATTTATAATAGCTTAATTAAAATGCTATATGAGATAAAGTATTTCAAGATACTTACTGAATACTTATTATATGCTAAGTGCTAGGAATACACCAATTAACAAAACACTGCTTTATTTTCAGAGAGCTCAGATTAAAGATAAAGAATGTAGTTTTCACATTTCAATTTCCCTTTAACAAATCCTCATAGTTTGTCCAAAATTATTTTTCTTGGATCATTACATTTTGTCTGAAATCTCCTTTATGCTGAAAAGAAAGTTTCTTTCAGGTTCAAAAAACAGTTTAGCAAATGAAACAGTACAAGCGATAAATCTTAACTGTTATTTCTTCTTTCCTTCCCTCATATGATTTCAGGTGGGATTTATTAAGAGAAGATGTATTTCTTCTTCTGGGTCATGACAAGCATTTTTTTTTTTTATCTGTATCCTCCAAGGAAGCTCATAGTGAAATAGATAAAATGTCAGAAATAATTAAGAAAAATGCAGGGGTATCCAACAACCTAAAATTACACCTTTTGGTGATGCCTAGTTTTCATCTTCTTGGTCCCTTGACAGATATAAACACCAACTTTATCACATCCTTTAGACGATGGTGTGTTAAATCATTGTGGATGAACTCATGGTACAGTAAATGGTATGAAAAGAAATGCTGTTAGAAAGCACAGGACATGGGATTTAGGAGGTCAATATATACTATACAACAAATACAGGATCTAGAATGCTTTAGAATTGTCATATTAAAAGCCTAATAATTCTCTTTCACCATTTCACTAGTTTCAATTGTACTTAATTTACCACTTTTTAACCTACTTTATTTTTAACCACAAAAATTTTTTATTAAAATTTATTTCAGTTTTTCCCCTCACATTTTAATGTTAGGTATTTAGATCAGAAAGTGAACTGCAGGTATCAGAAATGGGCTATCTCATTCACAATCATGGACTCTCCTTTGTAAAGACTTAGCATATATTTTTCTACCTCAGTTGAAATATTCTTACTAGATATACTAATTTTCATGCAATGCACCTAAGAATCAGTTTTTTATTCTGCTTATCTAAAATAAATATGAAACATTTATTAATATTTTATTAATTATTTGATGCACATGTTACTAAATTCTTTCAACAAGTAGGCAAAGTATCTATAACTACATTAATTTTCATATCCAAAACTTTTAATTACTCAGTAGTGGTAGCTATAATAAAACAGATAAAAGCTTTTAAATATACTAGTGTTAAGCAAGTGAAGGAAGTTGCCCACGGTAAGCATAAATTTATCTCTTCTTTTCCAAGCTATACATTTTAGACAGTGCAAGGTCATCCTCAGACTAACCCTGTCCTTGGGTAGGTAAAATATTTAATTCTGGGAAATAATATTAGCTATTTAATTTGCCTGCAGATATAAACCTCATTCTCCAGTATTAGGTATATAAATAATACAAGTCTCTAATTGGCTTTCCTATTCTGATAAACTTGGATAGGGAAGTTATTGGCTTTTAGGCTCTTAAAGATGCTGACAATGCTAAGGCCTCACCTCAATAACTAAAATTTCCAATTAATGGAATTTAAAATAACAATATTTTGTTGCTTCTAACACATCAAATTTAGATCTGTCATAAAAATTGTCATAAGTGAAAAATTAAAAACTATACCATTGTGTCTAGAGAGATTTATATTTTGGATACATGACTAAGAATATATTTGTAATTATAAAATGTACTTTGAGGTAATGAAAACCACCCTTCAAATTTTTAATTCAAGTTTTCATTTGGCAACCATGCGATGTAAGAATATTTGAAACATTTTAAACTAAATATATATTTTAAAGACATTTTAGACATTTAAAATATATGTACTCTAATAATTTAATTTTAAAATGTTTTGAAAGTTGATCTTTCATGTACATAAATATGTACATATATTTATATACTGAACTTTCTATTTTATATACATAAAATTCAATATATTGCTATTTGATAATTTTTTTACACTTAACAATTGTATATATTCAAATGTACAATTTAATAATTTAATATACATCTACTTTTTGAAATAATCACCAAATTCAAGCGAATTAAGATATCTGTCGCTACAGATAGTTACCACATTTTTTGCCTGCTGGGAACACACTTAAGTACTACTCCCTTAGCAAATTTAAAGTATAAAATAATGTATTGTTGATAGTCACATCACTGTACATTAGACTTCCAGACCTTATTCATCTTATATAACTAAAACTTTGTACTCTTTGACCAACATCTCCCTATTTGACCCTCCCCAACCCCTGGTACCCACGATTTTCCTCTCTTCTTACATGAGTTCAAATATTTTAGATTCTATATATAAGAAATCATGCAGTATCTGCCTTTTTACAACTGGCTTATTTTACTTAGCATAACGTCCTCCACATTTATCCACATTGTCATAAATGGCTGGATTTCCTTCTTTATTAAAGCTGAATAATGTTTGTATGTATGATATACATCATATTTTCATTATCTATTCATCTGTTGTTGGACATTCAGATTATTTCCATATCTTGGCAATTGTGCATAATGATGAAATAAATATGGGAGCATAGATATAACTTTGAGATACAGATTTCATTTCTTTTGGATATATATCAAGAGATGGGATTGTAAGATAATATGGTAGCTATATTTAAAAAAATTTTTTGAGGAAATTCCATACTGTTTTCCATGATGTCAGTACCAGTTTACATTCCCAACAGTGTATAAGGTTTCTCTTTTCTTCACACACTTGCCAACACTGGTTATCTCTTGTCTTCTTCATACCAATAAGTATGACGTGATATCTCATTGTAGTTTTGATTTGCATTTTCCTAATGGTTAGTGATGTTGAACATCTTTTCATGTACTGGTTGGCCACTTGGATGACATTTTGGAAAAATGACCATATGATTCCTCTGCCTATTTTTAATCAAAAATTTTTATTGCTATTGTGTTATATGAGTTATTTAAATAATTTGGATACTTGTAGTAGTTTTATGGTTTCAAGTCTTATATTTAATTCTTTAATTCATTTTGAGCTAATTTTTGTATATGGGATGAGGTAAGGGTGAAACTTCATTCTTCTGCATGTGTATGTTCAGTTTTCCCAGCACCATTTATCGAAGAGACTATCCTTTACTCCTTTGTGTACTCCTGGAACTCTTGTCAAAGATCAGTTGAGTATAGATGTGTGGATTTATTTCTGGACTCTCTATTCTGTTTCATTCGTCTATATTTCTGTTTTTATGCTAGTACCATACTATTTTGATTACTATAGCTTTGCAATATATTTTAAAATCAGGACATGTGATACCTCCTGTTTTACTGATTTTGTTAAAGATTACTTTAGCTCTTTAGAGTCTTTTATGGTTTCATATGAATTTTACAATTGTTTTACTATTTACTATTACAGAGAATGATATTGGGATTTTTATAGGCTATAGATCACTTTGAGTAGTATGGACATTTTAACAATATTAATTCTTCAGTTCATGAACGCAGAATGTCTTTCTATTTATTTGTGTCTTTTTAACTTTTTTTCATCAATGTTTTATAATTTTCAGCTTGCAAATCTTTCATCTCTTTGGTTAACTGTATTCCAAATATTTTATTCTATTTTTACTAATGTGACTAGGATAGTTTTCTTAATTTTCATTTCAGATAGTTTGTTTTTTCTATAATAGAATTGAAATGAATTTTCGTATGTTGAGTTCTAATTTTTAGTGTTTTAATCAAAATTTTTGCATCTATGTTTATTAGGAATATCAAACTTAAGTTTTATTTTCTTTTAGTACTTTTGCTTAGATTTGATATCAGGGTGATACTAACCTCATAAATCAAGTTTAGAAGTGTTCCCTCTTCTTTTTCTGAAACAGTTTTAAAAGAATTAATATTACTTCTTTGAATGTTTGGTAGAATTAATCTATGAAGCCATCAGGTTCTGGGTTTATCTTTGTTGAGAGTTTTGTGACTATCAATTCAATCTCTTCATTTGCTATTGTTCTATTCAGGCTTTCTATTACTTCCTGATCTGTTTTGGTAGATTATATGTTTCTATAAATGTATCTATTTCTTCTAAGTTATCCAATTTGTTGGTGCAAAATTGTTCACAATAATCCCTTTTGATCTTTTTAATTTCATTGTAATGTCTTCTGTTTCACTTATGATTTTATTTATTTGAATATTCTCTTTTTTTCTAAGTCTAAGGGTTTGTCAATTTCATCTTTTTCAAAAAATTCTCATATTTTTCTTTAATTGTTTTTATTATGTTCTCTGATTTATTTCTACTCTAATCTTTATTACATTCTTTCTTCTATTAACTTTGGGCTTAATTTTTTTTTTCTTTTTCTGGTTACTTGAGATCTAAATTTTTGTTGTTTATTTGAGATATTTTTAAATATAGCCTTTTTTCACTATAAACTTCTCTTTTAAAACTGCTTTTGCAGTATTCCATAAGTTTTTTTTTGTATTGTGTTTTTGTTTTTATTTGCCTTAATACATTTTTAAATTTCTCTTTTGATATCCTCTTTGATCCAGATGTTCAAAATTGTGTTGTTTGTTATCCATGTAAATGTAAATTTTCATGTTTTCTTGCTGTTATTGATTTCTTGTTTCATTCCATTGTGGCCAGAGAAGAAAGAAACTTGGAGTTACTTTGATCTTAAATTTGTTTTGTGACCTAACATGCGATCTATCCTGGAGAATGCTCTGTGTGAGTGTTCTTGAGAAAAACGTACATTATTTTGCTGTGAGGCGAAAAGTTCTGTAATGTCAATTAGTTTAATTTGGTCAATGGTGTTGTTCAAGTCAGTTGTTTCTTTACTGATGTTCTGTCTGAATGTTTTATCTATTATTGCAAGTGGTGTATTAAAGTCCTCTGCTATTACTATACTGTTGTCAATTTTTGCTTTCAGATCTGTCTATATTTGCTATTTATTTAGGTGCTCTGATGTTAGGTATATACAAATTTATAATAGTTATACCTTCCACTCTTTTACATAGTGACTTTCTTTGTCTCTAGAGACAATTTTAAACTTAAAGTTTATTTTGTTTGATATAAGTATAAATACTCTGGCTTGCTTTTGATTACCATTTTCATAAAATATCTTTTTCCACTCCTTCACTTTTAGCATATCATTGAATCTTATTTTTTTTTTTTAAATCTATTCAGCCACTCTTCTCATTGAGTGGTGAATTTAATTTATTTATATCTGAGATAATTATTAATAATTGAGGACTTACTATTGCTATTTTATTCCTTTCCTGTTTGACTTGTGGTTGTTTTGTTCCTCTCTTCTTCTCTTGCAATTTTCCTTTGTTATTTAATAATATTTTTCGTGATGATTTATTTTAGTTTTTTTCTTTATCTTTTATGTATCTATCATATGTTTTTGTCTTGTGGTTATCTAAGCACTTGTAAAAACTATCTTGTAGTTATAACCTTCCATTTCAAATTAATAACAACTTAATTTTAATTGCCTGCAAAACACTATTCTTGTACTCTCCCTCACACACACTTTATGTTCTTGTAGTCAGAGTTTACTTATTTTTATATTGTGGATCCACTAACAGATTTTTATTGATTAGCATTTTTGTTTGAGTTAAAAGTAATTTACACAGTACCTTTCCAGTGTTACATTAATCTGTATGTGACTATACATTTACTTCATCTGTGAGAATTATATTTTCATATGCTTTCATATTGTTTAGGCTTTTTCAGTTAAGTTTGAAGAATCCCCTTAAGCATTTCTTATAAGGCACTTCTAGTTGTGACAAAGTCTCTCAGTTTTTATTTATTTGAAAATGTTTTTATCTCTTCTTTATTTTTAAAGGGTAATTTTGGCAGTTATAGTAGTCTTGTTTGACAATTTTTAACTTTTAGTACATTAAATCTATTATCCTACTTTCTCTTAATCTGTTAGCATTTTACTGAGAAATCTGATACCTGATGGCATTTCCCTTTATATTGAGTTGCTTTTCTCTTGTTGCTTTCAAAATTCTTTGTTTTTGAATTTTAACAATTTAATTATAATGTAGTGTAGATCTTATTAGTTTCAGCCTATTTGGTATTCTTTGGGCTTCATTAATCTGGATGCCTACTCAGATTTCAGAAGTTTTCCTACTCAGATTTCAGAAGTTTTCAGCCATTATTTCTTGAAATAAATTTCTTGACCCCTTTCTCTTTTTCTGTTCCTTTTGAGAATCCCATGATATGTACATGTGTTTGTTTTCTTAAATCTCATGTTTTCTTCACTCTTTTTTCATTCTTTTAAATAATTTTAAGTAACTTGTCTATGAGGTCACAATTTTTTTCCAGCTTGAAGTCTGTTATTAAAGCTCTCTATTATATTTTTCATTATTCATTGTACTCTTTAGCTCCAGATCTTGTTTGATTTTTTTTTTTTTTTACAATCAATCTCTTTGTTCAGTTTCTTGTTTTGTTCATTTATTGCTTTCCTGATATTGTTGAATTGTCTATCTCTGTTCTTTTGTAGCTGAGCTTCCTGAAAACAATTATTCTGAATTCTTTGTCAGGCAATTTTGTAAATCTCCATTTCTTTAGTTTCGGTTACTGGAAAATTATTGTGTACCTTGGGTGGTGTCATGTTTCCTTAACTTTTTTTTTTTTAATTTTCTCATAAGCTAGCATTGATGTCTGTACATCTGAAGGAGCAGTCAACTCTTCCAAAATTTATGGACTGGCTTTTGTGAGGAAAAAACTTCTTTTATGGATGGATGTGAGGGCACTGACTGGGTGGGTTGTGATGGCTCTCATTCTATGGGCGGGGGGTGGGGGAGCTCAGCAATGGTTCCGGGTTTGGGGAGGGTACAGTGGCATAGTCTCCATCAGGTAAGGACAGCATCAGTGAAGGCTAAAAATTTCTTCAGTGCCCAGGATGTGGCTGTTTGTGGCAATGGCAAAGGTTGCTGAGATCTTTTTTTTTTTTTTTTTCCTCCCTGCTGAGGAAATCACAGCTGAGAGGAATTCTCTTGAATTAGGTCTGATACATGGATGTATACACAGAGACAGCAGCACTAAGATCCAGGGTGTATGTATGCTTGTAGCAGTGGTGGCATTGGTGTCTGTGGTACAGTCATATGTGGGGTGGCCATAAAGGTAGAGTCCAGAGAATGCAAGTATTTGTAGAAAAGAAAAGTATTGGTTTCAGTCCTGGGGCATGGGAGTAGGACACAGCAGTATATCCTTCTAGGGGAGAGGTTTATAGCAGTGTTTGCTCTCTTTCTGAGGTAGTTGGGTGGGGGACAAAGTGACATGGACTCCAGACAGCTCTTTCAATTGGGTTTAGTATCAGTGAATATTACATGTTCCTCAGTAGTGAATGCTGTGATTTTCTATGGTGGTGATGAGGGATGCTGGGTTCCTCCTGTTTCCTTTGCTTCCATGGGAGAAGGTTGCACTGTGGTGATTCCACTTGGTGCTGAGCTATGACAGATTGAGGGAGGGATGACTCAGGCAAAATGCTTCCTATATTTGTACATAAGGCCATCCTGGGTTTCTGTGCTCCACAGTGTTTCTGCAGTTCTCCTATTATATTTCGGAACTCTCCCAGAGCTAATTTTGTTGGCATATAGTTGTTTATTCATTGTTTTTGTTGTTTCTATTAGGGAGATAAGCATTGGGACCTCCTAGTTTGCCATCTTGCTGATGTCATTCCCTAATATACTGTTATTGAATTAATGGTAAGTGTCAATATTCTGCAAGCTTACATCTTTTAAGGTTATAGTTAAATATACATATCAGTATTTTCCATTTTTGTTGCTTTTACTTTTTTCATTCTTCTGATATGGGAGGTAGGTAAGTTGTAGAGTCTAGGTAATCTATAAGGCAGGTTACAAAAGAGCCGCCATCTGAGCATATAGTTAAAGGAAAGAGTTGTCTTCACAACTAGAACAAAATTAATGCTCCTCAACTATGACTTTTCTAGTCAGGTAACATTTAGTTCAGTTTTTAGGTATACTTTTATAGTAAAAGTCAGATCTCTTATTACTAGAGGAAATATATCAGTTGAATGTCTTTTATTTTTTTCTTATTCGAGTCATGTCCCTTGAATTGTAATTTTATCTTGGGTACGTGAACCATACATCATGAGCTTCAATTATCCCAGCTGAACTTAAATAAAAATTTAATCTGTAAATCAAAGTGTTTTCAAGAGAAAATTTAATTTTTCACCTTTTGTGTTTTTTTCTAACACACTTATTAATTGTAATAATTTTTGATAATTTAAAGAGGTAGTATAATTTTTTTGTAAAAAATTTTAAAATGTAGAAAAATTAAAGAAGAAAACAAAAATGACCTAAATATCCATCTCTTTTATTTTGTTACTTTTCATGTTACTTTTTCTTCTTCTGTATATTTTAGAATGGTGCCATAATTCCTTTTTTGCCACTTTTTTTCTCTCAGGAATCTGTTGATGAATAGTTTATCTTATCACTATTACAGTTTGCGGTGGCAGTGTAATACTGCATCAGTAGTATTACTATTGTACTCATAATGTATTGGAACTATTGTACTATGTTTAATTTGTACTGCTGTTCTATTTTTATTTAAACTGTAGTAAAATCATTGTATATAAATCTATTTTTGCATCTCTCATTGTTTCCTTAAAAAAACATTCCTATAAGTGGAATGTTAGTTCAACCAATGAGCCATTTTGCAGTTTTCCTTATACAAAGACAAATTATTCTCTGGATTCTAAAATAGTTTTAGAGTCTAGAATGTTTTCACCAATTTATGTTCATTCTATCAATGTAAGAAAGCTTCAATATCATCATACTTTATCCTCATTGGAATTTGCCAATGTAATAGACTCAATGCAAGCATTTTGAAAGCCATTTCTTTAATAGTTAGGTTGAACATATTTTTGTACTTTATTAAATATTTATATTGATTTTAAGTGAATTATAGATACTTAGCTCCTATCCACTTCTTTATCGATGGGTTTAATTTTTATTTTCCTTTTTAATTTTTAACATTAAATATTTTTTTTAATTTGGTGAAAGTCAAACTAATTTTTTCTCTTCCTAGTGTCTTGCTTTGTCTTTATGTTTAGACAATCCTTTCCATAAACAAGGTTAGAAAAACAATATTTTCTATATTTTTTTCTGAGTGCTTCATGATTTTGTTACATTTAACTTATTTATAGGGTTCATTTTAAAGCCTAGTCAGAAGAGAAGGCCTCAATTGAACCATTGTATTTACAGTATTTCATTAACCGCCCTACCAATTTTATCGGAGAGATATCATCATTCTTAATAGAAATCTGAGAAAGACAAATATTATTATAGATGGTCAAATGTCTAGTAAGTAGTGTGTTTGACTGTTATAATCCACATTAGCACGAAAAGTCTCTTCAGCAGCTTTATTGATGTAAATTAGCTTTCCATAAGCATTTCCTAGAGTGTTGTCTAATCAGACTTGATTATGAGACTTGATTATTTAGTCCCAGTGTGTGCATCATTCCACCAAGATGCTTCCTTTGCTTTTGATAAATGCCATGAGAGGGCTATTCTAGTATGTACCACTTTTCACTGGAGACTAGTATTGCTATTTCTTCTCTGGTATCAAACACTGCTTTATTCTTATCTGATTCTATCCAGCATAAAACGGGTCTTTTTCCTTGATTTCATGTAAGCTCAGTAGAGCAAAGATCAGAAATCTTTTTATGAAACTTTGCTGAAGGTTTAGAAATAATAAAATAGTGAACAATAGTGCACAAGTCCAGCGCTCTCCCTGAAATGGCTCCTGACTTCAAGAAGTCAGAGACATCTCAACCCTACTAGTAGAAGAGAAAACTCAACTTTACCACACGAAGTAGCAGCTCACTCCAACACTACCACCACCAGTAGAGTTCCAGGCATCTTTACATCTCAGTCTATGTCAAAATAACTCCTGACCCTAAAGGAGAGAAAAGGTTTTCCCTTTTACTCACTCACTCAATTATTAGCTCACTCACTTGCTCACTCATTCAATTAACCCACTCATTCACTCACTTCTCAATTTCCTCCTTCAGCATTGATCTCTTCATGGTATAGTTTAAATTGGAAATATATATTTCTAGGTATGCACACACACATGCACATATACTCTCCCAGATTCAATCTATTGTCATTCCATGGCTCCAAAGGACCAAATGTCTCCAAAATGAAGTTAATAGGACTTAAGTAACACACAAAAATATCAATCATCTGGATGAATTCATGCAAAGTTTGCTCAGATTTACTTTCATTCTTTATCAGTTATCTAAGAGTTTCTGACCTATTCTGGCTATCTATTCTTTGTAGAAAAAAATAGCCTCAAAATCAATGACTGAAAAAAAAAAAAAGCCTTTATTTCTCTCACAAGTTGTCTACGGTTTATGCAATACTTGGTGGAACCAGCTTCTTGCCTCTGCTTGACATCAGCAGAATGGCTTAATTGTTGGGAACTAGAATCATCTGAAGCTTTGTTCATTTCTGTATCTGGCAGCTGTTGCCATCAGTTAGGATCTAGCTGAGGCTATCAGGCAGAACAACTACACATGATATTTTAATGTGAACTTCCATTCTTCACAATATTGTGTTTGCGTTCAAAGGGTGAATGTCCCAAAAGACATAGAGTCAGATGGAAGCCATATTACTTTATGAGCTAGCATTGAAAATCATATAGCATTATTTCCACCAATTTTATTAAATTGAAACAGCCACAAAGTTCCATCTAGTTTCAAAGAGTTGAGGAATAGACAATACTTCTTAAAGAAGGAAGGACAAGTCTCTGGAAAAATCTATGGGCCCAGAAATATTAGTATGGCTGATTTTATAAACTACAACCTTCCACAGTCTCCCCTCTAGTTATAAATGTGCACATTCATCCCACATACAAAACAAACAAACAAACAAATCCTATGCTCTAAGGCCCCAAATTCTTATCTTATTAAGATTTTAGATTCAGGTTCAAAAATCTAAATCATATTCAATTTCATATGAGGCTCCTCAGTGTGTGGTTCTCAAATAGCAGCTCCTTGAGTATAGTTTTTACCAATTAAAAAAATCTGTTATAGACAAGTTATCAGCTCCCAACATACCACTGTACAATGGCAGAATATGTGTAGGATAACCACTATAAATATTCTCAAAAAGAATAAAAGGAGAGGTCCAGATTAATCAATGGTCCACAGAACTCTGCAATCCTGGGAGGCACATGTTGACATTACTTAATTGGTGACTACTTAATGAGGGTTAAAGTTCAAAAGGATTTTAATTTATTATTTCATTAAATTCTTAATATTTAAAATTATACAGCGAGAATGCATTTTAGATTAAATTATAATTATGATAATATAAATATGTATTTTAATTTGGAAAAGGGATTAAATAAGAATTCATAAGGCAAAAATATAGAATGAATAATCCAAATGCAAATAAAGGTTTAAAATCAAAGAGATGACTATAACATAAATTACAATATAAAAAAATTGTGACTACAGGATAATTAAAACCTGCTAAATCTATAATTTGAAAAATAATATATAAATATAAGAGAAAAACAAACAACTATAGTGACCATTTTTTTGTTGTTTTATTTAGTTTTGTTTTACTTTATACTCTCCTAGGATCTACTAAAGGAATAAGAAATAAATGAAATTAAAATATTTTATAAAGTACAATATAAGCTGTTTAGACCCTTGAGGATTATAAAATTCTAGATAAAATTTTCAAAACAATTAGAAATTCATTATAAAATTATCAACATTTAAAAATTTACTTTAATTAATTCAAATAAAATCTTTCTAAAATATAAACAGTATTCTAAATTTTTAAATGTAGTCTTGTTCAGTGAGGATTATTAGTTCTGTTTTACTCAACATAAGCAAGAATATTATTATATAAGAGCAATAAGCTCACAATCCATTGAAATATAAAATTCAAATTTCTCTATTTCTATGAAACATTAATTATTCTTATTGAATGGTTAAGTAAACTGAGAGATGGATCAACAACTTGAATAGGGATTTCAAAAGAACACTTATGAGTACAACATATGTAAACCTGTATGACAATTCCGACTCTGTATTTTGAAAAGTAATATATGGACATAAGAAAAAAAAAAAAACTATGATGGCCAAGATTATTTTACTTTACTCCCTCCTGGAGTATATTCAAGACAAAAGTAATCCCGAGAGTAAAAGTCTGCTATAGTTTTTGAAATTTTGATCGCTATCACTTTCCACTAATATTCATAGACTGGGTGTTGGCAGCCCCTGTTGTAATTTGCTATTTCTAATTCTGACTTCGAAGCTAGATAACTAAGTTCAGGGCATCGTGAATTAAGGAAAAAAATAAATCATTCTAATAAAATTAATGAAATAAACCATCACTGAGCAATAGTTTCAGAGACCTTTTGATATATAAAAGTCAGTTTGAACTTTGCCTAATTCGTATTTTTTGACAGGGGTCTCGCTCGATTCACATTTTGTACCATGTTGCCAACAGATAGCATCATAAAGTGGCTGGGGCTAGAATTCATGATATGTGGCCATGCAATTACATATTTTTGTAAAGTATTTGTGTGAGAGTTTTTAAAGCACACTTCTGTAGTGAAAGTAGTGACAATAAGAAATAGATTCATATTCATCCTTTGAAATTCAATTCCTCCAATATTTAGTTCTGGAAGGGAACTGAAACCTGCATTTTATTTCTGAGATTTCCAAATTCTCTTCTGAAAAACAACCATCCCAATAGCATACTAGAAAGTAATGGCCAGTATATCTCATTGCAAACGTGTATTACTCAACCCTTTACTGCCCACTGAATATCTTCTAGACTGGCTTCATAGGACACTGAAGCAGAAAAAGAGCCATCCCGCATGATCTTGGGAAACCTTAAAAACAACAATGAGTAAGACAGTAATTTATGTACTGAATGCCCATCTGTCCTATTCAGCACATTTTGTAGAGTATCTCATTTTCTAAAGCACTTTGACAGGTCACCTTTAATGAAATCAAAGCTTTTAAGGAGAAGGACCGATGATATTGCAGCTCTGATATTCTCTCTCTACCAGATGGGCATAGTGTTAGATGCCTAACTTAGCACAGTGTTAGCTGCAAGATGCATGAGTTCCAAAATGATTCTAAGTGTTCATTTAACATGAGGCTTCCTTTGAGAAAAGGCTGCCAGTGGTGCATAATTGTGCCAAATGTGCAGTAGTTTCATAATGTGGGCTGTAATCCACTAGGAACTAAATCCTGCTATTACCCTCTTTAAGGAGACTTCTAAAATTCTGCTCTTCTTATTGTGAATAGTAACCTGAAGTAGTTAGAGGTTACTGGAATTCTTCTTTAAAATTGCTTCTTCTGTGTTGAAGATTTCTTAATATAAGTCAAAGTAATGTACTTATCAATTGGGCTATCCCTAGAGCCACAAGATGGGGCATCCGCCATATCATTTCTTCTTCTCCAATAGGTTGTTTTATCTTATATATTATGGATTTAGTTATAATATGATTGAATCTTAAAAATTAAATAATCATTGCTTTCTTCAATAATTGAAGTATTTTTTGTGTACTGACAGAGATCCTATTTCCATAGTATTGGTGAAACAGTAGGACCTGGCTTAATGAAAATGTAGACATGTGCAGAAGCACGCCTTTCACATGGAAATTTGAAAATTCCAAAAATTTCATATATTTGTGCTTGTGAATGTGTGTGTGCTGCAGTGTTGGCATTTATTCATTTAAAAAGCAAACCCAGCAACCATTTCCCAGAGCCACATTCTATAACTGTTCAGGCAAGAAGTTAAGAGTTTCTTATCAAACTGAACCAACCAGGGGCCTTTAAAGAAAACAGAATGTAATTACCCAAATTGAAATTTGGCCAGGACACTGGAGTTAGTGCCTCTACTCTTCAAGAAAGTACCAGGACTCTGGTTTTATGTCTTATCTGAAAGTTAATCTCTATGGTTAAAAGTGCCTTGCTTTCATACACTGTTAGGCAATCCAGAGCTGAAGGTGCCATTTTCACACACACACACACACACACACACACACACACACACACACACACACGCACACACGCACACACACACAGAATTAGACAAATAGTGGACTGGTGCAACCAGTCTTCATTGGGGCAGTTATTGTTTTATTTTTTTAAGAGAAAAATAAGAATTGTGGTTTTTTCCTCAGACCAGTTTACAGTTACCTTTCTTACTTCAATGACCAACCAACATATTGCATCTAAATGACTATAATTTATTATGAAAATTAATTCTGTCTCTTTCCAAAGTAAAAAAAGAAACAATAATTTTATTCTGTATCTTTTCACATAATTTGTAGCAAGGTATATTACATTTAAAATTTCTGATATGAGAAAAGCTTCCACATACCATCAGATAATTAAAATATTAATGAATTTCTATGCAAAGATTATAGTTATACATTTTTAAAATAATAATTCAAAATGATCAGTATTTATAGAGATAAGCTTCATGGTCAGTGTCTGTAGAGTGAAAGTCTCTTCAAAATATCTAGTGAAAAAGAAATATTTGACACTATTCAATTATAATCTAAAAATATTTCAATATTCAATATATTTTAATTGAAATTTCTAAAAATAGTACAATTTCAATATATGTTTCAAACAGACCTAATAAATAGATAATAAATGCATCTTGTAAAGAAAGGCTTACAGCATTTTTAGTAACCTTAATTATAACAATAAGATTTGGTTCTTATTAAATAAGGAGATATTAAAGGAAAGGTAATTCTGATGTTACTTAAAAGAAATTATAATGTTATTCAATTTATAAGTATAACAGTTTTCAGTTTAAGTTTTATGATTCAAATATCACAAAATTCTCCAAGTCTCTCTATGTGTGAGTAGAATTTATTTTCTCATTTATCTTTATACTCATAGAACTAACCCCAAAGTTACTCTTAAATGTACTGCTCAAGCTTTCCTATTTCTGTTTGGGTCAGGGGGTCAGAACACTAGTCTCAGGAGGTCAGGGTCATCCTCATTAGCGTTGCTCTGTTCTGAGGCTACCGATTACACCTTTCGTCCTGAGAAGCCTGGGGTGCCTGAAAGGAAAAGCAGATGGATCCAGAAAAATCTATCATAGCCATAAATGCCCTGACTAATGACAGGTCAGGACTGCTATTTTCATATACATTTTATTACTCTTCAGCCTCTACATTCTTCTTAAATTTATTCATAAGGAAAAAAAAAGCCCATATTAAGGATAAACCAAAAAGAGGTTAGCATATTTTAAGTTAAAGAAGTAATGTTCCCTCAATAATAAAACATTTTTTAAACATTACATTTATAAAATAATAATTTATCAAATGGGTCTAATTAAAAATTTTTCACAGAAAATTTGATGGCATAAAGAAATGTAATTTTAATTAAATTATGCTCAAAATACAATGTTAAATGAGGTAAAAAATTTTATATAATAAATCTATATTATATCATATACTTATATTGTTATTCATTAAATATATATTAGATATTAATATTATATCATACTATTAATAGATAATATTAATCTATACTATGTTGATATATTACATTATTAATAATTATGTTAAATATATATTATAATACACTATTATAATATTATAATTCCAAAATAACTCTACATATTATTGTAGCCCTAAAGGAAACAATATTCATGAAGAAGAAGTCCAAAATACAAAAGGCAGCAGAAACAAGGTATTGGGTGAGAGGAGGAAAGAGGATGAAAAAAGATCCGGGAGGTCAGGAGTGACTGTAAACGATGTAATTTAACACCCTGGACCCAAGCGTGTTTAAAGTAGGTCTGATTTACTCCTAGAATTTTAATTACATGGAATTATAAATTCCCTTTTTTTTTAAGTTGATTTGATTTAAAGACCCAAAAGATTTCTAATACATTTGATATTGCCTTAATTAGTATGTAGTTAACTAAAGAAATAAACTATATAATATTTCAAAATTGAAAGCATGTGTTTTCATGCTTGCACAGTATTTTGAGATTTCAGTATGTATGGACATCTTATGGGGGAAAAAAGAAACTCATTTCATTTAACAAAGAGAAAAAAGATGCATTCAATATTTGTGGTATTATAATATTTAAAAACATGTTAAACCATATATCTGATAATGGATTAATATCTAAATTATACAAGAAACTCATACAGCTCAATTGAAAATTAATAATAATAATAATAATAATAATAATAATAATAAGCCAATTAGAATATGGGCAAAGGACTTGAGTAGACATTTTCCCAAAGAATATATGCAAATGGCAAACAAGTATATGCATAGGTGCTCAACATCGCTAATTATCAGAGAAATGTAAATCAAAACCAGAATGAATTATCACTTCACATCTATTAAAATGGTTTTTATCAAAAAGTCAAGAGATAAGTGTTAGCAAGGATGTGGAGAAAAGGAAACCCTTGTACACTCTTGGTAAGAATGTAAATTGATATAGCCACTATGGAAAACAGTATGGAGGTCACTCAAATAATTAAAAATAGAACAATCATGTGATCTAGCAATTCCACTTCTTAGTATATACCCAAAGGAAATGAAATCACTATCTCAAAGAGATAATCTGCACTCTCATGGTCATTGTAACATTATTCACAATAGTCAAGATATGGAAATAGCCTGTGTCCATTGACAGAAGAAAGGATAAGAAGGATGTGAGATTATATATACATATATACAGACATATCTAACATCTCTCTCTCTCTCTCTCTCTCTCTCTCTCTCTATATATATATATATATGTGTGTGTGTGTGTGTGTGTGTAAATGTAATATTATTCAACCATAAAGGGAAGAAAATCCTGCTTTTTGTGACAATATGGATGAACCTGAAGAACAGTATGTCACATGAAATGAGCCAGACCAAAGAAAAACAGATATTGTATAATCTCACTTATATGTGAAATCCAGAATTTTTGGCCATCCTCATCACAGCCCCATTTTGAAGTCTACTGGTTAGTTTGCTGGGTCCCAGGCTTCTCCAGAAAGCTGAACATCAAAATAAAGATGAAAAAGTTCAAGGAGAGACTTGTATGCAAGTTCAGAGGTGAAAAGAGAGAATGCTGATTATAATAATTAAAAAACTGTTACAAAAGGCTACTTTTATCAACATGTATATTGAAATATAAAATGTTTAAGCTTAAAATGTAAATAAATAAATAAATAAATGAATAAATGAATAAATAGATAGATAGATAGATAGATGATAGATAGATAGATAGATAGATAGGATAGATAGATAAATGTTGAACTCATAGAAGCAGAACGATGATTACCAGGATGTCTTGGGTATAGAGGAAATGGAGAGATTCTGGTTAAAGAGTATAAACCTTTAGTTATAAATTGAATAAATTTTTGAGTAGATTAATAAGATCTAATATATACCATGGTAACTATAGTTAATAATAGGTATTATATACTTGAGATTTGCTAACAGAGTAAGCATTGTCGCCACACATACACACAAAAGTAACTATGTGAGATGATAGATGTGGTAATTAACCTGATTGCAGTAATTATTTCACTATGTATGCATATATCCAATCATCATGTTGTATATTTTAAAGAGATACAATTTGTCAATGACACCTCAATAAAATGGGGGAAAATGTAATAGAGCCATTTTACATAGTACCATTGTTTATTAAATATAAAGAATTCGAAAATTACCCATTGATTTAGTAAACATTCTGAACACTTACTGTGTGACAGACACTGTAGGCACTGCAGGTATAAAGACGAGTTAGAGACCTTTGATAGCACAGGAAAATAACATAATCTAGAGTGGTGGAGACAAAAAGGGGATGATCAAAGAACAGCAGAGTTGCATCCAAGAACTGACATAGATAAGCATCTTGATTATGAGAAAGTGAGAGAGAAAGAGAGAGGGAATGGCAGAGAGAGGTAACAGATACAGCCATGTCCATTTGATATATATACTTTAAAATACATTGAAGTTTGCCTGTCTAGATAAATATTCCAGTAATGGCTCTTTCCTTCTACTTTAAAGGTAACTATAAATCCAAATATACTTTACTTGGAGCCTTAAATAGTTTTCAAATACTATAACATTCCAAAGTGAAGTTCCCATGAAAATGCTTTTCTATTTCCTCCTTCTCTTTAACTGCATATGGTAAAGATTAGGAAAGATCCCAGATGGATAAAGCATAGAGAAAGGAATGTTTGAGAGAAATGGGTAGATATGAAAGGTTTTCTGGCTATTCCTATGCTGCTTTGCATAGACAACTGTCACCATTCTGAAAGCCATCTGGAAATTGAAACAGTATTTCTCTGCGGTATCTGATGAGGCTGAAAATATATGTTGCTCCTATTGTGAAATATATCACTCCCCAGACCGCTGAGTTTATTCGTCATTCCTCAGTATAAGACTACCTGAATTTACAAATCAAATAGAGAGGATCCATGATACAGCAGATCTCTCTGCTGCCATTTTTACTTCGAAAAGCATCAGTCAACATTTTGGATCGGGCTAACAGCTTCTTCCTCCCTGCTTGATGAATCCATCCAGTTTTCCTTCTTTTTCCATCTCTCCTGCTGCTTAGCTGCCAGCAAATCATGATAGTATATGGATGCCTTGCTTTTGAAACGATTGAACTGGGGCCCCAGCACTTTAACTTTCAAAGCTCTCGCTGAGCTTACGGAATTATTATTGTATGTTAAAGAAACTCCCAGGAAAACTGTTCTCTAGAGGACATGTTCTCCAAAGGGGCCCGTGAAATCTTCAGTAGCATTCCAGTAATCCACTTCTGAGTCCAAATGATTTTCCAAGATCATTCTAAGTAACTCTCCATTCTTTCACATTCTCTTTTTATCGTAGCTCTTCCTCTCAAGGACATTTTTTCTATTCATGTTTAAATGTGCTCAGATCTCCACTAGCTAAATTTTTATTTATTTTTTATTTTTTTACATTTTTTATTAAGTTTATTGGGGAAACATTGGTTAATACAATTATATAATTTTCAGGTGTACATTATAATTTGACATCTATATATTCTATTGTGTGATTATCATCCAAAGTCCAGTTTCCTTTAGCTACCATATATTTGATCCCCTTTATCCACTTCACCTTCCCCGACTCCCCCCTATATTTGATCCCCTTTACCCTGTCTACCTCACCCCTCCTCCCCGACACCCTACCCTGTGGTAAACACTAGTCTATTGTCCATGTCTCTGAGTCTCTGTTTGTCCTGTTCATTTGTCACTTTTAGATTTATATCCCACATATAAGTGATATCATGTGACTTTCTATTTTTTCAGTTTGGCTTATTTCATTTAGCATGAGTATCTTGAGGTCCATCCATGTTGTTACAAATGGCAGCATTTCATCTCTTCTTATGGCTGAATAATATTCCATTGTATATATGTACCACAACTTCTATAGCCAATCATCAATCTTAGGATACTTCAGTTGCTTCCATGTCCTGGCCACTGTGAATAATGCTGCTATGAACATCAATGTGCAAATATCTTTTTGGATATGGGTTTTCAAGTCTTTGGGATAAATACCCAGTACAGGAATTGCTGGATCATATCGCAGATCAATTCTTAGTTTTTTGAGGAACCTCCATACTATTTTCCATAGAGGCTGTACCAATTTGCAGTCCCATCACCAGTGCTTGAGGGTTCCTTTTTCTCTACATCCTGTCCAACATTTGTTATTATTTGTCCTGTTGATTATAGACAATCTAACAGGTGTGAGATGGTATCTCGTTGTGGTTTTGATTTGCACGTCACGAATAGCTAGCGAAATTGAGCATCTTTTCATATATTTGTAGGCCATTTGTATATCTTCTAGGGAGAAGTGTCTGTTCAGATCCTCTGCCCATTTTTTGATTGGATTGTTTGTTTTTTTGTTGTTATTGAGTCATATGAGTTCTTCGTATATTTTGGATATTAGGCCCTTATTATAAGTGTTGCTTGCAAATATATTTTCCCATTTGGATGGTTCTCTCTTTACCTTGTTGATGGTTTCTTTTGCGGAGCAGAAGGTTTTTAGTTTGATGTAGTCCTATTTATTTACTTTTGCTTTTAATTCCCTTGCCTTTGAAGTCAAATTCATAAAACCCTCTCTAAGTCCAAGGTCCTTGAGTTTCATTCCTATGTTTTCTTCTATGCATTTTATTGTTTCAGGTCTTATATTCAGATCCTTAATCCATTTTGAGTGAATTTTAGTGTGTGGTGATAGACAACAGTCTAGTTTCAACCTTTTGCAGGTGGCTTTTCAGTTTTCCCAGCACCATTTATTGAAGAGGCTTTCCTTTCTCCACTGTATGTTTTTGGCTATTTTGTCGACAATTATTTGCCCATATAAATATAGGTTTAATTCTGGACTCTCAATTCTGTTCCACTGGTCTATGTGTCTGTTTTTCTGCCAATACCATGCCGTTTTGATTACTGTCGCTTTGTAGTATAATTTGAAGTCAGGCAGAGTGATGCCTCCAGCCTCATTCTTTTTTCTCAGGATGGCTTT
>NW_006440638.1:6626875-6651962 GCF_000325575.1 Pteropus alecto | reverse complement strand
CTGCAATGTCAGTCGTAATTTCCCCTCTTTCACCCCTGATTTTGATTATTTGTGCCCTTTCTCTTGTATCTTTAGTGAGTTTAGCCAGGGGTTTGTCAATTTTATTAACCTTCTCAAAGAACCAGCTCTTTGTTGTATTTACTTTTTCTATTGTTTTGTTTGTTTGTTTGTTTTCAATTTCCTTTATTTCTGTTCTAATTTTGATTATTTCTTTCCTTCTGATAACTTTAGGCTTCATTTGTTCTTCCTTTTCTAATTTTTTTAAGATGAAGTGTTAGGTTGTTTATTTTGATTCGTTCTCGTTTTTGGAGATAGACCTTTAATGATATGAACTTTCCTCTTATGATCACTTTTGCCATGTCTCCAAAGTTTTGATATGTTTTACTATCATTATCATTTGTTTCTATGTATCTCTTGATCTCTCTTTTTATTTCTTCTCTGAACCAGTTATTCTTCAGTAGCATGTTGTTTAATCTCCATGTATTTGTGGTTCTTCCTGCTTTCTTGTTGGATTCGATCTCTAGTTTCAAACATTATGATCAGAGAATATGGTTGGTATGATTTCATCCCTCTTATATTTGTTGAGGCTTTCTCTGTGGCCCAGTATGTGGTTGATTCTCAAGAATTCTTGAGAATGTTCCATGTGCACTAGAGAAGAGTGTATAAGCAGCTGTTTTGTGATGGAAGGCTCTGTATATTTCAATTATGTCCAGTTGGTCTAATGTGTTGTTTAAGGATGTAATTTTCTTATTGCTTTTCTGTTTGGATGATCTGCCCATAACCAACAGTGGGATATTTAGGTCCCCTACTGTGATAATGTTTTGGTCTGTTTCTCCCTTTCATTCTGTGAGTAATTGCTTTGCATATTTCACTGCTCCCTGATTGGGAGCATAAGTATTAATAAGTGTTATGTCGTCTTGGTGCATGATTCACTTTAGCAAAATGAAGTGTCCCTCAGTATCTATCTTTCTTTACCTTTTTTATTTTGAAGTCTATTTCATCCGATATTAGTACCACTACTCCCACCTTTCTCTGAATACCATTTGCTTGAAATAACATTTTCCACCCTTTCACTTTGAGTCTATATTTGTCTTTGGAGCTGAGATGTGTCTCCTGGAGGCAGCATATGGCTGAGTTTTGGTTTTTGATCCAATCTGCAATTGTGCCTTTTTATTGGTGAGTTCAGTCCATTTTCATTTAGGGTAATTATTGAAATATGAGGTCTTCTTATAGCCATTTTATCTTTTGCTTTCTGGTAGCTCAGTGTTTCTATTGCTTCCTTGTCCTGGTGTTTCTGTTTTCTTTATTTTGGTTGGTTTTTGTGGGTTTTGCCTCTGGTTCCTCTTGTTTTATGTATATACTTCAGTTCTGAATCTTTGGTGTGTGGTTACCATTAGGAATATGAAAAGGATAGTTATATACATACAGTTGTCCAGTTTCTTCTGCATGTGCCTTATCTCCTTTCCCCTTTGCAAATTTGGATCTTTGAATCCTCCCCTTTTCAGTCATTGTTATCTCAATTTGTTTCTATGTATGCTGAACATTCCTTACTATGTTGCTATAGCAATTCTTTTCTTATTATTTAAGCTCATAATGCCCTGGTCTTAGTAAGGATGACATTCCTCTCCTTCTATTTGCCTGGTAGTCACTTTACTCTTAATTATGTCTTTTTTTGTTGTTGTTATTTGCTTTTAGAATTTCCTGTAGTGCAGGCCTCGTAGTGGAGAATTCCTTCAATTTTTGTATGTCCAGAAACTTTAGCTGGATACATTATTTTAGACTGGTAGTTTCTTTCACTAAGTAGTTTAAATATTTGATTCCATTCTTGTCTGGCTTGTAGGTTTGCGCTGAGAAGTTCGAGGATAATCTAATGGGTTTACCTTGTAAGTTACCGTTTTTTCTCCCTGGCTGCCATGAGAATTCTATCTTTGTCATTGATTTTTGATAACTTTAATACATTGTGTCTTGGTGAAGGCTTTTTTTAGGTTGAGATAATTGGGTGTTCTGTTGACTTCTTGAATTCCAAGTTTCAGCTCATTCCTTAGATTTGAGAAATTCTCGTCCACTATTTGTCTGAAAATGCTTTCTTGTCCCTGTTCCTTTTTCCCACCTTTGGCAATGCCCATTATTCTCATGTTTCCCCTCCTGATAGTATCAGCTAGTTCCTGTATTTCTCTTTATTATTTTTCATTCTTCAGTTTCTCTCTTCTTCTTTCTGATTTATTTCTAGATTTCTGTCTTTGATGTCACCAATCCTTCCCTCCATTTGGTCGACTCTATTTCCCAATCTTGCTATTTCGTTTTTCACCTCTTGCAGTGTGATCTTTATCTCCGGAAGTTCTATTCGGTTCTTTTTGAAGGTTTGAATCTTTTGGCTAAAGAACTCATTCTGCTCATCTAGTTGTTTTTTCAGTTCCTGACATTGTTGATATGATTCGTTTAGGATCTCGTTAAGTTTTTTCAGAAGTACCATCCTGAATTCTCTGTCATTTAAATAGCATATTTCTATGTCTATAAGTTTATTTTCTGGAAATTTTTCTCTTTGTTTCTGAGCTGCCTTGTGACCTTGGTTGTTCATGGTGTTTAATGGACTATTTCTCTGCCTGGGCATTAATGGAAGTGTGTTCTGCTGTTTTCCAGAAAGAAGATTTTTTATATAAAGGTCTCTCTTTAGCCTGCTGCAAAGAAGGCGCTCTTCTTTCGGTTTACATTAGGTGATGTCTAAGCCTCCTGGATCCCTAACAGTTTCGGTATCGTTTGCTCAGATTCCCCTGGGGCTCCACGATGATTGATCTCAGAGGATATGGGAAGAGGGGCCCTCTGGGCTGGGGGTTGGGAGTTGGGGGTTGCGCTGCGTCTCAGCCTCGGTTTTGCAACCACAGTCGGTAAGAATCAACTGTTGTTTCTCTTCTTGCTGCTTCTCTGCTTTCTGTCCTTTTGACTGGGCCTTGCAGCCAGCCAGTCACGGTTAACCCACAACCCTTCCAGGCTCTCCTGTTCAGGGAACGTGCAGCACGAACTTGCAGCTCATTCTCCCCTCCCCCTTCTCCTGAAGGAAGCTCTAGAGGTGGCGATAGGTAGCCTCAGTCTCAGCAGTATTTGCTCAGATTCTCCTGAGGCTCTGCGGTGTTTGGTCTCGGAGGTTATGAGGAGAGAGGCCTTCTGGGTTGGGGTTTGGGGGCTGCAGCTCAGCCGCGGTTTGGAAACCAGGGCCGGTGAAAATCAATTGTTGTTTCTCTGCTGTCCGGTCCCACTTCTCTGCTTTCTGCCCGGATGACTATAGGCCCTGTTGCCAGCCGCTAAGTCCCAGCACTTCCAAGCAGGGCTGATCAGGGAAGTCTCTGCACCTTCACCCCTCCCCCTCCTCCTGCAAGGAGCTCCTGGCAAGAGGTAGCTCTTTTATTTGTCCCAGTCCACCGCCCGACACCCAGGGTTCTGACCTGTGGTAGCTCTTATGTGCAGATCTCACGTTCAGACATGCTGGTGTGCAGTTTGCGTGTTTTTTGTTGAGTTTTAGATGTTCAGGTTATTGTCGTTTCAAGGGGAGAGATCTGAGGACATCTCTCACTCTGCCATGTTTCCCAGAATCCCTATGTTTTTTCAGAATCCTAAATTTTTAATAACTTAGCTATGATATATGGCCTTCTAGTATTACCCTAACGTTCTCAACTGAACTCCTGTCTAATACTGTTTCTACCTTCCCCTAACAAAAAATAAACCCAGAAACCTGGACTTTACCATTACCAAAACATCTCTTCCTAAAAATTACCTAGGATTAACCTTGGCCTTAATATCCAAATCAATCCTGTCTTCACCTAACTTTTCACCATAATTTCAATGTGTTCACATTCTTTCTTTATCCGAAGCACCTCTCTCTTGTTTTTGGTGGTGCCACACTTTAGTTGTTTTTCTCTTTTCTCTTTGGCAATTCATTTTCATTTTTTTTTCTCCAGATTATTTTCCTCTACTTGGTGATTATAAGTGTGAATTCTTTAAGACTTAGTCTTAAAGTCTCTTTTCTTATAATTCTATTTCTAAGAAATCTCATTCAAGCCCATGGTTTCAATTTACATCTATAGAAAGGACTCACAGCTTTATAACTCTAGGCCAGATCTGCCTTTTAGACATCTCCACTTGATATTTCAAAGACATCAAACTATGCTGCATTCATCCCTATCAAACCTAAACAGTGGCACCATCATTCATTCAGTTTCCTATAGAAGCATTGCACAAGTCAACTGTAACATCTTCCTCTCTCTCACAGCCAAATCTAATCCACCATCAAATCCCTCCAATCCATCCATGGTTCTTTCTATGAACTCTATCACTCTAATCTAAGTTACCATCATCTTATAGTTAAGTACTATAATAGCTTGCTAATGATATTCCTATATCTACTCTTTCCACACTACAATCTAAACACCACAGAGCTGTCAAAGGGATGCTTTCAAATTACACACCTGATCATTTACCTTCTGCTTAAATACTTTTAAAGATTATTATCTGTTAAGTTTGATATACAGACCCAGATCCTTCCGATGGCCTGTAATATTCTTCATGATCTGACCCTTACTTACTTCGCTATCTCACAAATCTGTCTTCTCAGTCTCTATGTTCTTTACTAGCCATCTTTTACTTACCAAGGCCTACTGTATTCTGCCTATTTCCCCCTCACCCTTACCCACCTCCAGTCTCTGTGCTTCTGAATTCCCTTTGTTTGGAATGCTGCTTATTTCCCATACATCATGAAATCTCAGCAAAAATGAAACGACAACAAAAAAACACTTCTTTGGTGAAGCCTCCCTTGACTTCTGCCTCCACACCACCATCATAACCACCATAACATAGCATAGCCAGGTTTTCTTATTCTCCACTGTATTATAATAATTTTATTTTCACGATTAGCAGTTAACAGTATATAACTATATATTAATATGATAATTAATACCTTTTACTCACTTGAGGGCTTTATGAGAGCAGGAACCAGGAACCAGTTCTAAAAGTACTTGTCATTGCCTCACTACTCCCTAACAAAATGCCTGTCAGATATTAACCTATTTAGTAAACATTTGTTGAATGTTAAATGACATAGGCTTTCAACCCTTAGCTTCACAAGGAAGTGTGGCTCTGAATTTTTAAAAACTAGGCAAATACCCCAAATCCTGAGAGAATTGCTTTAGGTCACAGCTTCTGTCCTTCTCTATATCAGCTTTCTTGGATTCTGAAGCTCTTCATAATTCAACTTGGCTGTCTTTTCTAGTTTTTGTTGACTTAGAAATCTCTTCAAACCATATATCTCTCTATTAACCTAAAATTTCTCCCAAGATACCACTTCTGTAAATGTCTCTTTTTCTTCTATCATATTTCTACAGCCTGAGGGCCCAGAGGCTATGTCATCGCCTAGCCTAGGTCCTAGTATCTCAGAAACTAGGACATCTCTAGGCTATTTATCACACCCAAGAGACACATCAGACAGATCAAACTGAAAATGAGAGTTTCCAATTGGTCTTACTGGCTTACTTTACTAAAATCAGTCCTTCCTAGACTCAGTATCATGCTCTTGTGTCCTATCATCAACAACCTGCCCTATGTTCCAATCCTGTACTTCTCAACAGAGACCCTCTGAAAAGAGTATTGTTTTGCAGTGAGATCTACCATCACAGTTCATTTTATACATTATTTTTGCTTGTACCTGTTTTGAGATTTATTGATTTTCTTCAGCTACCTAAAGTAGCACAAATAATAAACTAATGCTCTCCAAGAGTTAATGTAAATTCTAAAAGATTCTCCATGAAAAAGTTGTACTCCCAAAATAAAGCTCATTAAAAGTCATAGTGGTCTGTAGACTGTATAGAAAATAAATGGGACACAGCATCTGCCCTAGAGATCTCGCTTCTGCTATTACGGAACTGCATTTAACTATGGGGAAGTAGACAGCCTCTTATTCATCCAAAACTTCACGAGAACGTTTTAATGACAAATCTGCACATAAATTTAAAGCATCCTAGATCTCAAAAAAATCTTGGGGAAAATTTTATTATAACTTTAGAAATTTCAATGAGATTACATTAACAAAATAATTTAAATAAGCCTGTTAAAAAATGACCACTTTTGTTTAATAGTCATTCTAAACATCTGTCCATGGAATAATGTTGTGTTTCAAAATAGCATATAAATGTTTATTTTGATTATTAATGATTCTTTATGTACAATCAATAATAAAATAATAAGTGCTTTCATTTTTTTGAGTACCTACCATGTGCAAGATGTTTCACTCAGGGCTTGAAATGAATGAGCTCCTTTATCTCCTTAATAATTATTTGCATTAGACTCAGTAGTATGCCCACTCTACAACTGAGGATAGTGAGGTTCAGTATCTTAATCAAGATGATCTAACTAATAAGTGGAAATGGAGATTCAAAACAAAGTATCTGACTAGTAGTTCGCAATTAGGGACACATTTAGCAATGTCTAGAACCATTTTTCATCATCACTACTTGGAGGGTGATAGTGAGTAGAAACCAAATCTGCTACTAAACATCTTAGAATGTGCAGAACACTTCTCAACAAAAAAAAAATTATTTGGCTTAAAATGTCAATATTGCCTAGATTGAGAAAATCTGCACTAGATAAATCAAGATGGCTTAGGAACATTTGCCATAAAATAAAAACTTGAACCAAGAGGACATATATCAACTACTAAAGAAAAAATGAAATCTTTAAACAATTATCACAGACAAAACAGACATCTACTACATGTGACTTGTCACAAACAGACTGAATTTGACAGGGCTACCATTTCTAGCCCATCTCTATGATGTGACCTGCATTGGTGAGCAGAGGTAAAGTCAGGGCCGAATGAGTGCAAGTGTGTGTTTGATCATGTCTGTCATAACTCTAGGAGGTCTGAAACAGATTTAGGGGATGGGATGAATGAGGGCTGTAGTGTGTCAGTGACAGAGATTCACCATGAAGCACTAAAAGCTATTTCCCAGTGAAATCAGAAACCCAAACTGTAGAGATTAAGGTGCGCCCAAACTGAAGAAGACAAATTTTAGAATCAGAGGATGATCCAAAGTAATTCCACAAGTGAATCATTTCCTGGTTGCTCAGAAGGCCTTAAAGTGCAAGTAAGTGATATCACAAATACAGATTCCATGAATAATGAGGATAAACTGTAATAAGTTATTTGTGAGAGATTCTTAAAATTATACAAATATTCTGAATCTCATCTAACCTCCCTCACCTCTGATTTACTTGGCTATAATTTTAGTTTGAATCTAGTACCTTCAAGGCCAATGGTTCTCAACTGTGGGTATATGTCAAACTTATTCATAGAGTTTTATAAAAACATAAATGTCTAGGCCCTAGTGTTTACTTATTGAATCTCTTTACTTCATAGTCTAGGTATATTCTTTGTATAATACATATACAATGTCTAAGGATTATCCTTTATAAAATTATGTTCATTATTTTTATAAATCACATTTAACATTTATTGACTTTTTAAAAATGAGCTTATTCAGCTATCCCTAAAGACGGTTTATCTCAAATTATATTAGGAATAACTGTACAATGATGTTTTGCATGTCACAAAAATAACCAACATTTTTGATTATTTACAGATTCTTATTATGAACTCTCATTAATCCTTTTACATTTGAAAATTTTCAGTAAGAAATGAACAATAGCCATTAAGTCTCTGTCATCTATAGCCTTTGTTTTTCTCTGATGCTGTGCGACAACTCTTCTGTAAGTTACCAGGGTTTTTGTCTTCAACAAACAAAGAGTTTGTCTCAGAACACCATGGAAAAGAACTACACCAGGTACTTCAGGCTATTGGCAACTCAAGTAAGAGACTCTTGGACTTGTGATGACATGCTTTAGACAACTTTCTGACTGAGTTGAGTCAAGAATATAACAGGTTCATTAAAACGTCTAACCACAAATCTAATAAAACATGACAATTTAGTAGATTCTACTTTTGTAAATCAAAACGAAACATTTAAAAATATTATCTGATTTCCACTGACCCCTCCAGAAACTCTTAAATTCTCTAACTTTTCATGTTAATTTAGTTATTTAAAGAAACTCTGTAAGAATCTATACTCATTTCTACCAAGATACAATTAGAAAAAATTGATTATGTAACCATGTCCTCACATTGAGGATTATAGTTGAGAATAGTGCTCATTTAACCAGGGGTGACAATTCACTTTTAAAGAACTGTGATTGACTTTACCTGTGAAGATGATAACAATAAAGTCCTCTCAGAGAAACTGCTCTGACTCCTGGCTATAGAGTCCCAGCCTTACAGGTGATAAGAAAGTTCACTTTTTGGCATGCCAAAGAACCTAAGGAAATTTGGGAAATTTGAAGAGGAGAAAATTTTATCCAAATGTATAAATACTGCAGGTGAAATCTGGTGTAAAGAGGTTTTGGAGCTTGGTTTCCTGAAAAATGATCTTGAGAAGGAATACATAGTAAATTAACACTTTTGATGTATATATGCAAACAATAAGGACAAGTCTAATGAGCCATTTTTATTTTGTGATCAAGAATGATATTTCTTTGAGTTTATTAAGATCACAAAGGAGGAGGAAATAATGGAAAAAGAGACTACCAGATATCTTTTCAGTGAAACACCATAACTTCTGTAGATTGATTGCATAAGAGTGTGCACTTGATTTTGTTTTTGACTTAGGTAACTTACAACTCTCTAGAGATAGTTGTTAACTTCTAAAAAATAATAGTATTGAAAATAATTTGTTTTTATTTTTATAAATGCAAACTGTATCTGTTGGAATGCATATGACCAATGCATACTGATCTTGCATATTGATCAGTTTTCCCAGTTTTACATCTTTTTGTAAATTCATTTCAGTATATGTTATCTCAATATAAATTTGTGACAGTTTGAGTTTTCTTTGAATCAGTTTTGTTCCCTTACTAGTTAAAATCTTTAATATGTTCATTTTATATCATATGACAATCACAATTTCATTTTTTAAATAAAATTATCTTCTAATATTTCTTACTCAAGAAAAAAAAGTTTAGTTTTTAGAAATTGGAAACAGTAAACAATCTTTTGGTAAAGACATAACTGGAATTAAAATATTTGAGTTAAGAATACTAACTCTTGATATTATCATGAGTGTGAAATTACTTATCTTCCTTATTTATATAAATATACCAGGTTTTCATAACTCTGGTTGCTTATCATCACCACATGTACAGAAGAGACTTACTGAATCTTTTTTATGGTATCAGCACAGGTATTCTTAAAAAGCATCAATAAGACTTCAGAAGTTAAAGATAAAAAATGTTTATCAGGTTGCTCAAGAAAAGAAAATAGTGAGAAACATGCTTAATGGCCAGAGAATATATATTAAACAAAATAAAAGACCCATATACATATTTAAAACAAGGTTATGAAGGTGTACTGCCAGCTACAAATGTTTATGACAGCATAGAGATTTCTATTTAGAATAAGTCTAAAATATACCTTCCTGATCTAGAAGAACAAAAGACAAGTACAATAGAGTTCTAAAGATTACCAATAATTTCAAGGACAACATGTGCAATGGCATAGGAGGAGTGAAGAGCCTAATATAGGGCTTGGGTCCACATAGTGGGACTTCATTTGAGACTGAAGGACAATTGAAAACGAGGTGTCAACTCTCAAGGTCTTTTGCATGTGTTTTTAGGGCGCCAAGGCACCATGCTATCCCATGGCCATCCACGCTATGGTCTTGCCCTATTTATCATCAATTAACATAGGCCAACTATACTAATAGCTAAAATTTGCATGTATGTATTTTTATTTAACTGCAAATGACAAAAAAAAAGATATGTTTGAACCTCCAACATATGCACCAATATTGACCTATGCTAAATATCTTTGCCATTCATTAATGTATTGGTATGATAGATGAGATATAAGTACCACTATTTTAATATCCACTATCTTTTTCTGTCTATTTCTTCTAAAATGACAGTCTATATTAATTATAATCAGTGCCATGTACTTCCATGGGGTAGAATGTGGGGAACTGGGAGGAAGGCAATCTTGTTTTCTCCAAGAAGAGACGGACAATAAACTGAGCAGAGAGTGAAAGAGAAAGAATAAAATTAGGGGATACCCATAAGTGAGAATTTTTTGTTCCACCATTGCAGGAAAAAATCATACTAAGCAAAATAACAGACAGAAAAGTTGAAAATCACATGATATCACTTATATGTGGGATATAAACCTAAAAGCAACAAACAAACAGGATAAACAAACAGAGACTTACGGACATGGACAATAGACTGGTGGTTACCAGAGGGTATGGAGAGGAGAAAGGAGGGAGGTAGGGTAAAGGGGATCAAATATGTGGTGACAGAAAGAAATCTAACTATGGGAGGTGAACACATAGTGTAAACATATATATGCCTTACTGTTAAAGTGTACAGCTGAAACTTACTGGATTTTGTTAACCGATGTCACCATAAAATAATTAATTAATTAGTTATTAATTAATTAAAATATATGCTTAAATAAATCAAAATACTCTAGTAAAGTGCATATAATAAAGGTTTCTTAGATACAGAAAGAGAGAGAGAGAGAGAGAAGGAAAAGAAAGAAAGAAAGAAAGAAAGAAAGAAAGAAAGAAAGAAAAGAAAGAAAGAAAGAAAGAAAGAAAGAAAGAAAGAAAGAAAGAAAGAAAGAAAAGATGGTAGAAAATTTTAAACATGCCCTAAGGAATTGTTTTCTAGAAATAAAGATATAGAGAAATGTGATGGCAAAAAACTTAGACCATCTTGCTAATTCTCTGGGACCTAGTGAATAAACTCCCTCTGAAATTCAAACTGGAAAATAATAGAGAATAATGATAGACCTATACCCCAGTATGGGGTTTATTTATATGAAGTAGTATTTATCTCATGTAATTTTAATACGACTTCTGCTAGTATCAATTGACCACAGAATAAACTATAAGGATAGCATTAAAAAGCTCGGTTTACTCTCTATGCCTCATAATTCAGTTCTCCAAATATTGGGCACTGTAGTATGATACATACTTTGCTATGCAGTAGAGATGAAGCACAGAGTAAGACAAAGTCTTTTTCCCCTAAATATCGTAGGATGTATTGTGTTGTAAGCTTTGGCACTTTATGGACTTATTTTTTAATTGGGAGTTTTATAATAGAAAATCCCACTTCATCAAGACCAACACAGTGGAAATTAGACTACTTTTTCTACAATAATTATTTCATTAAAGCAGGACAAAATTCACAGAATTCATTATAGTTCTGCAAATTGAATAAATTTGGCTTTGTGAAAATGCCCAAAATATAGCAACCTTATTTTTATTTGTGTCACAGGCCAGTGGAAAAGTCTTCATGAATATTACTAATTTGAAAATCACTAAGTGTGACACATGAAAAGGGCTTGCAGTGTTATCTGTTTCATTCTTTCAATAGGAAGAATATGTCACATCACTGAGCAGTCAGGGGATAGAGAGTAACAGATCAGATAGACATGTACACTCCTCCATATCATCTACCAATGAGAGGTAAGTTAGGATAATATCCAAATTTAAAATGCAACATGCTTACTGGAGATTTACTATACATTTTTAATGAATGGTGTTGGTGCCCCACTTGCACCTTCCACCCTGTGTGGGTGCATCATGAAGATGGCCATCTATCTATGAACCGGAAAGCGAGTTCTCACCAGCCATTAAATCTACTGGCACCTTGGTCTTGGACTTCTCAGCCTCCAGAACTGTGAGAAATAAATGTTTACTTTTTATAAGTCACCAGTCTATGGTATTCTGCCACAGCAGCCTAAACTGACCAAGATATTTAGGTTCTTTAAAAATAGATGCAAGATACTGAGAAGGGAAAAAAGTAATTAGAAACTTTGAGAAAAAATTCTGAAAAATAGAAAGCAGAAAAAATAAGAGCCAAAAATATCAACACAAAACAGCTGTGGATATACATTTCTGTCAGACCTTAAAAACTCATATTCGGCACAATAGTGAGCAGGAACTAGTGGAGTCTCAGATAATTAATTAGAAATAATTAATGAGAATTCAGAGCAGTCAGGTTGCTTGACCAAATTATAGGTGTTCCATAAAGAACTGTTAGAGAGAACAATAGGGAGGAAATAATCAAAGAAATAAGAGTAGTTTTCCTGGCCAAAAAATGAATCTCAAAGTTGAAATGACCCACTAACATTTTTTATAATTTGAAAATCTTACTTACATTTTTCCTTCAAACTATAAAATCAAAATCTACTTGCCATTAGGAGCCCAAAACAAATACCTAAAAGGGAAAATTAAACTAACTATACCTACACTTCCCCACCCCAATACAATCACCCAGTTAATTAGTGTTAACATGATGTGTTCTTCTATGTTTTCTCTATGCACACTTAAAAAAACAAAAATATATACTTATCCATATGGAGAATGATTTTTCCTAATTTTTTACAAAAAACTGGGATCATGCTATGCTATACGTTTCTGTGTTTTTTCTTTTTCTTTTTTTTTTTTTTTTAAGTATAATCTGAACATCCCTCTGGATCCATTGATATGGCTGTCAGGAAAATGTTCATTCTGCCTAAAATATTATTTTCCATTATTTTCACAAGGTTGTCGCTCTCTTTTCTTCAGGTTTCAGTTTATCTCCCTATCTATCCTTTTCTATTACATAACCCTGATTTATTTTATTTTTAATATATAATTAGTCTTTTAAATTATTTGTTTATTTTCCATCCTCAGTAGTATATGAGTTACTAAAGACACACTTTCTTTTAGAACTTGTTTTAATGTCACATATAAAACAGAACATTAACATTCTAGGTATATGTTAAATGTTTCTTAAATGAATAATGAATAAATTCATTTCTTTTTTATGATTGCATAGCATTTCACAGCATCAGTGTACCTTATCTTATTCAACTTGTCTCCATTAATTGACAATACAGTTTGCTGATTTATTTTTGCCACTGATCTAATACTACAATAAACATTATTTTATATATTGCCTTATATGTCTGTGGTTTTATTTCTAGTTGATAGATTTCCCCAAACTGAGATAACACAGTTAAAGAATGTGTGTGTGTGCGTGTGTGTGTGTGTGTGTGTGTGTGTGTGTATTTCAGTTTTAGTAGATACTACCAAATATGCTCCATGGTATTTCACATTTCTGCCAGCATGTATAAGAATTCTCATTTCCTCACATTCTCATCAGCACTGGGAATTATATATTAAACATACACACAGATTTTTGTCAATCTGATGGGTTTAAATATGTTGTATGTAACTTCTCTATTTTCATTTTCCTGACTACTAGTGAAGTTAAACATCTTTTCGTATATTAATATCTATTTTCCATTGGCATCTCCTACTCTGTGACTTGCTGATTTACATCACAGCCAAATTTTATTACTTTTATGTGCTTATTATCAATGTATTTGTTATCGCTGTATATATTACCAATATTTTCTCTCAGTCATATCTGTTCTTAGATTTGTTTATGGTATATTTTTCTATGTAGAATGTTTAAATTTCTTTGTAATTAAATCTCTTAATCTTTTTCTGTAATGTTTCCTTTATTGCTCCTGAAGGTCTCCCTTATCACATGGTTATACAAATATTCTCCTAATTGTTTTGTGAATATTGTGTCTTTCACATTTATATCTTTAATCCACCTAGTATTTATTTTTGTAAATGGTATAACAAAATGATATACTTTTATACAGATGGGAAGCTAATTATACATCGTATTTATTAAAGAAATGATGAAGTAAAATGCCATCTTTATTATATATTAAGTTTTCATTTATACATTTTGGAACTTTATTCAATCACATAAATCTATTTATATATTCTTATTTCAATCGGTTTCCTAGGTAGACAATTTTAATTACAGAAGCTTTGCAGTATTTTTTAAATTTTGTTAGATGGGTCCTCCCTCATTATCATCTATTTTTAGAATGTTGGACATTTTTCTATTGAAATTTTAAAATAAGTTTTCTGATAATCTGTTAAATTAGTTTTATATAATCATTTGGAAGGTTGAAATTTTAATGATACTGATTTGACTTTGTTACTGGTTTCCCATCATTTATTTTTCCTTCTCGTGGTGTGAACTCTTAATTTTAATTCAAGCATTCATATGTCACCCATGCATCCCATCAGCTTGGAGAAATGCTAAATTCTTCTGTGTCTCCAGGGTAGGAGCACAGTAATTCAGCATTATTCCATTTCCTGGCCCATGTCTTCAGAGGGTCTTGCAACTGAAACTGGGCAATATGGCACAAGGAGAAAATACCTGTGGGCTTTTGAGAAAGAAATTCCTTAGTTTTATGAAGTAGCTCCCCTACACAACCTACTTTTCCTTTCTTCTTCAAGTCAGTGAGGAAGTCTACAGCCCAGAATTGTTGGCAGTGCATAGAAATCCTCAAAAGAAGCAGAACGAGGATGGAATTGCCAAGTCGAAGGCAGAACAGAAAAACAAAAAGATACATTGAACCACAGAATCCAACTCTAAACTTTCAGTTTGTAACCCAATAAATCTCCTTCACTTATGTTTCTTAAACTTTATCATGAATAAGAGTCATTTAGGTTGCTTGTTAAAACACATATTTCTGGGCCCTACTTTAGGAGATTCTGACTCAGTAATTATTGGCTAAACCCCAAGAATCTACATTTCTAATAAGATCTCAGGTGATATTAATGCAGCATGCTCACTGACCACAGTTTGAGAAGCAGTTCCCTGCATTGCTACAGCCAGTTTGAGTTTCATTTTCTCTTATTTACAACTAAATGCATCCTAACTGAGACACCTTCAGGAGTGAGTTTTTTTGCCTTTTTTCTTTTTTAAGGCCATGTTCCTCTTCATCAATAAATTTTGTTTGCTTATTTATTTACAAAAAGATACTTTTATTCATCTAGTTCCCTTTCCTTTCATGGTTAATTCATTCCCTAGGTTACTTACAAGTTTTGTCAGCCAACATAAGTACTACACAAATATATTTCTTTCTGCTTGTGTCAAAAACATATGCATGTACATGAGTGTAATGTTTATCTATAGTTTTTGAACATTATTAAATTGATAAATGATAAATTATCATTACTAAAATGATAATGAGAGGTGGCTTGTATTGTAATCTCTTAGGTTTTCAAGATATAAAATCTGTCATATTCAGGATCCTGGCAGAAAACAGCACGCTCTAAAATTTTGCATTGATGAAAGCTTAATGGGCTATTTACATACAGAGGAGTTAACTGGTTTAAAGGAATATGGTTGAGATGTGGAAGCATTAAAGTAAAAGATCAAAATAAATATTTTTTATACATGTAGAGAATCATAAAGTTTATCACCATGAACACTCTGAAAAAATTTGAGAATGTACATTACCAAATCTAGTAATGACCTCCAAAAAGGAAAACGTTGGAAAATGATATTCACAAAATGAATATTTGAATCTAAACGATGATACTATTTTAAAAGAATAGTCTCATAACATTACTCATAATACCTCATATTATCATCACATTTAGTGGTGATAAGTGAGGAGAGTGAAGAAAGGATGGTAGGCAAAGTTTCCCTCTTATGGTAGAAATTGATATGGCTAAATCTGAGTAACAGCAGAAAAATAAGTTGAAATTCATATTTTAAGATTTAAAGTTATACACTAGATAGAAATAGGATTTATAACTTTAGCCCACAAATGGAAAAAAAATAACAAGTAATCTTGATGGATAAAGCTAAAAAGTTAAGGAAAACAGCATCAGAGCAGAAGAGTACAGGTGATATAAAATAATAATAATATAGCGAGAAAAAATTCAGGCACTAGAATTCACACACACGAAAAATAGATTAAATTCTCCAAATCATAGGTTTAAAAAGGTAATTATAAGCTTTTTTTTAAAGATAAGAATCTAGAAAGTAATGTACTATATTAAAAGTTAATTTATACTAATTAAATGTTAGGCAAATACTAAGTCAAAGAAAGCAGTAATACCAATATTGAGATTGAACAAAAGAGAATTCAGGTGACGTTCACTGAAAAGGATAAGGAAATATATTGGATTCCAATATAGTTACAGGCTTATAAATGATAAACAGTCATAAAACTTTACCACACAGCTTTGGAAATTTTTAACAGTAAAAACTGATGCAAACCTCAGTAGAAATGCATAATTTCTCAGTCTAGTGGAGAAATCAAGTTATTAGATAACTAAAATTTGAGAAAGATATAAATCAAGAATAGCAAACATTTTCTGCCAAAGGTCAGATAGAAAATGTTTTGGACTTGAGGGCCAGGTGGTCTCTATCACACAATTTTGCTGTTGTTTTGTGAAAGCAGCCAAAACTAATCCATAAGTGAATAGGTGTAGCTGTGTTAATAAAACTTTATTAATACTTATAAGAGAGAAAAAATAATTTGCCTCTACCCTTCTGAGTTCTTGGCTGATATCCTCTGTAATAAAAAAATAAAATAAAATAAGAGAAAAACAAACAGAAGTTTATTAACATGTATACTTCATGTATATAAGAGAGATACCCAGGGAAAGTAATTCTCACAAGTAGCTTGGGATTCAGGGTTAAACGCCATCTCATTTGGGAAAGGAGAGAGGAATGTAGACAACCTAGGGGGAAGTAAATGATTTTTAAGAAAGATAAATAGACATTCAGTGACAAATTTTGTGACAAATTTTGTCTGAGTGTGGTATAGACTTCTGGTCTCCTCTCTTGGGATAAAAGCAATCTTCCCTAGTTGATGAAACTCCTAGGGAGGGTATCTATGACAATCGAGTTTCTTTTGGAGGATTTATCCTTAGGCAGATAAGGGGAATTCTTTCTGCACTTACTGTTTTTCAAGTGCTTACAGTTCAAAATAATCAACATATCAAAGTGTATATTTGACTCCTGCAGTCATATGGGGAGGATATCTTCTCCTACCCTTCAAAACTACAGGTGACAGACAAGGTTTGGCCCATGACTCTATTTGCCAATCTCTGATAGAGATGACTTGAAATAGATCTATAAATATGTTAAGACATCCACTGAAGAAATGAGACTTATTGGACACAATTAGGAAGTAACTACTTCCACTCCAAACCACCACGCTGTGGAGCTAGTCTTCTTCCTTTCCTGGGGTATAATCTATCATTTTTCTCATCATTCTCAGAACTAAAAGTCTTTTGTCATTTCAAATCATAATGAACATTTAATTTGGTAACTAAATATCCTGTGCTATACAATAGTAGAAACTCTGAGCTTGGTTTAATGTTAAAGCTTCTGCCTTGCCTTTACTTGTCACCAGTCTTGATGGGAGACCTTCAATGGAAAAGCAGAGAATATGGCCGACTTCTGTAGCATTTTCATAGCTTGAGATTCTATTCTTTCTCTCTCCTACTCACTGGGCTCCTACAATGAAGAAGCAGGGAACTCATGAAAATTAAAAGACAGGAAAAGGCTTTGTTAATTGGGGTTGCTATAATTCTGGCCATGGAAGACGTTAAATTTTATTCTTTCTTTCATGGATATTATGTGGGTTCTTTTGGAGACACCCCATCACTGGTTCCCTTAATTCCATTATAAGCATATTTTCTTGTTGGTGACTTCTGATTCAGCTTTGCCTCCTGTTATGACTCTAGCCTCTATCCGCAGAGTCACCTCACCAAACCCCAGATCTTTTCCTATGATCCACACCTGGTATTTGGGTTTAAAGAGTGTGAGTTCATCAATCGTGATGCTTAATTTCAATCATAGCCACAGTATCTTGTCTACACCAATGAATGAAGGTAGTTTAATTTGTTTATCTATAAAACTTTTGGTAATATGGCTGAGAGTAGCAGAATGTACATATGTGTGCTGATAATATCGAGGATTAACACATTAGGATTAATTTGTATGTAGTCAGTCAATCATAGCAAGAGTCTGAACAGAAATCACACTCCTAGGGGAACTAATTATAGAAAAGGAGTTCCCTGCTACAGATGAGAAAAACTCATTTCATAGTTCAAAGGCACTTTCTCCCACTGCAGGGCCCCAGTTGCTCCTCTGCGCTCCCAACACTTGAATAATCTTGCCAGACAAATACAAATCTCAGATCTCCTTTGAATGACAAGAGTCATTGTACTGGATCCAACCCACAGTGATGGCTTAGACTGCTGGGGAGAGAAGACACACCCTAAGAGGTTAAAAGGACTTTTACTACTATCCCAAAGTAATATGCGTGTACTCTGTGCATTAATAAAAATATTTAATCTGGATCGATTGAATAATATTATATTATATAATTTTGAGTTTATAATGCCGTTGGAAATGTAAGTAGTTTGGGAAGGTTACTTTTGATCAGTTTTCACATGTATGACAGTCAGTGGAGTGAACGTCAGTCTTTTACCACTCCACACCCATTCAGCTTTGACAATGAGACATGCATGTTATCGGCCCTGTGTCAGTGGAAATACTCTTACCATCCATTACAGGTCTTTGCTCTGATGACAAAAGGAACTTCACCAGTTCACACCTTTAAATTTCTCAGGAGTGTGTCTGGTGTCCCAGGAGGCATATATCAAGCTGTCCTGGTAGTCTCATAAAGTCTCTTCCACACAAGATTTTAGGTAAATTCGAAGCATTCCTCATCCTTTCACGGAGGGGTGGGTGGTGCTCAACATCTAACAATTGTCTTCAGAAAGAGCTCCTCTCTCTTTATTAACCTATCTCTGGCTGAAGTCTGAGCCTGCAGTTTACTTGAACTGGAGGTGGTTAATGAGCAAAGATTGCAAAGCTGATTTCAGTCCTTCCTTTGCAAGACTTATTTAACTTGATAGAGCCCCTCTCAGGATGTAAGAATACTTGCCACTGTGGTTTTTTGTGACTTCAGCCAAACCTGACATAGAAAGAGTTACAATATAGCATCATGTTATGTAGAAATGTTTCAGTATTCATGGAAATTTCATTTAAAAAGTCCATGTAATCTTTTATACAAGGAAACTCTCTTTATACAAGGAGGAGTCCAAATCAGAAATCACTGAGGCTATATTTCAGGCAATAAACTGAAAATAAAGGCAAATATTTATTAAGACATTAAAAAGACCTCTCTAAGTAACCCTCGAGTTAACTTGGGAGATCAAAGCTAAAATTAATTTTTAATTAGAAATGAGCAATGAAAACACTACCTGGCTCATCATGTGAATATGACTGAAATACTACACAAAGGAAAATACACAGCCCTTAAATCATTTATTAGAAAACAAATAAGACTAAAAATAAGTGTAAAGATGCTCTGGGGAAGAAAGTAAAAGACAGGTATGGTTGTAGCAACGTGCTGTCAGATTACACCTGCACACAGTTTGGTTGTCATAGTAACAGCTGAGAGAAAAAAAGGTGAACTAAGAAGATGTGAAATTAGATACAAAAGGAGTTGAGACATTATATCTCACTAATCAAGATTATAAGGAAATGTTTATCTTCTTAAATATCTGATGGGTTAAAATACCAAGAGAATTATTAAATGTGGTCCGTATTTTCTCCTATTATTAAATAGTATTAAATGTGGTCAGTATTTTCTCCTATTCCATACTTGAAGTCATGGTTAAAAATAAAACAAAACAGCTAGAATATACAAAAGCAAGCTTGCAATTATACAAAATGAAATTAAATTGGTTTGAGTAAAGGACCAAACAGATTGCAGTTAAATGAAATGTTGGTATCTAAAGTTAAGTAATTCCATCCTAATTCACTCTGTTGTAATAAAACATTTAAGCATACACATTATGGATATAAGGTCACCCACTGTTCAGAGTCTCCCAAAAAGAAGCTCATAGCTAAGTTATAAATTAATTTAAAAGGTTTTATAAAATTGTAAATGTTTTGCTGAGCCTTTAGAAATGCTTCCATGGGAAATTACTAAGAATGTAATAAAAATATTTTTAACAGGCTTAAACTAGCAATTTAAACTTTTCTAACATGAAAAGTTATTATTTTTCAAAATTAGCTCAGCATCAGATTTTTTTAAAGATTTGAATCTATTTAAAGAATGGATTGAAAAATGTTTCTCAAAATATTTTTTCCTTCTATGTTACTCTTAGTAGAAAATTTCAAATGATTTCAGGAAAGTAAAAACAACATATACTCCCATGAGATTAAGGTAAAGATTCTTTTTGAGTTTTTAAAAGATGTTTAGGTCCATTTTATGTTGATTTTAATTGTTTTTTATTCACAAGTTTAAAATATCCAGTCCAACTCGATTCAGTTTTGATTAGTTTGTATGAATTACTTCTAAATACAACATTGGTTATTATTACAATGTGACCCAGAGAAATTAGTCTTATATGCCCAAAGAATCGAAATATAAATCTATTTTAGAATTATACATAAATGTAATAACTAATTTAATTAATTAATAATAAATGTAGTTTGGAGTCATTCTCTTTTTCCCTTGCCCTAGAAATGCAAGAAAGAAAGAAATAAGTTCTACTAGGAAAAAAGAGGTTCAGAAAGACCCCATATAATGCATAAGACTTAAAATGAATCTTGAATGACATGATGGTGTATACCAGGTGGGCAACAAAACTGCTTCGCACACATGCCCCTTCTCATTAGCTCCATCCAACCAAGGTTTGACTTTTTCTTTAGGGAAGATTACCATTATGGAAACTTGACAACTCTGCATTTTGTGGAGTAAATTACTTTGGGCATGTCTCTTGACCTCTCAGATATGACCTTTATGTTGAGTGTAGCATCACATGAGGGAACAGTTTTCACTAGAGTGTGTTAAAAGTTGTTTCATGCAGATAGTTCTGCTAGCATTATATTTTTATTGTACAGTTGTTTACTCATTACTGTAATTGTTACCGTACCACATCCATTGAAACTAGTGGTCAAATAACAGTGCTTTTAACCTTGCCAGGAAAGGGTAAGTAACATCACACTAATAACAGTTTTGAAAGCAATTACAGGAGTGGAAGGGGGAATAGAAACTAGAAAAGCCATAATAACATACTAAGAGGTTTCACAAAGCAAAAGAAGAATATTTATTTAAAAATTTAATGAAATACAGACTATCCACCTAAAAGTGGGCTCTGAATAATTTATTATGTTAAAGGTTATTCCTCTAAATTTACTACACATTCTTTTTGTGAAGAATGTTTAATTAAAATTTTCATATGGCTAAAGAAATTGCTTTTAATGACTACCATGAATTCTAATAAAAGACATGCATACTTTTTATGCTCTGTGGCTTTACCCACATTTACCCTTGCAACTTTCCTTGTTGGACATAACTTTGGTCAGTCTGGGTTTTGTTTTGATATTTCTTGCTAAAATCTGCATCTTTCTCTTTTAAAAAATAATCTGACATCAAAGTATTTTTACTCTTGAAAACTCTCATCAACTGCTGTTTGTTTCTCTTTGGTAACATCACCAATCCTCCTGGACCTGGACGACCTTAGCAGGATATATTCTTTTCCCATGTTCTCCTATTCTATTTCCTGCAGCGTCTGATGTAAAACAGATTTTAAAGTTCATAATAGAACAAAGGTCAACATGAAAGACTCTAGGATCCTGGCCTTTGGTTTTGCTTCTGGTCTTTATTATTACAACAAATAGTTAGTTGAACTATTATTTTCCATGTCATATAAAAACATTGGAATGACAGCTCTTTCTTTTTAATCATAAATCAGGATTTTCAAAGGAGTCTCAAATATCTAAGAACAGGTATAAGGGGAAAAAATAAATAGTATAGCATAATCAAAATGAACTGTAACATTCTTAACATTTCTAAAATCTGTGAAACAACAAGGATGCCATCTAAGTCCGTGATATTCTCTTTCTTTCCTGTTTTGGTCCAGAGAGTTATCTTCAGTCTAAAGCCAATCCCTCCACCAATGTCATGGATTCTATTCCCTGCTGCTTCATTGGGAACCTACACTGAGCATTTTCTCCTCCTATCTAGTCTAATTAGATCCTTTGCAGATTTTGAACATGCACCAATCTCATCCATTTCAAAATAACACTAGCCTCATCCCCTCTTCATAGCACCTACAGCTTCTGTCTAACTCTCTTCTCTTCTATACAGCTAGACTTCTCCAGTGGGTGGCTTATTCTACATCAATAGCTCACCTTCTTCTCCCTCCTTAACTCATTCCAGTCTACTTTTATTAGCATTATAATACCAAAATAAGTCTTTCTAAAGTCACCAAAATCCAAAGGCCATTTTTCAATATTCTTAACAGCAAAGAAGAATCTACCTTCCTTCTTGAAAACTCTTATTCTCAGCCTCAAAATCCTACACGATGGGACAAAAATTATTAATGTCATATCTTTCCTGCAGATCTCCCCCTCTTACCCTCTCCCATGTCTTTCATCTCCTTACCCATTGTCCTCTCCTCAACCTGAGAAATCCTAGGTTCTTCTGCTATACCATATTTTGGGATTTTGTGATGCATTATATGTAGAAAGAGGAGAAAAACAAAAAACCAACTGAAAAAATAGAATATTACAGAGGAGAGGAGAGGTATTTATATAATAAAGTATTGGATTAATAGATAAAAATGAGAATGAAAAAGGCAAATATATTCTTTGCAAACAAAATAGGTGTACCCTTTATATTGAGCTTTTTTAAAATTATTATTCTGAATAAGATGAAAACTCACTGAAATGTTTTAGGAAAGAGACATTGTATCAGGTGAAATCTTATAGACATGAAAAAAGTTTAGAAATAAATTTTATTTAATATTTAATAATTAACTTAATATTTGGATATCTTTGAAGTTGTTGACATACTTGCAAGTAAGAGATACAGATGTTTTGAAAATAGTCTTGGAGACTTGACTTTCACTTCAGATAAACTCATCTATTCCCACAGCATAGATTGGCTCCATGCAAATTACATCTAAATATATGTTGTCAACCTAGATATTATCTCTGAATTGTAGACTCAGATATTTACTCCCTAGTTGCTATTTCCACCTAGAGGTATAAACAGCAATACTAAAAACCAGAAGTGGAACTCATGACCTCTACTCTACATCTCTCTTCTGCCCTCAAAACACATTCTCCTTGAGGGTTACGTATCACCCTGAATGCTGCTCCTGTCTATTGAGTTGCTCAACAAGTCTTGGACTCATTCAAAATGAATCATTAAAAAAAAGTAACACAATTTATAGTCCTGTGCCAGTTAGAATGTTTATAACTACAAATAACAGGATATCTAACCAAAGTGGCTTAATAATGACAGATTGTTATTTCAAATATCAAGAAATAAGAAAGTGGCAGTTTCAAGAATGACTAAGTCAAAGATATGAGAATGCCATCAGCACACTAATGACTTCCATACCTCAACATTTGGCAGTTTATTCCATTAAAAGTTCAATGTGATTGGTATAGTTCTAAACATGTTATGCGATCACAATAGTAATCTACCAAGATAACAAAGAAAATAAAGAAATGGAAAAAGAGATACTAGGAACATGCTATTAGAAAGAAATCTTACGTAACAATATTGATATCAAGTTCATAGGCACTCATTCTAAACAAAATTTCTTCGGTTTGAATTCTAGCTCTACTGGATGCTAGCTGTGTCACCTTGAGCAAATTACTTAACCTCTCTGTGCTTTGAATGCCCCATTACTCCAATCAATTGATTTCTGTGAGAGTCAGTGATGGTACACAGCATTATGCATGTGACTCTGACGTGATCCTAGCAATGCCACAGCCCCTGGCTACTATGCTTAGTCCATGTTACCTGAGCCAGGGCAATCAGAACTTTTACCAGGATTATTAATATTAAATTATAGTGTTATAATACTAAAGGGAAGAAAATCACCCTTCCTTCTGGAACTGCTGAATGTTCCACAACCTCACCTCCATTTTCACCTCTATAATCTAGAGGAAGCTTTCTGAACTGAAGAGACAATGTGGCCATAATCAAGAGAAAAGCTAAAATGAGAGATTAAGAGAAAGAAGAAGTGTCCAGATAAGGTTGTAAAAGTCTAGCTCTACCTTCCCATTTATTTATTTTTAATTTTTATTTTTTTTTAGGAAAGGCAACAGTTGGTTGATCTTACAGATTGCAAGGACTAACTTGTCAGTTTACAATCCTTCATTTTTTTTATTTTTTACACCTACAGCACCTGGTCTTCCTAGATGGTCTCCCATCCAAGTATTAACCAGGTTTGACCCTGCTTAGCTTCCGAGATCAGATGGGATTAGGCTTGTTCAGGGTGGCATGGTCATAGACTTCTACCTTCCCATTTAGACAAGCCACAGTTCATGGCTTTTTTGGTCTCAGATGAATTAAAATGGATTTATTTCCTTACAGAGAGTAGTACTGTTTAGCTCTATATTTCATGGTACAAGCTGTTTGTGAGCTATGTTTTTAGCCTCTAACTAAAATAGCAGTTAAATTCTTCCATCAGTGTATGAGCCTTGAATAACCCTTCTCCAAACCTGGAACAGCAGCTGAAGCTCAAGGGACATGGACTAAGTAGAAGAAATTGGATTTGTAATTAAACCATATGAAAATAGGTCACTAGCATTATCCCTGAACACATAAAATTGCATTAATCAATTAGCATTGTGCCTGCCATGTAGTAGAGGTTCAACAAAGATTTGTTTCCCCTGGAAAAAAATTTTTAAGATAATATAAAAAGAAATAGAGACCCTCTATTTAGGATAAGTGACTCTCTCCAACATGGTACAGATATATTATTACCATTAGTCTCTATCTCAGTTTAAAACTTTAATATTTGAGTTTGACAATAAAAAAAAAATGGATTTTTCTGGTCTTTTAAAATTGAAGATGCTACTTAAATTTTTCTTTATAATTTCAGAATTTGTCAGTATATGTATCTGGCTTGAGTATTTATCATGTTACTACTTTTCTACTACAAATTTATTTTACTGTTTTCTTATATCCATTCTTTCAAAATTATGTAGAATCCTGCTGTAAAGCCTCATAAAGTTTGAGTGAGTTATTCAACTTTCTACTATAGTATAAATTTATTTCATTGACATGTATCGTATCAATATATTTTAAAAATTTCATGGATTCACTAGACAGAGAAGGGGACAGGGA
>NW_006440638.1:6610938-6626812 GCF_000325575.1 Pteropus alecto | reverse complement strand
AAAGAGAAGAAAATAATATAAAACAAATTTGAAATTGAGGACTTTGAAAATACAATGCTTAATTGAAAGCGCATAGTAGAAAATGTTCCACTCTATCCCCACCTCAAGCAATACTGACATCTTAAAGAAGATATCCCAATATAAAAATTAGACTGGAAATCAGGAATTATATAATTTTACTCCTGAATTTGTCATCGGTCAGTAGAATGAAAGATTTAAATGAATCATACTTTGAAATTCATTTATCACCTAATTTGGACAATCATAGTTCCTATGGGTTAAAATAAAAATGAACTCTATATTAGAATTAGGTGATTTTTATCAAGGCAAAAGTCATACAAAGAAGTTAGGTAAAGAATTTTTTTGTGTCTTTCCAACTTCCTTTTAAGTGTTTCTCTTGCCACATAGATTTCTCTTTCCTCCCTTCAATCAGTTTGGCCCTTAATAGGGACTCCATGCACAGTAGACTTTTCTTCACTTCCATGCTCTACAGCCTATGCCCTCCATTCCTTGGTTACATTGAGCTTCTCATTGTAGGCTCCAGCCAGGCCAAAGAAATTTCCTTGGGCAGTATCTTACGATTCAAATAACTTTTTTCATCTCTTCTATTTACTCAGTATTACATTATTTTGTTTTCCCATGTGGAACTTTTGCTTGTGTTAGATAGTAATAGTATATAATAGGTTTGCAGTTGTTACCCTTCCAAAGAATATTTTCATTTTGATAGGAATGTCTTACCATCATTAAAAGAAAATGGTATTGAACTGTGGGACTTGGAGCCCCTACAAAGAGACTGCAGGTTAGTTAGGGAACTATTTGAGGAATGTGGAAAAAAACAAGAATAATTTGTTTATCCATCTAAATGTAATCAAACTTGATTTTTTTAGTCAATGACAAATCATTATGAAATGTAAAATCTTGATCAAACGTTTCATTAATATCTCTAGTCTACTAACTTTTCCATCAATTTTATTGTCATGTTATAAGTTGGAATTTGGACGTGTTTTGGACTTTCCCCCACCTCCCTTCCTTGATGAGGGAAGAGGGTGTTTAAGTGATTGGAGGAAACATTATGGCTCCAGCAGGCATGACTGGATTTCTGGATTGTTTCTATAACTGGAGGGAGAATACAACTTGCAGGTATTCCAGGCCATAGCTCTCTGAAAGATCCTCCCACATGGATTACTTAGCTTTTACTTTCATTTTGTATTAAACAAAAAGTCATTTGAGGGCTATTTAATGCTCTGGTTTGTGTTTTCCAATACCAGATAAAAGTAAAACAGATGAACCATTTGGGGGGTAAGGATTGGGAAATCCACGGCTGCTAAAATGCTTTAAACTTCCAAAATGGTTTTGTTTTTTTAAACCCATTTTCCATGTTCCAGCAGCTGTGGGTTTTCCCAGGGCTCCCCCTGTGGCTCAAAAGGGAGCTGCTTAATGCTTAACAGATGAGCCAATTGAGTTTTTAAATGCAAAATTAAACTTAAAGTGCACAAAGAGCACAGGGGAATCCACAGCCAAGAATAGACTGAAGGAAGAGAATGAGCCGCCAGCACTCGGCTGTGAGGAGACACAGGCTCCTCTATTGCAACTTGCAGCAAATGGGAGGAGGGTACAGGCACATTCATCTTTTAATCAACCCTCAAACAGGCTGTAATCATGCTTCATATCACCAAAAGATTTTTCATAACTTTTTTCAGATTTATTTATATGGTTATTTTTCTTTAAGAACAGAAAAAATATATAAAAACGAAATAGAGGGATGGGCTCTATGTAATACAAGGACAACCATGTTTGAACTCCATCAGGTTTGTTCTCTCAGTGATGGTAAAAGCATTTGGTCCTTTGCATTTTTTTTTTTTTTCTTAGATCTGGGAACTTTATCTCCTGTGCTCTTGACACTCAGCATATCACCTAGATTCTCTCTTTGAATGTGAGGAGGCAGAACAATGTGGACTCTGGATGGGACGCAATTTACCAAATCACCAGATAAACCATTTTGTCTTTCATCAAAATATTTGAAAATGAGAAATAATTGAATTTTGGTCCTTAAAGGTAAGATTCAGAAAAAAGTTTTCACCATCTTTGACAATCTTCTCTGATTCAAGACAAATCAAACACCTTTAAAAAATCTCTATTTTAATTATGTAAGTTCTTTTACTTAAGAGGCTCCCAACATCATCAAGACTAAAATTCCATGGGTGTACTTTCTTTTATTAAAAGTGGTAAAATTAACTGTAGGATTCCAGATTGTGGAAATCTTTTGGAGAGTCAACTTCATAATTGTAACAAGTTTTTCATAGCAATAAGTACATTGGCATTCCAGGATAAAATATAACTCCAGTGAGGCTTATTAGACAACATAACCTTTAAGATTTCTGGCCAATGCATACTGGAAATATAAATTCTTTAGTATGTGTATGTGTAGGAGGGATGTCTCTTGTTCTCTAGTTCATTTTAATTGCATGTGGGGAATATTTAGAATAATTTGCAAAAGTCCTTTTGAGAAATGACAAACCCATTGGAAAACTTGTGTTGCTCAGATCTTGTATCCCTATTCAGCTTTTAAGCTAGGAAAGCATTGAAAATCTTTTAATAGCTCACTTTTGGAGAAATCATTTTGATGGATAGTAACCAAAATTGCTATTATCATGCCAGCAGAAATTTCCCGTTAGGATATCAAGAAGAGACTGCTGGAAAACTTAAAGTTTGCATTTGATACATCACCAAGTCCAGCAATGACTATTGAAGTCACGAGGTTCAATAAGCCTAAAAAAGTACACATATTTGTATCTGTATGTACTCACACATACACATACACACACCCCTACTTTTCTAACCTTATCTAAAGTTGCCTATTCAAATATAAATTACATTCCTTAAGCATTTTTACATCTTTCAAACTTTAAATTAAATTTTAGCTTTTGAGTGCCATATGGCTCACCCCAACCCTGCCAAAAAGAACAAAACAAACTGACCCCATCTCCCAAAAACATCTCAACAAAGTATAAAACATTATGTTTTAGTCTCAGTTCTCTTTCTGATGATGCCTACCAACTCTTAATTGTTTAATGGAACAATTATTTTACCTTAATCTTTAAATTTAAAGTATTGATTGTGAAATGGCAACTCCTAAAAAATAGATTGAGAATGAATATTTTTACTCTGCATTTGGAACTGTGTATTCAGAGACTTGTTCCACTTAGGCAATCAAACCCACTTAAGTCATTGACTATATCCAGCCTTGTCAGTTGGCCTGAAGGAAAGATACTGATGAGGTTGGGCTCCTGTGAAAGTAATCATATGGTTAATTGCTTTAGTGTAAACCTAACCATTGTGATTAAAGCCTAGGACTTGTGTTTAGGTAGAGCAGAGCTTCCATGCTTCAAGGCACTCCTAGGCAGATCTAGTACTCTCCAGGCCTAGAGAAAATGTGCTGAGGCATCAGTACATTTATTTCCCTGAGGGATTGCAGTGTTTGGGGATCAATCATTAGACCATATTCAAAGAAACTAGATTGATTTGAATATGTAATTATTGGATCATATATTCATATATTTGTAACCTCTTTGAAAGGGTGATCTTCTAAATGTAGATTTTTAAAAAAAGAACATATTTAAAACTTGGCGTATTTGTGCTTGAATTTAATGCAAATTCATGCTCGCCCCCAAAGCATCTTGAACCTGTCATCTAATAATTATACATGCCTCTGTACTGCTATTGGTGCTCATGGACATAAATCAAAAAGACAATCTTTTATACTCCTTAATAAAATGCTATAGCTTATCTTTCCACAATTCCAAATTTAGTTATTTCTCATAGAATTTGATTAGCAACAGTTAGGTCACATTTTAAATATATACACACGGACATACACACATGTACATATAAATGTGTGAATGTATACTTAGATTAACTTTAATCCACATAACATTTCAAAACTTTTGTTTAATCTTTTTTTTTTAAATTATATACATTCAAAATTACTCATCTCCAGTGAAATGTTGGCTTCGGAGTTCACTTTTTATAGGGAAATTCTAAATCATTAAGGCGATAGAATTCTTTCTCTCTTTGTTTTTTTTTTTTTCTTTCTTAAATTACCCAACATACTTTTGGAGCTTTCACAAATGAAGGCTAACATGCATTGATGCATTAAAAAAAAATAGCTATCCATGTTTCGGTAATTCAAATTCAACACCATTTTGAATAGCTTTTTTAAATACTCCTGGGAGCCACACAAGGGTAATTGATGATGACTTCAAATTACTTGCATCTTATTTATCTTAAAATCTATCCCATAATCTGCTACTACATTATGAACAATATCATTCTGTCAGTTGTAAAAACAATGAAGTTTTATTAATTTAATGGCATTTATTGTTCTTCTATAACCTCATAAAATCTGACCCCTGTGTATATAAGGTATTAAAGAAAGCTTACTTTCTCAGAAATAGATGCAGTTATTAAAATTTACCATTTTAAGAAATGTTAACAAAAAGTGGACATATTATAGTATAGTCTTCATCATTTTGCATTGTTCTCCAAACAGTTGCCTTCATTTTCAGGGTGGATCCATGAATGTTAATAGCAGATGCATCACGTGCAGAAGCTGGGAGCAAGCAAGCCATGTTTGGAATATAGATTCTTTGTAGGGAAAAATCTTACACAAAGCATAGTACATCAAGTGCTTTATTTCCAAAATGGAACCTCTCTCTTAGACCAATTGAACTCAATATTCCCTACCACTGTAAAATTTGTTCAAAAAGAGTTAAATATTAAAATTGAATGGGAAGAAATAAAAAAATAACCTATTCCCCAATGTAAAACTCAAATATGCAAATATGAAAATGAGGGGGCTCTGCTTCTTCCCCTTATATAACTGATTAAATTGTCACTGCTGGAGATTACATGGGTTTTTATTCCCTTTACAGCCATATTCAATTGGACAGACAGAAAAATATATTGCCACAGACGAGACCCACCACCTGGGTACACTGTGCTTCCAGTTGCCTGCAGAGGTCTTGTCCAAAACTTTGCAGCTACCCCTTTGAAAAAAGAAAAGTATTAGATGTGATCACTCTTGACAGACTGTATGATCTCTAAAGTCCTTTCCAAGTTGGAGATTTTAGTAAGACAAAAACTCCGCCTCTCATTACCAGATATTAGCCTGCAGTTTACTACCCACATAACAAACCTTCACTAGCATACCCCCTTTTTATATCTTTCCTGAAAAGATTTCATTCATTTTGCATGAGAATTTCATTTTTGAAAATATCATTGGCTCTTCTTTTCCTGTGTTTGCACTTCATTTCCTAGCCGATTGATGAATTTATCAGTTTTGACACTGAACCTACTCCTCCCTCATTTTTGCCCAATTGTCCCTTCCAGATGGAATTATTTGATTCATGCAAAAATTAGATATAGAAACAGAAGGATTACCTTTGCTTCTCTCATGTCTTGCCGCGGTTTGGAAACGGTTCTCGCAGTCAGCCTGAATGTAACAGAAGTTAGTGCTCAGTGACGATGTCGCCTGCCTGTGCCACTCTGCATCGAAAGCTGAGCAGAGAGCTGCCTCCAGCTGCAAGCAAGGGGCCTCAGTGTTAAGGACACACAGATCTACTTTGTTAATGAGATCTTTTCTCTGGTGCACAGAGATGTAGCCACAAGGACAGTGAGATTTAACAACCAAAAAAGGTGGTAGGATGATGTTTTGAAATTGGAGCATTCAGAAAAAAAAATAACAACAGCAAAAAAATAGTGAGCAGATGCTTCCTTGCAAGGACAAGTGAACAGGAACAAGTCTATTTGCCTTTAGATTTGTAGTAGATATACTCGTGTTACTTTGCTATAGAAGGGAAAGAATTGATCCCCAAAGAATTTTTAGGTGGCCTGATGTATGGCTGAAAATATTTTTGTTGCTTTTGTTGTTTTATCCAGTCATCAAAATGACACATGAATATTGTTTAACTAGATCCAATCTCTACTCTATCTGTTGTTGTAACTATGATTTGAAAATTTTATGTTCTCCAACTGAGTGAATGAGTAAACAATCAAATTTCTCATTTCTGACATATATTTAGGTGGGTAAACTTACAATGAAATCAAATGATTTCTCTATGTCAAAACCCCAAAACTCCATGTATATTTTGAAAAACAGACACATATTTCATGCTTAAACATAGCACTGTTTTTACTTGAGAATTTAAAAAATCATTGCTTTTTAACATCATGTATGCCCTTTTAATACAGTAAATTCTTCAATTCAGATATTTTTTTGCTGACAAAATTAAAAACTGAGCTGTGTGTGTTCTACTGGCTTAAACTTATGTGTGCTTGAACCCTTTATTCTCTGTTTGCTTTTTTTTTGTCTCTCTCATGTTTCTTTGTTTTTCTTTTGTTTTCTTTTCAAGACTTCCCAGGGTTTTTGTTTTATCATATTGTTCTCTTTACATTGTTCAACTGCTTTTTGAAAAAAGTTCCATATTTAATCTAATTTTCTTGTGTGTGTGTTTTTTGTTTTTGTTTTTTTTAATTTTTCCATAGTTTTATATTGTTTTTCTTTCTTCTTTTTTTTCTGGGGCACTGTACGTACTGGTGAAAACACAATTTCAGAAGTCAGAATAGCATTATATAGACAAACTTTTCTATTGACTGTTCTTATCTTTTAACATTGCGGCTTTTGACATGTTTATTTCCTCTCTCAGTACCTGGCCATTTTAAATTATCTTTTCATCTATTGCATTGCCTTTTCTATCACTAATACCCTTTTAAAAAAATTCTTCTCTTGATGTCCTGATTTCCCAGGCATCTAGTCACTACTAGAATGTGGCTACCATTTATTCAACACTTAGTATAATCTCTGTGAATATCCCCTTGAACTCTTACTACAACCTTGAAAGGTAGGCATTCTCATGTTCATCTGGTACTAGGGAAGACAGAGACCCAATGATTAAGGTACTCCCTTAAAACCACACAATAACTATAATAGCAAATATTTGTTACCAGAACTATCAGGAACCAAATCACCTTCTCTTTCAATTAAATCACACTGAAGCAAAAATCAAAACTATGTTTTAAAATTCTGTTAAGTATAGGGGAAGATATGTTCACTTGTTAAACTTCACAGATATATATTCACTTCATTATTTGTATGTACTTGTAACTGAAGCAATTAAATGGGAATTACTTCTATGTCTTCCTTTCGATAACATTTCTAACTAGTTTTATTTGCGATTTTTAAAAAAAGGTCTAAACTCAAATTACTATCTCCAACAAAAATTTAAATTAAAACTATGTTCAAGTTTTCTTTGTGTATATACCAATTTACTAACATATAGTTGTAGATGTAAACAAACAGTGATAACAAGTTCCTATTAGTAAAATAAACAAGAAATGGCAATGCTAGAAGCATGAAAAGTTGTGTTGTCTGCAAACCCATAGCATATCAGCTTTTCCAGTAATGACATCAGTGATCAAATATGTTTTTACAGTTGTCAAAGTAGAAGATCAAACATTTAATCTTAGCCTTCTTGCAGCTGCTTTTCTCCATCCTTCCCTCCCTATATTATATTTGCCTTTTAGGAGAATAAAAAGTTATATGTTCCTTTATATTCCTTATTTAGATTTTTAAATTCTCATACTTCTTGCTATAATGATGACATGCAGGTCTAATTCTCTAAACAGGTCAGTTTGCAAGTTTCCTAAAACAACCATTTAATCATTACCACCTCTTTCATTTTATTTTTATAATAATATTATATATATATATATACTTAAAAATAAATATATACATTTATATACTTTAAGAAACAGACATATATTTGATATTCCATAGAAGTTTCTAAAATTGTTGTATTTATTGTCATGAAAAAAGTTTTATTTCTAAACTTTGGAAAAGACCGTAACAAATTTTTTTTGATGTATTGTAGTCTTTAAAGCTGTTCTAATATTAAGCTCTAATTAATATTTGTATCCAGCAATTTCCTAAGGAATTGCAGAAAAAACAATGTTAACAACTAGCAGACCCGAAAAAGCTAGAGAGTTTTGACAACAAAGCTAGGATAACAGTAATGCAACGATTAAGAGAAGAAACTAGGGAGTAAGGGAAACTTGACTTTGAATTTCAGTTCTATCACTTACCATCTCTGTGACTTGAGCAAGTTATGTTATTCTTCTAAACCTCAGTTTCTTTATCTGCAAAGTGGAGATAATAATGTTGATGTCCAAGGGCTATTGGAAAATTCAAATTGGGCACTGCATGTAGAACATTCAAGACAAAATCTGGTGTTTAGTAAGTCCAGGATAGAAGACAGCTGTCATTGTTACTATCATTATCACTTTTATCACTATGCATTAACTAAAAGTTGTTTTCTCTTACTTTTCTTCTTTTGGCACTATGGACAGAGCCATAGAATATTTTATCCAGCTTATGAATGGCATTTGAGGTCCTAGTATTTTGTTGTTGTTGTCCCCATACTAAAATAACTTTATATATAAGTCCTATAACAACTTTAAAATCAAGATCAAATCTTTACTAAATGTAGTCTACATGAACCAGCTCTTCAGCACATATTATAACACTTGGAATTTAGGTCTATTGGCAAGTATTTAAGAGTATAATTCATAGGATGGTTCTTGCCTTGCTATATCTATTTTAATTGGTATATTATTTCCCTCATAAAAATTTCCAAGCCTAGGCCCAATGCCTGGCCCATAGAAGATGTTCAATAAATTACTATTAAAATGAGCTAAACTGAACCAATATATCTTATCTGACTAAGGTAAATCATAAATGCATTAAGGGTATACTTTATTTATTCATCCATTCATACATACATTTATTCAGTAAGTGCTTGTTATGTGTCTACATATGATAGACACTGCCTCCAAAATAATTCACTAAAGGTCAGGGGCCATTTCTTTCTTGTATATAACTATATCCTCAATATTTAGCACAATGAGTTGCATGCGATAAGTTCTCAAGCAATATTTGCTGAATCAATCAATTAAATTCTGTTTTTGGATGGATTGCCTTTCAGGATACATAAGAACAGCTTGGAGAACTGCATGGTGAAAACAAAAACAGCAAACAATCCAGTGGTAATAAGATCCATCTTTCATAATTACTTGCCAAGCTAAGTGTAATCAGATCTCAAAAGCTTGCTTCAAGGTTTCACTACTATGAGCCAGTAAATTTTCAAGTAGGTCCGTAAGAGTTTTCCTAACAACAGCTTTCTCTTGAAATAAAAAGAATGAATAGTAGGTGAAAAAATTGTGATAGTTATAAGTAACACTAATACATATACAACCCTGTGAAGTATACATAGATTGGAGAGTCTATTGAGAAAAAGGGAGGTCCAGTTATATCAGCTTTATTGACAGTTCCTTCTATAAGAAATAAGGAGTTTATTTTGGTGAGAATCATAGAACTCTACTGTTCAGAGACCTTAGAAATCAGACCTAATTTTTACGATGAAAAAAAAAAAAAAAAAAGACCCTGAAGAGGTTCTGAGACAAACCCAAGGTCACTTGGAGCCAGAACTAGAGCCTTGGTCTCTAATGTCTAAGAAAATAAATAATCTCATAAATAATCTCTCCACTTTGTCATAAGACCTATTGAATAGAAATGCTAACATGTAAAATTCCATAAATAATGACATTTTAAGTTATCTGAAAAACATAAAAAATACTAATCAAAAGTAGGAAATGTGCAAGAAAATATTCGGCATGCTGTTGGTATCGTATTCTATATAAAAAAAGTTTTTACAATAATAGAAACTTTAGTTATTCAAGCATAATGTACTTCTATTCAACTGAGCCCCTAAATCCAGATTAAGACCAGAGTAAATTCCATTGGGCATGCTTTCCCCCGCCCCCAAACCATTCATATTGAATTTTAAATTCATGTTAGCAAGCCAATACAATCCAGGGAGGAAAGGAAGGAGTAGGGTTAGGGATTGTTTCGAACAGTTTTCTGAACATAAATTTCCGTTTAATCTTGGAAGATTAGACTTTTGGAGGGTCCCTATATCTAAAAGAAATACAGAGTTGTTTGCAAATAGCCATTTGGAAACATTTTTAAAATTCAAAATTGTAAAATTATAACCAACGCTTTACAAATAATCGTGCAAACAGTGACAAAGGAAAATGATGATCAATTCTATGGTAGATTTGTTCATCTGGAATTAAAAGGCACAGATTGGGAGAAGATGTATTTATAATATTGCTATATGAAAGAAAGTTACTACTTTGGAGTAGGCTATATAATTAAGCATTCATTCCAAACTATATTGCCTTCATACTGCTGTTTAACTAGGTGGCATAAATGTTCTTGAGAAATAAATTTATCTGTATAATCTATAGACAAAACAGTGAAGGGAGACCCAGGATCAAGGCTTTAAAATGAATGAATGTAATTATTTCAGAATGATAACAACATTCTTGCTGTTAACAAATATAAATGTAACATTTACTAGGAAATAAGAGACTGCAGACGGAAATAAACAAACCTAGGATGTAGTTCATCTAAGTAAACACTGAGGTTATAAACCTTCAAACTCAAATATCAAGAGCCCTGCAAATTAATGCTGCACACAATAGACCCTTTGGAAGCTAACTTAATCCACCCCCCTGAATCTACATGAGGGCCATGCATAACAATGCAGGAGCTGGGTTTCCATTAAGAGTTTCCTCTGCAGGCTGTCAGCTGTTTGAAGAAATAACAATTTCCTAGGCATGAAAGCTTTTTCAGAAGGTTCCCACTGATGTGTAATAAAAGTGACTTTCCTTTTTTTTCTTCTACTTCTTCTTTTCTTTCCCCCTCCCACCATTCCTGTGTAACTTTGTAGGGAGAAAAGGGGTGGACTAAGGCCATAGGCCCCCTACTAGTTTACCTTACGTGGATTACCAGTGCAGGTGCTAATATAATTGAAGGTGTGGTAGCAGATACAAGCCCCTAATAGCTTTTCCTATATGGAGATTACCTAGGTAGAGAATGCCAGAGTACCTGAAGAATAGGCAAGCGAGTACCTTATTAACATATCACCATTCAGCGGCAGCTGCATATCTGGAAGAAGAAGAAGGAAAAAAAAACCTTTAAAGAGCCTATTCATCTATGTTAATGGGCCCATTGCACAGTACATTGTGTGAGAAATTAAGTCTCTAGCTGTGAACTTCCTGTGCTGTGCAAGCTGCCTTGACTCTTTTTTATTGCTTCAGTGTTATTATCTCCTCCTGGAAATAAAAACAATCATGTTCTCACATTTGAGAAGCCAAAACATTCTGAGATAACAAACTGGAGATGCTGGTTGAAAGTTTCTTTTGTCTCCCTTATTAAGTGAAAAAATATGTTTTGAAATTAAAGCAACCCCCAAATTTACATCAAAGCGCATCAAATTAACTGAGCTGCCCTGTGAATGACAAAGTTTTTCTCTCTTCTTATAAAATACACAATTAAATTGCTTTCATAGTTATCGTTCCTTTTTTAGAATTAATTTTTGATGACAAAATATGTTAATTTATTCAAATTAGACATGATTTTTAAAAATGTGCAACTCGCAAAGAAACTGCTTTCCTCCTAGACGACAAGTATAATAGACATTTTTAAAAAATGGTATTTATCCTCAGCAAACAATTTCAATTCAGGACAGGCTTGGCTAGCATTTCAAACATAAAATAGAAAAGGTAATTTAAGATTAAGGAAATGCCTCCTTTTAGACTAGTTGAAAGCCCAGAACGTTTGCTTCTTCCTTTTTCTTGGCTGTTGCAAGGCTACCATGTAAACCTATATACATTTGGCATAAAAACGAGTCCTCTTCAGATTAAAATAACACATTTTCATCATTTTGTGTGTATATTACATCATCATTACCATCATCATCATTAACATCCTCATTATAAAAGAAAGGGCTAATGATCAATACTAACTGATTACAACTCAATTAACAGAGAATCTCTCAGTGCAATTTTTAAAAATCTAGTTTTTTTTCAGAGTCAAAGTATTTTCAAGTTAACCTAATCTGTGTCACTATTTAACAGGTTTAAAGAGTATGGGGGACAATAACAAGAATATTGTAATCCAATCTGCTATTTACTTTATTAATCTACATTCTGTCTCTACTGGTAAGGTTTGTCTGAACAGAATAACAGTTGTTATCTGATGTTCCAGGTTTAGCAATTGTAAATTTTTATTTTAAGAATATAGCAAATCAACCAGTGATGAAATCTGAGGTTGGCTACATCATCTGGGATGGATATATGAATGCCATAGAGCTTATCAAAGTAATTCTTGGAACATTAAAGACTTTAGTTTGTTCATTGGTTTGTTTCTTTAAACAATAAATAAAAGTTTATAAAAGTAGGAAATAGTTAAGCAAATCTGTGAATAATATGGTGGTAAAGATCATTCCTTAATTCGTATGGTAAAATCAGCATCAATTATTTGAATAAATGTGCATTCTCAAGTTTTTTCCTCAAGGAGAGATGAACAAATATTCTGAATTACTACTTAGTAATATTTCTAAGTTACATTTATTTATTTATTAACATATTTATATGAAACAATGGACATGATAAATCTGGAGTCAGCTGCTTTAGTCCCTGTAGGATGTCTGTAAATGGTACATTTTGATAGGCTTTGGGAAGGATTGCTTACTTTCTACTGGCTTCTTGAAGAGAAGACTTAATAGCGTACAGTAGGAAGAAAATTTGACTATCCATTCTTTGCTTAACTGGTTTCAATTTCATGTTTCTTTATATAGATTATTAGATAGATAAACATAAGGTTTTCTAGATTGAATTACCTCACTTAGATTTTATTTAAACAACTTTTCTTTAGATGAGTTTTCTTTCATAAAAGAAACATTTTTTTTTTTCAGACAAAATGCCATCTAATTTGGGGAGTTAACATTTTATGGAGTTATAATCTGTTATGGGGGTACTAAAAACAAGAAAGACCTGAACACTACTGTTTTTGACATCAAGGGAGCAATTGATATTTCAGAAATTATGGAGACAAGTTATTTAAAGAAGAGTTAAAAAAAAAAGATTGAACTAGTTCCCTTAAGAAAATTCAGATTAATGGGCCATTCACAGACCTATAAACACTAACAACTTTATGTGCCAGGTAATCATGGTGACATTGTTGCCAGCACAAAAGTGACATCAGAACTTGTCTTCATTGGCATCAGAAATGCCAGCCATATCACCTCTGACTGTATGGCCGACATCTATTAACCTTATTGATCTGGAGTCCTGCTGTGCTTCCCTGGAAAACTGCTCCCTGCTGAAAGGCTGAAGTGGATCAATCCTGAACCATGAACAAGAATTCAATAAAACACAGTTAGGACCTTTAACCATTAAGTATTCCTTAAAGTAAATCAAATTAAGGACCTTGCCATAATGAAGCTCTTTTAGGATTTCGAGATGTCAATTGAATCCAAGTCCCCAAAAGTAAACTATTGTCTAGAAGAAGCATCAGTCTGTTATAAGACACACCTTTTTATCTGTTGTGAGTTAATTAACTGACTATAATAAAAAGGGCGAGGTTAGTGTAATTAAGATGGCTGTCATGAGTAAATAAGTTGTTTTAAAGTCAAACCTTAAAATGTTATTATTTTCATAAAAAATAGAACTTTATGCGGATTTACAGTAAAAATTATAAGTATAAAGAAAAATGTTTTTCTCAATAGCTACTAAAACAAATTTATTTTACTTATTCATTGTTTTCCATAACATGCTACTAAATTTTCTAAATTTTTAGTAAATGTACAACCCTTTTCCAGTTTATAGTTAACAGCGAAGACAACTGGAGCAGTTCAGAGCTTCATATCTCTCTACTAAGGCAGATAGGATCTACATACATAACAGGACTGCTACAAACCCATTCATATTTAAATGTAACTGAATTCCTTAGGAATTCAATGACCACCTTCTTAAATCCTAAATTCCCAATAAATGATATACATATATCAGATAGATGATAGATAGATAGATAATGATAGATAGATAGAATATTTTAACATATATAAATATATACTTACATTATGTATTATATGAGTATGTGCTATATAAATTATGTATGTAATTTTTCTTTACTTCTAAATGTTTCTACTTTGTCCTAATTATATTTTAAATATCTATGTTTTTAAATATCTATGTAATATTAGTGAATGACTATACCTAGATGTTTTAAATAAAACTGTTTTGCAATTAAAAATGCAGACATATTCTGTGCTTTCAAAAATAAAATTGGTGGACATTTTGTTTATCAAAACACTTTCTATACATTTTAGAAAATTTAGTGTTAGGATTTTTTCTTTACTGGAAAATAAATAGTATATTGCCTTGTTTATTGAAAAAGGACTCAGTTGATTAGTTAATACCATGAAATTAATGGAAATTCATGTTTGCTTGCTATAACTGGTGTTTATCTTTGATCAATAATGTATAATAGCCTATGTGAAGCATCTAACATAGAGTATATTACGTTATCTCTATTTAGCACCTTTAGGCAAGAATATTTTGTAGGGGAAAAATAACAAAATTACTGTTTTTCTTTATCACCGGCTCTCTAAGGAATACACTGGAATGAGTTCTGTCTGCCAACTAATTGATAATTATTTAATTAGCAATTTATAATGACAATGGGATTTTACCCCCCACCAGTCCATCTCTTCTTTAAGACAGAAGTAGATAACCTTACGCATTTTTGCACTAACTTCTGGGAGCTGACACCAGCCAAAGCATGTCCTTACAGAGATTTCCCAAGTTAAACTCCAAAAGCAGTGTGTGCCACCACCTCCTTTTAAGTTTCCTTTCCTGTTACGGGAGATGACTGGCACTTCAACAATGCGTGTGGGTGTACAGCCTTGTTGTATCACTGTGGACAGTTCTAACAGCAGCTTCATTAGTTCTTTTTACAACAAAAGATAGGGTTTTTCCCCTTGCCTTTTTCTTTCTTTCCCTTAGTTGGCATGCGGGTTGAATTTTCCTTGGACCCCCTGCTTGACTTTTTTTATTCCAGAACTTCTTTAGAATGGTGCAGCTATTCGAAGACTAGGAATTGTAACTGATAGACTGTTTTCAGGGGAACTCATGAAAGTTCTCTTTGTTCTCCCTTCTTTAACCAGGTTTACCAGCTCCTCCCTCCCACCAACCAAAATGGAAAAGGAAATCCACTTTTAATTATACATTGATGGAAATCACTGTGTAGGAAGGGAGCATTCACTGTAGAATGCCCATTTTATACTTTATTACAAATAAAAAGAGGTGCTTGCATCAGAACAGCAATTCTCAATCCTGAGCGAAAAGCTCAAGTTAAAATATATCTCTCTATATAGCACTAGTGTTCAGTTTAGTTTACGATTTTCCAACTAATGAAAGAGTTCTCATTAAGAAATAAAAGAGAGGAGTAGAAATATATTTTATTTTATTATACATTAAAAAATATCAGTGAAATAAAATGCATTCCATTTGATTTCATATTTTTTGAAATAAAACAAAGAAGTAGCTTTAAATATATATATGTAATCTTCAATTAACTATATAAGGGGATGTTAAATAGATAAAAAGAACAAAAAGAGTCTATAAATACATCTCTAAAAACATGGTAATTAGCTATTTATCTGATTTAAGTTTTTGACAATTTATTCTTTTGGTAACTTCCATGTAAAGAAATAAGCATAGAGTCAAAAAAAGCATGAAATGAAAGGGGGCAGACTTGTGGGATCTAGTTGAGAATAATAAGGGAAAGGTATATTTTAATGTTAATCAGTGATTAATAAGGAAACCTCAATATTCATTCTAGGAATGAAAGGAGAAAAAAATTAAAGGATCAAGACATAGGCACACTCGAGAGAATTTCAATGCAGTTGCC
>NW_006440638.1:6570073-6610846 GCF_000325575.1 Pteropus alecto | reverse complement strand
TTCTCTTAAGACTATAAACTGCTTTTTTTTTTTTTTTTTTTTTTTTTGTCTTTTGAGAGTTTGTTTTTACAAGAAAGAAAGTTAGTAAAGTCCTGTATACTGAAGCCAAGGCATTTTCTTCTGAGGACCAACAAGCAAGCTGCAATAATGCCATACATTTACAGTTTCCACACCAGGCCCATTACCACTTAATTCTCACTACAGCTGTGTGAGTCAGGCAGAACACCCACTTCTTATAGGCAAAGAAACTAAGGTTTGAGAGAGTAAGTAACTGGCCTTATTAGACAGGGTCCATAAAGAAAACAACCACTACAAGTGCTTGGGAATAAGAGATTTAGTGTAGAAATTAGACCTTTTATGAATGTGTGTGGGGAGGGGGGGCGGGGTGCTATTTAAATGCAGGTATAGAAGCGGGGAGTAGAATCCAAAGATACAGTTAATAACCAGGTCCAAATGAAATACTGGTCCAGGAGGACAAGTGAGAGCTTACAGGGAAATTTGAGAAGCTGTGTTCACCTGGAGCTAAAGTTGTGCTATGATCAGTGAGCTTGTGGAAGTGTCTGTGGAAATGGTCCTCTCCGGGGAATGTGTCGCTTCTGTAATCTCACAGCCAAGCATGTAATGGTGGGCTTAGGGTCATGGTGGGTTAGTAGGGTCACCAGTCAAAAAGAATAGCTACACTTGGAACAGGAAATGAACAATGACAAGCTTGGACCTACTGGGGACCTTTCTACCTGTCCCTTAGAGTATCTGACTGCCATGGCCTTTCAAAAGTAATGACTTTTTCTTCACTTCTACCTTCCAAATCTCATGCAAATTTATTTCTTGGTCAACTCTAACTCAGAACCATGCAGGGAAAAGGACTTCTGGAAAATGTAGTTCTCATCCTTAAATGAGTGTGATAGTGCCAAGTAGACAACACAAAATCCAACACGTTGGTCTAAGTCCACAAAGCTAGAAAGTCGCAGAGCCAAAACCAGAGTAGGTTTTTGACTCTGAGATCAATACTGCTTTTATCCTATCAGCTGATGCTGAGTTGTCAGTACCAATGAGATACTTTGCAATGAAGGAGGGAAGGCATCAATCTAACTGTCATGGTCAGTTGCAAGTGATAGAAATCCAACTAAAAGTGGCTTAAGCCAAAATGGGGATTTATTGTCAAATGGGAATTAGTTGTCAAAAGAAAATTTATTGCCTAATTGAAATATTTAGACTTCAGGGATGACTAGGTCCTGGAATTAAAATGGTATTGTCTGAACTCAATTTTTTTCTTTTCCTTCCTAGGCTCTGCACTCCTCTGCATTGGATTTATTCTTGTTTGCTAAGAATAGTGATACAAAAAGATTACAAAAAAATAATGAAACAAATTGAAAAAATAAAATAAAATTTTGGTTCCTGAAGGCATAAATTCTTCCATGGAAGAAACAGTTTTAGGCCTATATCCCACTAGTTTCAATTCCTAATATTTTGATTTAAAAAAATCCTAAATGAAACTTGTTGGACTCTGGCTCGGGCCAGGTGCCCATTGCTGCATCACTAATTGAGGCCAAGTGATGACTGTCCATGTCTTGGATCTGTGCTCTCCTAGGAATCAGGGAAGGGGAAAAGAGTATCATCCAAACCTGAGTGGGAGAAAGGCGGCTTTACTGTGCTTAAAAATATGGAATGAACAATAAATATCCGCTACACTGATTAAAGCTCCTTTTTTCAATGAACTTTGTTATTGCATAAAGAAAATGAAGGAAGGATGGGTTAACCAACTTTAAGAATATAAATCTTCATGAAGCAAAACTATAATGGATCAACAACCAATTATTTTTTATTAATTGACATATATTGTATGTGCCCAGTACTATTCTGGGTATTAAAGAGAATATAAAAGTATAATTTACAGTATCGATATATACATATTGAGGAAATATATTTTATACACCAAAGAATAGCAAGCAATTGAAGCCAAAATATAATTAATGGCAACTTTACATGTCAGAAAGAGTACCAGTCCATTAGGAAGAAACTACTTAAGCAGGCCTTGCAAAGGAATTGGTACTTTGGTCCATCTTTGAAGAGTGAGAAAGATAAGAAAAGGCATTTCATTCTAGAGAAATAACATAGATATAGGCATAGAGAGAGGACTAAGTATATTACGAGATGATGTGTCAGAGAATACTTTCCCTTTTTTTATCCCTGACAGAATCTGTTTGTATTGTGCTTGAGGACAGCCATTTTCCAAGCTTAGGAGATGATCAGTCATTGTTTAAAGCCAAATGTAAAAAATTTGTTCTCTAATTTCCAGCTTTCTGTGTGGCTACGAGGAGTCCATGGTACCTAGTGCTAGCCAATGAGATAAGTAGAATCGATTGGGGAAGTTTGGAGAAAGCTGTTCCTTTCCCGATATAAGAGTACAGATTAGGCTGGTGATGAGATTCGGGACACACTACACCAAAATATTACATCTTGGCACATTGAATATTTTAAGCTGGAGCTTTGAGAAAACAATAGAAGAAGAAAGGTCACTCTGACCTTCTCCCCACCGACCTTCCCTGAAGCAGGTCATAAAACCCTCATGAGAGAGAGAGATGCTCTCTCTATATTCACAAGAAAGGAGCATCATCGTTATCTGTGAAGACAAAGGGATGCTGAAAAGAATCCCAGCAAACTAGCCTTGCAAAATTTTCTGCCCGTTTACTACCCTTACTTCATACTCTATGACTTATTTTATTTCCACACAACTGTCTACTCTTTGTATCAAAGCTAACATAAAAACATTCAGGTTTAACTGTTTCTTCAGGTCTTCATTTTCTTGTGAAGGCTCCTGTATCACATAAAATTTACATTAAGTAAATGTGCATGTTTTTCTCTTATTAATCTGCTTTGTCAGTTTAATTTTTAGACCCAGCCAGGGATCCTGGAAGAAGTGGAAAACTTCTTCCCTTATATTGGCAAACCTTTATCTATCTCCTTTCTGACTTGAATATAGACAATGCCTAGAGGTATCACAGCCACCTTCAATCGTGAGACAACAAACTTGAAAAAGAAAGTTAATATGCTAAAGAATGGTAAGCAGGACAGAAAAAATCTTTAAACAACCTGTCTCCAGATTTGGGGGTAAAAGAAATCTTTATTTGTTTAAGCCACTATAAGAGTCATCTTACTTGCAATCAAATACATTCTTAGCTGGTACAGATAGAAAATAAATTTGCCCGGTGAAGGGTTAAAAAATTATCGGAAATATAATTTCACTAATCACCGCATATACATCCGCATCTCTGTATGATTCTCTCGATTAATATCCTCAGTCTAAAGTATCTTTTTTTTAATCACTTTACCTAAAAAGTCATCTATTTAGGTCTAGCACATTTGTTATTTCATTCATGAAAATTTCTCTGATTGCCATAGCAAACTAAGTGAGGCTTTCAGCTTCTTCAAAACATAGCTTGGGCGGGGGTGCGGTGGCGGGAGAGGGACGGGAGCTTACTGCACTGCGACTAGGTATTTTTGTCTGCATCTCTTCCCTTAGTTTGCAGGCTTCCTGAGAATAAAGATATCTTATTTATGTCTTTTGTTTTATATAGAGTGTCTTACATATATCATATTTTTATCCTGCTTTGTTTAAATAAAACTTAGCATAGTAGACTAAAAACAAACAAACAAAAAAACAGTGGCACTATTTTCCAGCTCTGTCTTTCATAGTAGGTGGGATCTATCTCTCCATTCTTGAATCTGTATTTGGCTCTGTGATTCCGTTTGTCAATGGGATGCAGCAAATGAAACATGAGTAAAGACTTGAAAAGTTATGGTTCACTGGGGCTTCCACTTTCTTATTGCTTTTTAGAACCCTGAGACTCCGTGTGGAAAAGCCCACATCTGCCAACCGAATAATCAGAGACCACAAGAAGCAGGTGTCTGTCCCAGCTGAGCAACTCCCACCAACCAGATTCAGCCACCAGCTGACCCACCACTGACCTCAGTTGCTTGAGAGCTTCTAAGACAAAAAAAAAAAAAAAAAAGAAATGCCCATCTGAGCAGCTAAATTAATGACCCATAGAACTATGAAGCAAATGATTATTTTAATCTTTTAAATTTGGGGGTGAACTGTTATATATAGCAAGAATTAATAAATCCGCCGTCAATTTTTCAGGGTTGCTTTTTGAACTTTTCACCTCAAAAGTCAGTTGAAAACATATAGATGATTATATCTTTCAGAGCAGCTATATCTTTCAGCTGAGAAGGAATTTATTTTCATAATTTTTGGCTGATGTACAAAAATTACTCAATATACTGATTTGTAATATAGGCCTACCCTGACTCATAATATAAATGGGTTGTTGTTGATTATCAAAACCCTGTCATGAGACCTACAAAAGTAAAATATAATTTATCTGCTTTTTAAGATTTTCGTTAACTGACAATGTTTCAAGCTATTAGAAGACATCAAATATCCTTTATAAAACTCATGGGGATATGTGTTTACTCAGTTCTTGTGAAACTTTTATGTACTGAGTATTTTAATATTTTAACTAAGAATATTTTATTAATAAAACTTTTCATAAGTCTTAGCTCGATTCACATGGACTCAGAGTTTTTCTTGAGCAACAATAAAACCCTGACATCATACCTCACTTAAAATGTATCCATTTTATACATATATTTGGTGTGAATTTCAAAGCCTTGATCAACGTTCTTTAATTTTAATTCTTAGTGAGCTAGGAATATCCAAGGCATCTCTAAACTACTTTTTTTGTATCTGTTTCTTCTTGTCTCTTTCCACTTAGAGAGCAAATAGGAAACAGAAAACAGAAAAAAGAAAGTAGTATAGTTGACTGGCTCATTCTGTTCTCTAAGTTCTATCTAATTTTTGTGGAGGAAGGTATATTTAGGATGGGGAACAGGTTCAGGCTGTTCTGAAACATTGGGCATATCAGCTAGGCATAAAGTTGCCATTTACCACAGAACTATAAGGTAAAAACTGTCAGTCTTGGGATGCTTCGGTATGACATGAGAAGTCACAGCTCTCAGACTTATAGCAGAGAGGCATCTGCTCTGTGAGTAGGACTCAAGCCATCCCAGCCCCTGACTTGAAAGACCTTTTGTTCTTCGTGTGGAAGATAAATTTGGAAGATATGCTTTCAGCCCCCACATTAATCTTTAAGTTCTTTTCTAATACACTCTTTGACACATCTTAGATGATCTACAGAAGAGAACAAAAAAGTAAATGTATTTTAAATATATATAACTTCCAGCTTTGTGATCTGAACAAACAACAGTTCATAAGTCATACGCAATATTTCCATATTATTCTTGAAGCAAAGTCATTTTAATGTACCATGGGTAGTAAAGGGTGAAGTTTCTTATAGGTGGGGGGTTTCCTCTAAATCCCCTACAACACTAACAATATGGAAAATAAAAATTAAGAACTCCAAAGTCATAATTCTAATTTTATTTTCTAATTTTAAAAAATTTTACTAAGGTTTTGTAAAATTAATCAATAAATTATTTTCAGTCACAGTTCACATTCAATATTAGTTTATATTAGTTTCAAGTGTATAGCATAGTGGTTAGACATTTATACAATTTATCAGTTATCTCTTGTCAGCACCAAGCTAATCAAGAAGGGAAGTTTTCGGTGGTGAGATGCCCAGCTGGAAGAACACAGGAGGGGCCACATCAGAATGGAACGGCAGGCACCTACTTTATTGCAGGAAGTGTGCACATCTGCACTAGGGGACTGCATGGGCTCCACCTATGTCAGAGAACAATAGCGGCATTCTGCCACACATGTGTGATATAATAAGCTGAATCATGCTTACATGAGCTGGGTTCAGGCACCCTATTACATTAACGTAACATTCTAAATCCGGAGTCCTATTCCTAGCCATGAGTCTGGATCAGAGCCAGGCCTGGGGCCCATACTCCACCGCTACAGGGTTGCAGCGCTACCTTGGGCCCACAATCCACTTGCCATTCCTGGAGAGACTTAGCCCTGTGGGACACCACACCCAGGGAACTCTTTACCAGGAGTCTCTGGGTGCTGCTCAACACACCAGGGGCATTGTGACACGGCTACTTGTGCTTGCGCCCAGGTCAATGATAGCCCCCATTGCTTCAGTACCTGTTCCATGGTATGGGCCCCTACATGCTCCAGTTTTCAGTGGAGCCAAGGGCCAATGGCCACCAGAATCGGCGGTACACAGGCAGAGCAAACTTGTGACAGCACATTGGCTGCATCATTGCCCAGGGCCTGTAATGGTCGATGGCCTGGGACATGGTATATTGTGGTCCCCTGCTGAAGACCCCACTTCCAGAGGTCTTCCCACAACCCTAGACCCATAGGGAGAGGTGACCTATCATCCACTCCTGGGCAGTCCACAAAGGCAGCCACAGTTAGATCTCTATACAAAGCCCAGCTGTCAGTGCAGATGTGTACTGGACCAGTTTCATTCATGAGAATCAACCTCACAGTGCAAAACTCAGCCCATTGCCTGGACTGCCCAGCACCAGTTTCATACGAAAAGTTTTCTGTGGAAGACTGCAATGCCATGGCAACCCAGGTCAAGGGCTGCCTGCAGTACAAGCTGTCTGTGTACCAGGCATTTTCAAGGATGCGGGCCCAACACTCTACATAAAGACTCAGTTTGTCTCTCATCTCAGCAGGCTCCACCAGGAGCTCTGCTTGAAACTGCACTGGTCCCAATAGGGACTGCAGTTGACCCGACAGTGGGCTCGCAGAGAACTGCACCCACCGCTCCAGGTATGCCTCTCACTTAGTCAGTATAGGAGTCTGTGTGATTCCTCTACTGGGAATCTTTACCCAGTCATCACTCCATGGGGTGTGTGGACTGCACGGTTATGGGATTAGGGCCAGTGATGGCCTCATTGTCCAGAAGGGCTGCGTATATGGCAGCTAGTTGCTTCTCTATCAGAGAATACATCCGTGTCTTTCCACGATTGGGACCAGCAGCCTATTGGAACCTTCTGGGAACCACGCTTCTGCCACAAGCCCCATCCAAACCCTGCATCATCTACCTGCACCATAAGCAGGAAAGGAGGGCTGGATCTGCAACACGTAGAGTTTGGGCTTGTGCTACAGATTGCTTGGTAGCCTTAAAGACCTCTTCTATCTTGGGGTTCCAATCCCACTGGGCACCCCATTGCACTAGATGGTGCAGGTATCACATTATGGAGGCCAAGCGAGGAAGGAACACTCCAAAATTCCACCAGTCCCAAATAGGTTTGGAGCTGCCTCACAGTCTCGGGTCAGGGGTATATGCCTATATCTTATCAATCACTGCCTCTGGCATTACCTTTGTCTTATCCAACCAGACAACTCTCAAGAATTTGACAGAGAACCCAGGTCCTTGGACCTTGTCTTCATTTATTGCCCAACTCTAGGTGACGAGATCTTCTCACAGGCTGGTTGCCACCGCTTCTAGTTCTGTAAGAGAATCAGAGGTTAGTATTATTTCATCAGTGTAATGATACAAGTGCACTGCGAATAGTTGTTTCCATGTGGCTAAATCTTGAGCCATGATACAATGGCACAGGATAGGGCTGTGCAGATAGCCCTCGGGAAGGATGAGGAATGTCCACTGTCACCTTTCCCAGGTGAAGGCAACCTGTTCTTGACTTTCTGGGGCTATGGCAATAGAGAAATTGGCAAGTCTACCACATACTGGTATCGTGCAAGTTCATGTAACAAATGGTCCATAATATTCATGACATTCGGTATGGCTGCATGAAGGGGCAATGTAACCTCATTCAGCTCCCGTAGTTCAGGTCATCTGGTTTCCCTGCCAACTGGGTGTCCCCGTGAAATCCCTAATCAGAGAAATAGTCAGCCAGCCTCACTTCCTGGGTTGTGGCTTTCCCCGGGAATAGGAGTGAATTGCTGGTCAGGGCGCAGCTGATTCCACTGTGCCAGCAGCACTTCATTAGGTTGCTGCTCAATGTTTCCTGCAGTGACCTCTGCCACGAGATCAAACCTCATCTGCCTGCGGCTCAATTTCACGGTCAAACAGGCTGAGGGCTGCTCCACTCCCCCTTTTCAGCCACACATCCATGGGTGCAGTGGCCAGTCTGGGAGTATAGGGGCGGTCCTACGTGCACTTGGGTGGAATGCTCCTTGCGTTTCACTTCCACACCCCCCCAATCTAACCATAGAGGACATCACCTCGTGAATCCACCTATCCACATAAGGGGCCAGCATTGCCACCATGGTGTCAAATGTATCAATGGGGCCAAAGGTCAAGATCAAGTCTTTCATATAGGTTGTAAATATCTCCTCATCGGGGCTAGTGTACTGGGAGTGAAACATTATCTGTCGCATGCCCATTTCCTGAGTTATCTGGACCAGATCTAAGTACGTGGTCCATCTGCTCACTGTCTCTGGCAGCTCCCCCAGTCAGCTCACACTGTCCTTGCAGCTGATTTAAGCCAGTTAATCAGGAAGTGATCACCTGCGCCTCGATGTCATACATGCCATATTCTGGAGGCACTGCCGGAGAGAGAATATCACTGGTACAGAGGCCAGCTGAGCCATCTCTTCTGAAGATAACTCAGTCCCTTCAGCCCCATCATCCCACAGCCACAGCAGCCACCCCAGAACTGACTCCCTGGCTCTCTGCCGTACCTGTTTCACCAGGTCCCAGAGTTGGGCGGAGGTGTACTGGATCAATGTAGTATGCTTTTTAACCTGGGGGTTGCCGCAGGCTTGCTCCCCTCCCCCTGCCCCCACTGACAATAGTTGTTTCACTTCAAATTGTTGCCATAGCACTGGCTGGGCTTGCCACAGGTGTCGCCGGTGGGTTTCCAGACCAGGAGGCAGCAACTTATCAGGGCCCTGCAGCATGCTATCTGCTGCCGCCAGCATCCTTTCCAGCACTTCTTCCTGGTGTTATAGCTGCTGCACCTCCTGAGTCTGACCCTGAACCTCCAGGCTGGCCTGCTGCAGCACTGCCAGGAACATCTAGGCCACCTGACTCACTGCCTCCTACAGAGCAGTAGGAACATTCAGCTCCAACATCTCCAGAACTTCCTCCAGACACGGCTTCACTCTATTATCAATCATCCGGGGGCATCCATGTAGCCAGATATGCGGCCTCGCGATATCACTGGGAGACAGGGGGCCACATGTTCTCCACCAGGGTTTCCTCCACCCAGAGACCATCCAGAGCACTTGGGCTGTACTCACCTTATCCTGCCAACTACACCAGGTGTCAGCACCGAGTTGATTGAGAAGGGGAGGTTCGATGGTGAGACATCCAGTTGGAAGAACGCTCAAGGTACTGATATGAAAATGAACCGGCAGGTACCACCTTTTTTGCGGGGAGCATGCTTTTTTTGCGGGGAACGTGCTTCTGTACCAAGGGACTGCATGGGCTCCATTTATGTCACACATGTGTGATACAATAAGCTGAACCATGCTTACATAAGCTGGGTGCAGACGCCCTACTACATTAATGTAATATTCTAAATCCAGGGTCCAATTACTAGCCATGAGCCTGGATCATAGCCAGGCCTGGGGCCCACATCCTCCAATTAGTCTAGTACCCACCTGGAGCTATACATAGTTGTTGAAATACTACTGACTATATGCTCTATGCTGTATTTTACATCCTCATGTAACTACCAATTTGTATTTTCCAAGCCCCTCTTTTTCTCCCAACCACTCAACGCCCCCTCCCCTCTGACAACCATCAGTTTGTTCTCTATATCTATGTCTATTTCTGTTTTTTGTTCATCTATTTTGTTCTTTAGATTCCAAGTATAAGTGAAATCATATGGCATTTTTCTATTACCTAAGTTTTTATTGTATTATGCATTATTCTTTCTAGATCATTTTAGAGAGAAGTTGCTTCTGAGGAATTGCCTTAGAGTTATTTAGTCTCATTGTAAACATTTAGAAATGTGTTGGAGTTAATTTTTGACTTGCTTAAAATGTTCCAGTGTCAAAATGACTTTGTGAACCAAGGAACAAAGAAATATAATATACTTCATGTTAAAGAGTGTGGATTTCATTCTATTAGAAAAGAGGGGGAACACTGAAAAGTGTTTATTATAGAAGTAAAATGATGGAACTAATGATTTAGAAAATAACTGCTCTGAGTTCAGGATAGAAATAGATTACGTGGAACAAGAATGAGGCAAGGAACTCAGTTAGGAACTTTGATATCAATGTAGATACCTAAGGATAGACCGAGGAAGAATTTGGGAGGAGAAGAATTTGTGTCTTTAGAAGATGAAACTAACAGGAAAGATTAGATGAGGCATGAGATAGAGAAAGAAAGAAGTTAAGAATAAAGACTTGGTATCTGACATGATCTTCAGGAGGGATTGTGGTAGAATTTACTGAGGTAGGTAACATAAGTAGAACAGTTTTGCAGGAAGTAAAGATAAATTTGTTTTTGGTCCTCTAGAGAACAATACATCCGTGGGCTGGCTGTAATGTGGAGATGGGCAGTTGAAACTCAAGAGACACAGCAAGCTATCAGGGTAACCAATCTTCCTGTTTGCCTGAACCATGAGGTTTCTTGCTGACTTTCATTGCTATAATCAGAAAAGTCCTGTGAAAACAGGGATGAGTTGATCGCCGTATAGGCTATAGATATGAATTTGGGTACTGTCAGCATACAGATGCTAAGTAGGTGCAGGATTATCCTCATGTCTCTCATCATGACCTGAGTGTATTTTCTTTTAGCATACAATATAATAGTTGGCAACTTGTATCACCCTTAATATTTCATATATCAAATTTTTATATAAGATTTGATATCTCCCCAATAAATTTTATACCCCATAATAATAAGGATTATATTGTTTTTCTTTCTAAGAACTCTAAATTCAGGATATTGATATTCAAATACTAACTTTTAGTAAATGAAATTTATTAACTGACATAAAAAGTTAAACCCTAGAAGATGCCTATTTGAGAAAGAGAGGTAAATGAAAGAACGGCACCACAGCGATATATGCCAAGTTCTTCAGAATTTTACCAATTTTTGATGAAAAATGTCTGTAAGGATTGCAAATATAAGGGTAAATAGAATGAGGTATTTTAAATGATAAACATTAAAGCACTTTCTACTTTTTGTTTTAGACACTGATAGTTGATTGTTGTTTTTCTCTTTAAAGTTATGTTCAAAACAGGCTTTCTCTGAAGATACAATAAAAACAGAGCTGTGAAAACACCAAGGATTAAATAATTTCCTAATTATTAAGAGTCAGAAAATGCAGCATGATAATGTTTGGGAAACACTGAAGTGTTAGCTCTGATGAACTTAATGAAAAGTGTCTTTCAAATATTTCAGTCCCTACAATTAAATTCTGCATTTTGTACATATTACTTATAGTTGTGTAATATTCACTCCTGAACTTTCTAATCTGGGATGAAATCATTATGTCTCTGAGTCTAGAAGAATGAGACCCAAAGTAGTTTCTTACAAATGGCATGGTTTTTATTTTTGTTTTAATGACTCTCCCTGAGATTTGGTGGTGATATTTTACCTTTGTACTAGCATCACTATTTATAAAGTGATAATTTAATCCTCATTAAAAACTCATGAGTTAGGTATTATCTTCATCATATAGAATAAATTTAAGCAATATTTAAAATAATGAAAAGATAACAATATTGACAACTACCATTTATTGAGGTAAGCATTATGCTAAATTTGATATACATATCCATTTTATTATAATTCCATGAGGTAAATATTTTCATCTCTATGTTACAATGAGGAAACTGAGGCTTAGAGAAGTTAAATAACTTATCTAGGTTAATATATCTAAAGTGAGTGATATTGACAAGATTTGAAATGTCTGACTCCAAAACTTATCTTTACCAAGTTACTATATTCATTATCTCCCTCCTTCAAAGTATCTGGTATGAAGAATACACACACATACATATGTACATACACACAATTATAGTGCCTTTACAAGAAAAAACTTAAAAATAACTGAATAGATGCTCTTTTTCCAATGGAAGATGTATACATGTTTTCCTGAGATGATACTTTGGATCCCATCTCTGTTTGCAAAATTAAGGATTTTGTTTCTGCCAATATGCTCTTCTGCATCATCAACTGCTCTTCTCTCCTTGGCCTTCCTACCAGAAAACATACATATTGTCCAATACCTCTCCAGCTACAGCTTACTTCTCTATTGTCTTTTAAAACAAAACTACACAGAAAAGTTGTGTAAGTTTAGATTATTCTCTTCTTCACCTCTGGTTTCTCATCAATGATTTCCACTTGGGCTTCCATCTCTACCACTTCGCATAATAGCTTCAGTCAAGGTCATCAACTGCCCCTATCTTGCCAAATAAGATGGCAGCGTCTTAACCAATTTCTCAGTAGTATTCAACAGAGTTGAATCCTTTCTTTCTGTAGTACTTTCATTTCTTGGGTTCTATTTATCTAATATTTATTGAATGCTTGTGTGCCAGGAATTTTTCTAGGTACAAAACAAACAAACAACAACAAAAATTGTGCTCTCATGAGGAACATGAGCAGCTATATTGTAAATAAATGAATACAATGTGTAGTGCATCAGATACTGCTACATGCTACAGAAGAATAAAACAGGGAAGCAAATTAAGGAGAGTTGGGATGGGGTTTGCCATTTTAAACAGAATGTTCAGGCAATATCTCACTACAAGGGTGATATTTGAACAGAGAACCTGAAAGAGGTGAGAAAACATAACTTATGGGGGAAGAACATTCCAGGCAGAGGGAGCAGCCAGTGCAAAGCACTTAAGTGGGAGAGAACCAGCTGTGCTTGGGGGATATTGATGAGGCCAGTGTGGCACAAGAAGAATGGGTAAGGAAAAAAGATGGGATCAAAAAATAATGGTGCATACTGTCAAAGGCCTAGTGGTCATGGAAAGGGGTTGACTTTAACTCCAGAGTAGATAGGGACCCAAAGCAAGGTTTTGAGCAGAGGTGTGACATCATTAACCCTACAAATTTATGGGATCATCAGGCTTCTTGAGGAAAAGGAGTGGAAGCAGGAGGCTATTCTACCAATTCAGGGAAGAGATCGAAGAGGCTCAAAGGTATAAGCAATGCATATATTGAGATGTGGTGAGAGTCTGGATATATTTTGAAAAGAAAGGCATATAATTGGCTAATATCAAAATGTCTTGATTTTTCTTTTCTATTGCTGTCACTAGTTGTTCCTTCTCAAACTCTTCTGTTGGACTATATTTATTAATTTCTAAATGTTCTCATGTTCAAGCTTCAGTCTTAGTCCTTATCTTTTTTTTTTTTTTAATCACCATTCTGGGTGATCTTATTTTGTTCAACCGTTTTAAATAATACCTGCATTGCTGATGACAACCCCACCACCCCAGATCTTGATGCTATACCCCTATATTTACCTAATTGATATCCACTACATGGATGCCCAATAAAATATTAAACCTAACTTATCCAAAACAAAAATGTCAGTTTTCACCCTTTGTCCCCAGTTTTAGTCCTCTTATCTTTTCTATGAGTAATTCATAGAAATCAGAGTTTGATGTAATCCTAATTCCTCTTTTATCTCAAATCATTACATTTTATACACAAATGAAGCTTTGGGATTATACCTTCAAGATATATGTATCACAAATGTGTCCCCTTCTCTTCATCTCCATCCTCACTGTTGACTGAGTGTATTCTTCTCTCATGTGAACTACTAGAAAGGTCCCCAACTTGTCCTCTGATTCTATTCTTGCTTGCCCAGTTCACTCTTTACACAACAGTCAGTAAGAAATGCTATTGCTCCCCTCAATGGCTTCTATTTTCATATAGTATAGTCTTAAGGTTCTATACGATTTGTTTATATCTTTAATCTTATTTCATACTACATCCTTCAAGCTTACCGTGCTCCAGAAACACTGGCCTTCTTTATCTTCCTGCAGCACAGTAGTCTTAGTCCTGCCTCAGGGCCTTGGCACATTCCGTCATCTCTACATGAAATACTCTTGCCTCATATCTTTGTGTGGCTGGCCTCTTTCCTTTGGTCAGAATTCAATTCTAATGTTACCTCTTTTCAGAAGACTTACCTGACAATCGTATCTTAACTGTTTCGCCCCAATCCCCAAGTGCTCTCTATTCCATTATTGCCTCAATACTATTTACCACTCTCTGAAATTATGTTGATTATTTATTTTTTTTTTTGTTTTTCTTCTCTCATTAGAGAAAATGTGTTTGCTGTTATACTTCTATACCCAAAAGAGTGCTGCACATGTAGTAGGCACGCAATAAATATTTATTGAAAAAAATGAATAAATATTATTCAACTTATTACACACTATGGGAAAAATTAAGGTACATAAACTACAATTAAAATATAAGTAGAAAAAATAACTTAGAATCACAGTTAGCTCAGATAACTTTAAGCTTTCATGACTCCATAATACACTTCTCTAATTGAAAAAGTAGATATTCTATCTGATTTGCACTAAAGTGTTCTGTGGGTCAGAATTGTTTCTGGAGCAACCACTATTGTTCTGGTCAGTTGTGTATTTACTTCAGAACTGACCTCATCAGCCTTCTCTCAGCTTCTCTGACCCATGGGCACTGTAGAAGCTATAGACCTAATGAATCACATACGTCATCTAATTTAAGGAGTCCCCATGTTTCATTTTTTATAACATTGCAGAGGACAGTGTGGTGGGAACAAAACGGTTTTTGAATTTTACTCTTAGACCACAATTCAAAGAGTCACGTTAAATGTATTTCCTGAGCTTATCTCATGATTTCTCTATATCTTCATAACAGGCAGAGAGACCAGTTTGAATATCAAAAGGCAATATAATATTTATGCTTAATTGCCTTATGTATAACTTGCTATTATTAAGTGAATATTTTACTTATCTCCTTTTGTCTAATTTCTGGGGAATATAGAAACTATATGAGAACATTGAGCAGCTAAAATGTTTTTGAAGTTGGACGTGCCCAGTTTTAAGGTTCTTGGGCTTAAGCTTGTACTCTTAAAATATATTTGTCTCATGTCAATCTGTTTAGTCCAGCTTGGTCTAAAATCTCTTTATTAATTATGAAAAAACAGTTTTCACTTTGGGATTTTCTGTTGTTGTTATTTTATTATTATTTTTTTCCAATGAAGGGGAAGAACCCACTTTTGAATAAATAAACACACATACTAAATTTTTTCTAGTTGAGTGTCTATGTTCAAGCACTTTGTTTAGAAATAATTTAATGTGGAACAGTTTATAAACTGTAAATTCTGGATTAGTTATTATTGTGAGCTGTGCAATTTACCAAAACTAGTTTGCTTCTCTTAATCTCTCCAAATGCTGTCAACTCTAAGAAAAATATTTTTTTCTTCTGTCTGCTTCTCATGTGCTACAAACTACAACCACAAACTTTTGAAAAAATATGGCAACTGTTTAGTCCCATAGTTTCTGTGACATTTTTTTTGTCTGATCAAAGAAAAATTGGCATAATTTATTGTTGGAAATCAGTAAGAAACTCTCTTTCACTGTTCTCCAGTCATTTGCTCTTCTATTGGCATCTGTAGCTAAAGCCATTTTGATGATTTGTTCCTCTTGCATTCTACCAAAGATTACTGGTTTCCAACCCATCTTGGTACTTACATGACTGACTTCTTTTGAACTTTTTTTGATACCATAATCTATTTGAACATTCACACTAGTACAAAACAAGTTATAACACTGCTACATTTTCATTTCTAAACACTGTGTTGCAATTTACTCATTTGTCTTCTTATGTAATGAGTAAGTTCTTATGTTAGAGTACAAAGATAATTATAGAAGTATCTTTAGAAGATACTTATAAAACATACTTAGATATTTTATAGAAATATACTTATAGATGAAAGTACATATTAATATCATAGACATGTTACCTGTTTGTTTTTAAGCATGTTAAAATTTAAAATAAAAAATTATTTTAAATGTTTTTAAAGTTATAGGAAATGGATTATTATCATTTTTTTTTAAAAACTAATTGATGTCAGAGCCTAAGATAAAAATACTGTGAAGGAGTTGTGATAAAAATTATGAAGACCAGATATAGGATGGAAGACAAAGTTAGGATTAATTAACCTGTGATATAAAAATGTAAAAATTATTCTATGATTGAAAAGGATAGCCCAATGAATTTTCACACAGACTAAGAGTACTACCTGCTCCTTAAATTTTTTCTTTTTTTATTTTTCCATAAGATGAAATAAGGACATGTATACACACAAGAAACTTTAAAAAGTGAATCAGTGTGGTCCTTTGATCAATTTTAAGTAGGAAATCATCAAGCTTTCCTGTTCTAAGAATATATGTATTTGTCTACAGCTTCCCAAAGTGGCAATCCTGCTGTGCACACACAGGCCCATTTAGTTACATGTTTACTCTCCTCCTTGTCTTCCAGGGAACTAAATCATCTTGAACCTCCATGACTATGGGTAGAGTAATTGTTACAAAGTCCTTCAGACTATAGATAATTGTATTTCCTTTATCAGTGAATCTGGGCAATTTGAAAACTTTTTTTACTAGGCTAAACTCAGGGCATAAAACACTTCCAATTAGGACTAGAAGATAAGTGAACAAACAAATCAATTTATGGTGTTTACACATGTGCTTGAAATAATGGTTCGTTCAGTTGACAACTCTATTCATTAGAAGTTGCAGTGTTATCACATTCTTTTTTTGACTTGGATAATTTCTCCACTTAATCTTTCACTGCATTCACTTCAAATGTCTCCCAGCTCAGTGTTGCCTATTGGAATAGTAAGGACCTTCACTCGGTTCCTGAGACTTTCAATGCTTCTTGAATAACCTCTTGAAAACTATCAGCTCTGTTGTTACAACTCAGATTGTCTCTAGTAGGTTCCCTTATTATACTGACCCAACCCTTTCAACTGTTTTTTATGCCTCTAATCTCTTGTATCAAAATCCTTAGTACTTGGAATATAATATGGCTTGTAATTTCCTGATCTAACTCACTGATAAAAATAATGAGTATTGTTTTATAAGATTCTAGATTTTGTATAAATGGCAATTACCTTCCTCAAATTTCGTTTTTACTTATTTATATTTTTTAAATGAATCCATGTTAGCACCTGTAGTTTCAGTTCATTCATTTTAATTGAAATATAGTAAGCCAATTTTTAAAATTTTCTACTATTTATCCATTTTCTGATTAATTATATTTAGTGGATTGCCAAAGTTTTACTATTATCAGTAAGGCTAGAATAAACATTTTTTTGTCTTTTTTACATATGTAAAAATACTTTTTTAGGATGTATACTTCAATGATATGAGAGTTTCCTATGTTCTATATCCTTGTTAAAGCCTGGTAATGTTGAACTTTAAAAATGTTGCAAATCTTATGGGTATTTAATAGTATCACATTATTATTTTAATTTGAAATTTCAAAATTCCTAATGAACAGAAACATATCTTCAGCTGCTCTAATGGAATATAAAATTATAAATTTTACTTAAATGTATATTTTTGCTTGAAAAACTATTTTAGAAGAGTAACCAAGATGGCATAGAAGGTAAGTGCTGTGCACCCCTCCTTTCGTGACCACACAAAAATTATAACAAAACTATAGTGCAACCATCATTGAGAGTCACCTAGGGTTTGGCTAAACAGAATCCTACAATTGAGGACATATATAAGATGTCACCTTGAGACTGGTAAGAGGGGAGGAGATGCTAAATGGACTATACATGTGTGGTGGTTGAGAATTGGGAGACCTATCTTGGTTGCAGAGCCCCTATCCCCCCTGAGGAGCGATGGGTCCTGGCCCCATACTGGGTCTCTATCCCAGGGTTCTAGTGCTGAGAGAAGAAGTTCCCACAATCACTGGCCGTGAAAAACCAGCAGAGATTGTGGCTGACAGAACTGCAGGTGTTTCTCTTAAAGGACCCTTCTAGACTTACTCTCTGACAGACTCACTTGGTCTGAGCTCCACCAATGAAGCAGCTGCTCAAGGAGTGCCAAGACATATGAGGAGACACAGGGCGAGGGCTGGAGGATCAGCTTTCTTCCGGACAGAAGTGCTGGCAGTATCCATTGTACCTTTGTTGAGCCCCCCCTGCTCCCAGTGTAAGGACACAGGTGGCCACCATATCTGAGTCTCCATAAACTTAGATAACACAGGTCACTCCACCCAGGTGATTCCCTGAGACTCCGCTTCTCCAAACTTGCAGGCCCACCCAAGCTGTTGCCAGTGGTTTATTATATACAAATGTCCTGTCTTAGCTCTTGCTGCAGACTATCCTAAAATCTCTCAAAGGCTCACAATGCCCAAAGAAGCAGCATTTGGCTTTGGCGTGCCCTGTACCTCTTGCTGAGCAGCCCAAATCCCTGCACTAGAGGCAGCTGGCCTTGGTTCCTGGTTGGACTCTCAAAGCACCTATAGGCACAGCACAGGTGGTCATCATCTGCAAATTGCTTGGTGACTCTTATCAGGTGGCCCCAAAAGTTCACAAGCTACAGCTGAACTTCTCCTACAGCTGGGCCCCTCCCAGGAGGCCCTTGGATTACCACAACCAGTTGCTTGCTTCAACCAGCACCAGAGCCAAAACGCTACCCAATATTGCATCTGGGGAGGATGCACCTGAAGGGCAGAGTGGGTAGAAACCAGAGCCCCGCTAAAGTGAATCCAGCTCCGAAGGTCAGCTCCTCACTGGCCAGTCCTCACAACTAATCAGCCCAAGGATCAATCCCTCCCATCAATGTGCAAACAACAACCAATGCTCAACAACAACAAGAGGGCACGCATAACCCACACAAGGAACACGTTTGGAGCACCTCTCCCAGGTAACAAGGGAAGACCTTGCCACTGGGCCCTACAGGACACCTACTGTATAAAGTCACTCTAAGACCAGGAGACTTAGGAGCCTTACCTAATACATAGATATAGACACAGGAAAGCAGACAAAATGGGGTGACAAAGAAACATGTTCCACATGAAAGAACAAAAAAAGCTCCAGAAAAAGAACTGAACAAAATGGAGACAATCTACCAGATGCAGAGTTCAAAACACTGCTTATAAAAATCCTCAATGAACTTAGGAGAAGAATAGATGAACTCAGTAATAACTTTAACAAAGAGAAAACATTAAAAAAAAACAATCAGAAATGAAGAATGCAATATCTAGGATGAAGAGTACATTAGAGGGAATCAACAGATTGGATGAAATGGAGGATCAAATTTAGAGGATGGGGTAGTGGAGAACACTGAAACAGAACAGCAACAGAAAGAATAAAAAGAATGAAGTTAGTTTAAGGAGACTTTGGAACAACATCACATATAACAACATTCACATCATAAGGATACCAAAATTTGAAGAAGAGAGAGCAAGAAATTGAAAACCTATTTGAAGAAATAATGACAGAAAACTTCCCTAACATGGTGAAGGAAATAGACATACAACCGCAAGGAAGCTCAGAGAGTCCAAAACAAAATGAATCCAAAGATGCCCACACCAAGACACATCGAATTAAAAGACCAAAGATTAAATGCAAAGAGAGAATCTTAAAAGCAGCAAGAGAAAAGCAGTTAGTTACCTACAAAGGAACTCCCATAGACTGTCAGTTGATTTCTCAACTTGGCAAGCCAGAAGAGATTGGCAAGAAATAGTCAAAATAATGAAAAGCAAAGACCTACGACCAACATTACTCTACCCAGAAAGACTATCATTTAGAATCAAAGGACAGATGAAGAGTTTCCCAGACAAGAAAAAGCTAAAGGAGTTCATCACCAGCAAGGCAGTATTGCAGGAAATGTTGGAGGGACTCTTTTAAGAAGAAAAAAATATGAATAAACCAAAGGATAAGGTGACTGAATGAATAACAAAACAAGACCCTTACATATGCTGCCTACAAGACACTCACTTCAGATTAAAAGACAAACACAGACTGAAAGTAAAGAGAGAGAAAAAGATATTTCATGATGAACCTAAAGGGTATTGGATCGAGTGGAGTAAATCAGATAAAGACAAATGCCATATGATTTCACATACATGTGGACTCTAAAGAACAAAATAAACAACAACAACAACAACAACAACAGAAACAAACTCATAGATGCAGAGAACATTTTGAGGCTTACCATATGGGAAGGGGTTCAAGGGGGGTTGGTAAAATAGGGGAAGGAGTACAAACCAGTTGTTACGAAGTTGTCATGGAGATATAAAGTATAGCATAAGGAATATAGTCAATAATATTATAATAACTATGTACGGTGTCAGATGGGTACTAGATGGGTACTAGATCAATTCATGTGTTATATAAATGTCGAATCACTATGCTGTATACCTGAAACTAATATAATATTGTGTGCCAATTATAGTTGAAAATAAAATATTTAAATTAAAAAAAGTTATTTTATAATAAAAGCTGATGATGGCATAATAAGCAAGCTATTGAATATTACATTATATAGCACATGAAATAAGAGCATTTCTTTAAGAATTATTTCTTCTTACTAGACTATGAGTATCTTGAAGACTGGCTTCATATTTTTATATATAAATCTTTCAAGTCAAACTTCAATTAAGGATGGAGGAATAAAGACATTTCTATTCCTCCTTCTCTTTAAAACCAGTCAAGCATTGCAAAGAACAAATAATTATAAACTCTATTTCCAATAAACTAGAAAACAGCCACAATGCCAAATCGGAACTATTGCAATTTCAAATTTGGATCAGCTTGAAAGAGAATGCCAAGTAGAAAACATATTTCTATAGAATCTAGTACAAATTTCAGAATTCTTCTAAGGTAAAAGGGCCTGATCAATATCCCTGTACTTGGTCCAGCAAGATTTTTGGTGGGATGACCTGGGAAAGTATCTCTGGATTCAGTATATATCACAGGGTGACAATTAAGTAGCGTTAGGACAGATGTGTCATCTCTTTAAACAAAAGTCCTCCATTTCTCAGAGTAGGTAAGAGATGAAAGAAACTTGCTCTGTAGCTGCTGATGACAGGAAGCTAAAAATAAATAACTAATTGCAAAGCCATCACACAAAAATGAATGTTGTTGGAGAATTTACAGCAATCCTAACAATTATTCCACTCTTGGGAACACTAAAAAGATTGAGTAAAGATGTGTCCTTAAGGAAAAAGCCGAAGAATATTTGGCATAAAGGTTATGAGACAAAATATTTAGATTTGCCTGATCAATCACCTCTTCATCACTCTTTGTCTTTTCTTATATAACAAGCTGACTCAGATAGAATTGGCCACATTCAAAGATGAGTAATAATTAGAAAAAAGAAATCAGAGAGTTAGGCAAAATGAAGAAGAAGAAGAAGAAGAAGAAGAAGAAGAAGAAGAAGAAGAAGAAGAAGGACGAGGAGGAGGAGGAGGAGGAGGAAGAAGAAGAAGGAAGAGAAGCAAAGAGGAAGAAGGGGAAAGTTAGTATACAAGACAGTATACAAAAGACATATTCATGATCTCAAAAAACTACCTGAAAATATGATTTATTTTTTTAAAAAGAGAACAAAGGAGGTAAGTACATAGGAAAAAGTAGAGAGGAAAGTAAACTTTTAGACTCAACTTACCTAAATGATTAAAATATAACCAAAAATTAAAATAAACACTGCTGAAAACACAGCTGAGAACATGAAAGACAGACAAGTTAATTTAACAAAATAAATGAAGAATAAGATTAGTAAGAGAATAGGTATGAAAGACAGATACCATGGATGAAACATGAACTTATATCTTGTAACTGAAAAAGTATATAAACTAGTTGGAACTGAAAATATTTGATACACTAGAATCTGAATACCAAAGACTGCATTATATTTGAGCAATGATTGATACAGAATAATTAACAGTAAGTTATGTATTTGTAAAATTACTAGACTTCAAGAATTAAAAATAAATCCCAATAAAAAAACCAAAGCTACCTACTGAAGAGGAAAATTAAGTTGCTCTTGGATCTCTAAATAGCAACATTCAATACTAGAATATAGTAATGCAATGTTAAACATACATCCAAGAACAGAAATATGATTCAAGAATTTTATATTTAGTCAAGCTGTAGTTCAAGAAAGAGGTAAAAGCATATAATTTCAAATATGGAAGAACTCAATGCACAATGATACTATCAGGATGATGAAATTTGGCCAGCTGATAGATGGCTAGAGAAAACAAGAAAAACTATTTGAAAAAGGACTATTCAATCTGCTTAGATACAGGTATAAGGCTAATTATGGGAATTTAAGTTATAGGATAAAATTTTTTAAAAAATACTGTTAATCAAGAAAGTATGGCCAGAAATGATGAGTAAAACCAAAGAGTTTGACAGACCCCAGATCTCATAGGGCATTTTAATACAGTGTAGGCGTTATTTTGCAGTAAGAACTAAAAAGACTTTTAGATTGAGGTTCAGAAGGAAAAGGGTCAGGAATGACTTCAAATGTTTGGCATGAGCAATTGTAAATGAAGTGTCTTTAACTAAAAGAAGGCCTAGGAGAAAAGCTAGCTTAGGTTGGAAGGTATATAAAAAATTTGGCAGATGTTATATACTGAATGTTTGTATCTATCTCCCTCAAATCTATATTTTGAAGCTCTGTACCCCAATGCAATGATATTTGAAGATGGAGTCTCTGGGAGATAAGTAGGGTTAGATGAGGTTATGAGTGTAGGGCCTTCATGATAGGATTAGTGGTCATATAAGAAGAGATACCAAAGCTCCTTCTCTCATGCATCTCTCTCTCTCTCTCTCTCTCTCTCTCTCTCTCAGTCCACTAAGGTGGTATATGTTAATTTTGAGATGTCTTCTATACATTAAGTAGGAAGTTGGATATATGATTCTAGAGTTCAGGGAAGAGTTGAGTTCACAGATATGAATTTGGAGGGCATCGTCATTCATAGAGGGCATTTAAGGCCAAACCGAATGTATATTATTGATTAAGTGTATGGTGTTCTTTGTGCAATTCTTCTTTATAGGGAAATGAAAGGGTTTGGCAAATTGTGCTTAGAGAAAATTTTATTTAAAAAATTCACATGAAGTTTTTCCTGCTTTTTTCTCAACTTACTTGGTTTTATACATAATGACTAATTTTGTGCTTTCTACCCATTTCTAGATATGTCTCACAAGATACTCCTACACCTTCTTTCTTTGATTCAGTGAGTCAAATCATATGAGCCCATTTCCCATAATTATTGTGCCCAGTCCTAGCAACCAGACCACTGAACTAGCTAAGTCCAAATTTTTCCCTGACCTGCTTGTTATATGACAAAATTTACTACAAAGTTAAATATGTACTTAGGTTGACTGAACAACACAGTCTGCATAGGGCTGATTAGGTTTAAATCTATTGTCCTGGCATAATTATTAATGACACTCCTTTATACTCTCTAAAGTGTGCTGGTGGTTGGAGTGAGGTTTTATGATCTTCTTAACAATAGTAGATATTTCTTCTCCATGATTCATTAGATAAGTGCCAGTTGCAGATATCAATTGAAACTACGGTGGTCAATGATTGTGTTTCACACAGCTGAGCCATTTTTTTAAAAAAAGTATTCTTAATGTTGATTAAAATTAAGTATATGTTGGTAAATAAAAGTATAAAACTCAATACAAAAGTTTTATTATATTGTATAACAAAATCATATTTTTAAATTAAATGCCAACAATATCTCTATTTAGAAAAATATAACATCCAAGCCAATAATTACAATTTAATATGAAAGATGATGTTATTTTACAGAAACTAAATATCCTCTCAGAATATAACTATAGTACTTATATAGTTTTTTGTGTTCTCCCAAATTGTTTTCTTTTTAACAATGATATTTTCACTCATAAAGCACATCACGGGATCATTTAGTCTTCACTTGGTATGAAAGCATGACTTTATTATTAATTCTACTTTTGTACTTTTCTCATTACTGATAAGTAAAGTTGTGTTAAGTGGTTCCATTTTCATCATAATGCAAACATTACCACTAAAATCATGTAGTGAGACTTGATTCTGTGATGGTTCTCCAGATAACTAGAATGTAAATGTATAATTTCTTTCTATAATTTTATCTGGATGAAAACATAAAATTTGAAAAGTATTGCAGATCTCCAAGTAGAAACTTGTAAAATCTATAAATTTTTGTTTGTAAAATGTTGTTTAAGAATTTAAATCTGAGAATTTACACAGTAAATGCAAATGATCTTAAGCATAAACAAATATTATTTGTTACCAGGAACAAAACAATGAAAATCAGAGAGATTACCATTTTAAATATTATAAGGAGTTCAGAGAAAAAGGTTCTTACCTTTACATGCTGCTCCTGGGATTTTAAATGGGTGCAATATTTCTTGAAAACAAATTGACAATGTATGTTGAAAATGTAAAACTGTGTATAGCCTTTCACTATTCTGCTTCCATTTTGAGAACTATATTTTAAGAACCTACATAAAATTTATATGGATACATCAATTATCATAGAACTTGGCATATAATACATACTTGAGAAATACTTATACACACATGCATACATACACACTATATATATACTTGTGTCAATGTGCTAGGTGCTGAATACTCAATGATGCTAAGTCTGACCTCAAGAATTTATAGTTCAATGCTGGAAGGATATTAAAAATTGTACAAACATGCGGCAGCTGTGGCAAGTGCTATGTAAGAGTCATTTGAGCACCTTTAATACAGGTATTTAACTCAGTCAAAGAAGTCAAGAATGCCTTCTCTCAGAGAGGGCCCTTTAAGGTGAAAGCTGAATGATGAACATGTGTTAAATAGGTTTTAAGCAGAGAAATAGCATGTGCAAAAGTCCTGAGGTAGGAAGACATGTGGTGAATACAAGGAGTTTACAGGAGACCATTATTATTGGAAAGGCAAGAGAGGGAGGAATGTGATGTGCAGTGAGGCAGAAGGGAATAAGAATGCACCAGAGTTCTTTTTATGTTCTTCAGAGTTTTGTTATGTCTTCTCAAATAACTAAGGTCTTCTGTCAAAGCTCTAAATACTTTTAAATATAGGCAGAAATGCTCTTGAAAATTATTAATTAAACTATATGGGGTAAAACAGATTGTCTTGTCTTACATGATCATATAATTTCATTTTTAATTGGAATGAAAAATGAAAAAGATCCCAAATGTACAACAATAAGGGTTTATTTAAATGAACTTTAGTACGTTTATACAACAAAATATTCTGAAATTGTTCAAAATAATAATACCGCAGAAGCATATTTATTGGCATGAAGAATTGTCCTCAATAAACTAAATAACATATGACAATAAAATATCCTTTTCTTACCTGAGACTGGTATGATTCTCATGATAAAATATAAGCAATTACATAAAACATTGGCCAAATGCAGGTCTAGATAGGAGGAAAAAATAAACTCCGTAGTTATCAAGCAAATTTCTGGGGTTTTTTAAAAGGGAACATAAAACAAACTAATAGTTTATGCAGCTATGATGTACTATCTAATCCTCTTAGGAAGTTTTATTTTCTTTGCTTCATAGAAAAATGAAAAAGCAAAGAAAATTGGGAATCATTAATACAAGTAATCATTCGAGTGAATAAATAAATATGCAATTTTATTCTAAGATAGTTACTTTCCTCCATAAAAATGTCTTATTTTGGTTCCCTCAGAAAAATAAGGGGAGAAAAAGGAGAATATACAATGATATGATTTCAGAATAAATTAATAATACAATAATTTCAAAACAAAATAAGGCTTTGCTTTGGAACTATACAATCTTCTTGAGATTGCAAATTGTGCAGGAACAGAGAATAGTTTCTCTCATGAGTTTTCTTCCCATCAGCAAAAAAAATACAACATGAGCCTTTCTCATGAATTGCAACATATCTAATCATATACATGGTAGCAATCTAGATGAAAAGATATATATACATATATATATATAAAGAATTTATGCACATAGTATACTTAGCTCAATTTTTATAATATACAAAAATTTGAAAGAAAAAAGAATTATTTTAACATAATAATTTACATTATAATTGGTAGTGTATAAATGTAACTAACAAATTAATGTCTGAATTACTCTGGGATGTCATTTTGCTTAAGTGTTTTTAATGTAGTACATTTTTCAATACATTTTTTTTTCAAGAGAGGGTTGTTTTTCATTATATCTTTTTTCTGTGTCTTCATGTTTCATAATATATTTCATAGAGTCAAACTGTGTTATTACTGATATAACAGTATTTTTAAGCAAAAATAAACTTGATACAAACCTAACTTTGAACTTAGTATTTGATTTGGATAATAATATCAAAAGTAAGGCAATACTTTGTAGTATAGAGTATTAAAAGCTCCATCTTTGGAGTAGAATGGATCTGAGTTTGAATCACAACTTTGTCAACTTAGAAACACTGTGATCTTAGAGAATTTACTTAACTTCTACAAATGAATTTCATATCATGTCATTGCCCTATTTAAAACCCTTCGAAGTCTCCTTATGCTACTGAAAATAAAATCTAAATTTCATTGGTTTCACACAATCTTCTCCCTGATCATCTCTGTGACCATCCCTCTCTAATTCCTTACTTATAGAGGTATTGCTCAGGATATCTGCACATGTTCTTCCAATTTCCCTCCTTTCCAATGGCCATCCAAGCCACTTATTTACAATAACACGTTGGTTCCTAAATACTTATTTGATTTTCTAGTAACACACAAATATAGCATCAGGTGTAAATAAACCTGGACAATGCACTTAAACATAATGAATACAAGGCTGAGATATACCCAACAACATATTGTGAACAAGAAACAATGTGCATTCTATGTTCCTTATCTTTTACTCTCAAGAGTCCCATTCTTCAGGCTGCTCAGTCTTGAGTTAATGATAAATTTAGTAATTGATTTGAATTGATGAAAATGTCAGTGGAGCCTGTCTGGTATGCATCAGATTAAATCAATTATTTAGCAGAAAAGGCAGGTGTAAATACACAGAAAATAATCTTTTTTTCAAACAATTAATTTTTTTGTTTTGTACATTGTTGTGCACTATTATGTCAAGAATCTCATTAATCCGTGAATAAATAAAAAAATTGGATCGAATGTATTAAAAATAAAAGGAACTGTAGTAATTATAACCATGAAGGGAAAGCCAACAAGATTTCCAAATACATTACTGAATTCCTAAACCAATGTCAGTAACTGCCTATCTACAATTTTCTTATTATGTGAGAAAAAAATCCTGTTTTTCTAAACGTTTGTAAATATTATTTGCTATTATATGCATATAATTCTTACTTGACGTAGTTGATAACTCAATTTCATCAAAGCAACAAAATCCCTCACAATTAATTCATTCTGACAACTTTAGTGTTCATAGATTTTGATTTTGGATTATATTTGGTTTATAATATTAGTTTTTTGTTTTATTGTTGTGCAAGAACTAAAAGAATAAGAAATCTTACCTTGTTGTTATAAGAAAAGTTGTATATTACTCAAAAATACAGAATGATACACTCTTAACTGAAGCAAACATTTGAGGAGTAAGTAGAACACTAGAGCATGTGGCTTTCCAGTTTGCCCAGCACCAATTATTGAAAAGACTTTCCTTTCTCCATTGTATGGTTTTGACTCCTTTGTCAAAAATTATTTGTCCATATATACAGGAGTTTATTTCTGGACTCTAGGTTCTGTTCCACCGGTCTGTATGTCTGTTTTCCTGCCAATACAATGCTGTTTTGATTATTGTCACTTTGTAGTATAATATGAAGTCAGGCAGAGTGATACCTCTGGCCTTGTTTTTTTTTTTTTCTTAGGTTTGTTTTGATTATCAGGGTCTTTACTGCTACCATACAAGTCTGATGATATTTTTGTTCTATTTATTTTAAAAATGTCATTGGAATTTTGATAGAGATTACATTATATCTGTGCATTGCTTTGAATAATAAGGTCATTTTAACTATGTTGATTATCCCAATCCGTGAACATAGAATATCTTTCCATTCCTTTGTGGCTTCAAATGCCTTGTGATTTTCAGTGTATAGGTCCTTCATATGCTTTGTTAGGTCTATTCCTAGGTATTTTATTCTTTCTGTTGCAATTACGAAAGGAATTTTTTTCATTTCTTTTTATGAATTTCATTATAAGTGTGTAGGAATCCTATGAATTTTGTATGTTGATTTTATATTCTGAAACTTTCTTCTATTTATTTATTGTTTCTAATAATTTTTGGTGAAGTCTTTAGAGTTTCTATAGAAAATGATGTCATCTGCAAAAAGTGACAATTTGACTTCTTCATTCCTAATTTGCCTTTTATTCCTTTTTCTTATCTGATTGCTCTACTAATATTTTCAACAATATATTGAATAATAGTGGTGATAACAGACAGCCTTGTCTTGTTCCTGATCTTAGAGGGAAGGCTTTTTGTTTTTTCACCATTAAGTATGATGTTAGCTGAGGGTTTGTCATATATGGCCTTTATTCTGTTGAGCTGGTAATATACTTTTAATATAATAAACAGCCTGGACCTTAAATGCCTAGACATGAAAATTGAATGTAGGCCCTGTTGCCTCATAAATAAAGACAACCATATCGTCATAATCTATTTCACTTGTTTACTAGTTTATTCTCAAGAAGTAAATACAAATGCAACATTTATTGGATTCTTTCTTCTCCATCCATTTCATTAGAACCAACCAAAGTAGTTTGTAAAATCTAAAAACTAATAGTATACCAGAAGCAATTCTGAATCATCTCTAAAGTATGTTAATGTATTTGAGATTACAAAGTCAGGAGGCACAAATGTAAATTTTTTTTAGGTGATAGTTTTTCAGAAAGATTGTGCTGGGGAATTAAGTGGCAGAAATGGTATAAATGCATTTTTACTTGGATATGGCTCCCCATGTCAATGAATTTGGTTTGGTCCCTTAATGAAGGGTTGGAGTGCACAGTGGAAGAAAATGGTCTGCTTATATCTGTACCCATCTGAGAGAGCATTGTTTCCTGACAGAACCTTTTGCAATTGCTATCTATAGCTTCTTATTTTCCTAAGATTACCATATCTTCCCTGGCCAAAGTGATATACATTTTTCTCCTTTCATTAAAAATTTTAATACCTAAATTCAATGGTTAATGGACAATTTTGTCAATAAATCAACACACTCTTCTTTATATATGTACATTTATTTATACATATTTTTGTCCTCTCATTCACTCTAAAGGTCTGAATAAAGAATTGCTATAAAAAAAAAAAAAAGAATTGCTAAAAGTGAGTGACCTCAGCAGCATCATGTCAACATGATGCTGCTGAGGTCACTCACTTTATCAAATATCGTGAGATGTAGCAAAAGCAGTTCTTCAAGGAAACTGTATACCAAAACACATAGAATAATAAATTAGGGGGATTTCAAATAAACAACCTAACTTTACACCTTATGAAAATAAAGAAAAACAAATTGAAGCCCGAAATTAGCAGGAGGAAGAAATAATAAAGAACAGAATGAGAATAAATGAAATATAAACCAGAAAAACAATAGAAAATATCAATGAGACCAAGAACTGGTTCAATGAAGTCCCCACCAAAATACCAAAGGCATTCTTCACAGAAATAGGAAAAAAAAATCCTAATTTTTGTGGAACCACAAAAGACCCTAGATAGCCAAAGTAATCCTGCCTTAGAAAAAAGGACAAAGATATCATGTTTCTGGATTTCAAACTATGCTACAAAGTCATGGTAATAAAAGCAGTATAGTACTGACGGGAAAACAGACATATCAACCACTGAAAGAGAATAAAGCCCAGAATTAAATCTTAGTATATACAGTCAACAAATATTTGACAAGGCGGCCAAGAACACTCAATGGAGAAAAGACAGGCTCTTCAACAAATGATGCTGCGAACACTGGAGAAACACATGCAGAACAATGAAATTAGACTCCTTTCTCACACCACTCACGAAAATTAGCTAAAAATGTAAAAAGACTTAAATCTAAGTCTTAAGATTTACCTTAATACCTTAAGACTCCTAGAAGAAAACATAGGGAAGAAACTCATCAATATTGGTCTTAGCAATGATTTTTTGAGTATAATGCCAAAAGCTCAAACAACACAGGCAAAAATCAACAAATGGAACTACATCAAACTGAACAGTTTCTGTGCAGCAAAAGAAACAATTAACAAAATAAAAAAATAACCTACATAATGGGAGAAAATTTTGCAAACCATCCATTAGGTAAGGGGTTAATATCCAAAATATGTAAAGACCTCATTCAACTTAATAACAATAAAAAATTTGATTAAAAATTGTCAGAAGAATTAAATAGACATTTTTCAAAGAGGACATCAAAATGGCCAACAGACATATGAAAAGACACTCAACATCATTAATCATTAGAGAAGTGTAAATCAGAACCATAGTGAAATATCACCTTATACCTGTTAAAATGGCTTTCATCAAGAAGTCGAGAGACAGCAAGTGGTGGCAAGAATGTGGTAAAAATGGAACACACTCATTGTTGGTAGAAATGTAAATTGGTTCAACCACTATAGAAGATAATATCAAAGTTTTTCAAAAAATTACAAATAGATCTAACATATGATCAAGCAATTCCACTTCTGGGTTTATATCCAAAGAAATGAAAATAAAATTTCAACTAGAAATATGCATTCCCATGTTTATCACAGTAGTATTTACAATAGCCAAGATATGGAAGCAACCCAAATGTCTATCAATGAGTGATTGGTTAAGATAAGATGTAGTACATACACACAGTGAAAGATTACTCAGCCATGAGAAAGGAGATAGTCTTCCATTTGTGAAAATGTGGATGACCTTGAGCACATTATGCTAAGCTAGATAATTCAGACAGAGAAATAATAAGTACTGTATGATATCATATATATGGAATTTTAAAAAGTTAAACCTATAAAAAACAGAAAGTAAAATGATGGTTACCAGGGAAAGGATATGTGTGATGGTATTTAAGGTACAAAATTCTGTAATGCCCATTATTCTTGTTTCCTCTCCTGATGGTATCAGCTACTTCTTGTATTTCTCTTTCATTATTTTTCATTGTCTGGTTTCTCTCTTCTTCCTTCTGATTTATTTCTAGATTTCTGTCTTCGATATCACTGTTCCTTTCCTCCATTTGGTCGACTCGATTTCCCAATCTTGCTATTTCATTTTTCAGCTCTTGCAGTGTGCTCTTTACCTCCAGAAGGTCTATTTGGTTCTTTTTGAAGGTTTCAATCTTTTTGCTAAAGAACTCATTCTGCTCATCTAGTTGTTTTTTCAGTCCTGAAACTGTTGATATGATTCGTTTAGAATCTCATTGAGTTTTTTCAGAAGTACCATCTTGAATTCTCTGTCATTTAAGTAGCATAATTCTATGTCTATACGCTTATTTTCTGGAGATTTTTCTCTTTGTTTCTGAGCTGCCTTGTGACCTTGGTTGTTCATGGTGTTTAATAGACTATTTCTCTGCCTGGGCATTAATGGAAGTGTGTTCTGCTTTTTTTTTTTTTTTTCCCCCCCAGAAAGAAAATTTATTATATAATGGTCTCTAGCTTGCTGCAAATAAGGTGTTTTTCTTTTGGTTTCCAGTAGGTGGAGTCTAAGCCTCTTGGATCTCTGCTTTATATAAAGTGATAATAATGTCTTTTTTTTCCCTTATAGATGTTTAATCATGCTTGTTACTCTCAATTTCAGGGATTAGAAAACATTTTCAAATAAATAGTTGACGAGAATTTTGCGAATCTAAGGAATGAGCTGGAGCTTGGAATTCAAGAAGTTAACAGAACACTCAATTATCTCAATCCAAAAGGCCTTCACCAAGACACAGTGTATAAAAATTATCAAAAATCAATGACAAAGACAGAATTCTCACAGCAGCAGGGAGAAGAAAATGATAATGTATAAAAGAAAACCCATTAGATTATCATTGGACTTCTCAGCGCATACCTACAAGCTAGAAAGGAATGGAATCAAATATTCAAACTATTAAGTGAAAGGGACTACCAGCGAAGAATAATGTATCCAGCTAAGTTCTCTTTTAGATATGAAGGAGAAATTAAGACTTTTCAGACATACAAAAATTGAGGGAATTCTCCACTTACGAGGCCTGCACTACTGGAAATTCTGAAAGAGGTCAGCTCACCTAAAACAAAATAACAACAAAAAATACATAATTAGGAGTAAAGTGACTATCAGGCAAATAGAAGCAGAGGAATGCAACCCTTACTAAGAACAGGGCATTATAAGCTTAAATAATAAGAAGGGAATTGCTATAGCAATATAGTAATGAATGTTCAGAATACATAGAAAGAAATTGAGATAACAATGATTGAAAAGAAGAGGATTCAAAGGTCCAAATTCACAAAGGGGAAAGGAGATAAGGGGCACACAGAGGAAAATAGATGATTGCATATACATAAATATCTTTGTCATATTTTTAATGGTAACCACATACCATAGAGTCAGAACTAAAGTATAAAACAAAAAGAACCAGAGGCAAAACCCACAAAAGCCAACCAAAATAAAGAAAACAGAAACACAAGGACAAGGAAGCAATAGAAACACTGAGCTACCAGAAAGCGATAGATAAAATGGCTATAAGAAGACCTCATATTTCAATAATCATTCTAAATGGAAATGAACTGAACTCACCAATAAAAAGGCACAGTTGCAGATTGGATCAAAAAACAAAACCCAACAATATGCTGTCTCCAGGAGACACCTCTCAGCTCCAAAGACAAATATAAACTCTGAGTGAAAGGGTGGGAAATGATATTTCAAGCAAATGGCATTCAGAGAAAAGCAGGGGTACCAATATTGGATGAAATAGACTTCAAAATAAAAAAGGTAACGAAAGACACTGAAGGACACTTCATAATGATAAATGGAATCATACACCAAGAAGACATAACAATTATTAATATCTATGCTCCCAATCAGGGAGCCCCGAATGTAAACCAGTTATTAACAGAAATAAAGGGAGAAACACACCAAAATACTATCATAGTAGGGGACCTACATGCCCCACTGTTGGATATGGACAGATCATCCAAACAGAAGATCAATAAGAAAATTATATCTTTATGACACATTAACCAACTGGACACAATTGACATTTACAGAGCCTTCCATCACAAAACAGCTGCTTATACACTCTTCTCTAGTGCACATGGAACATTCTCAAGAATCAACCACATACTGGGCCACAGAGATAGCTTCAACAAATACAAGAGCGCTGAAATCATACCAACCATATTCTCTGATCATAACACTTTGAAACTAGAGATCAACTGCAAAATGAAAGCAGGAAGAACCACAAATACATAGAGATTAAACAACATGCTACTGAAGAATAACTGGGTCAGAGAAGAAATAAAAAGAGAGATCAAGAGATACATAGAAATGAATGATAACGAAAGTACAACATAGCAAAACTTTTGAGACACGGCAAAAACAGTCATAAGAGGAAAGTTCTTATCATTACAGGCCTACCTCCAAAAACAAGAACAAGCCCATATGAAGAACCTAACAATTAATCTTAAAAAACTAGAAAAGGAAGAACAAATGAGCCCTAAAGGCAGCAGAAGAAAAGAAATAATCAAAATTAGAGCAGAAATAAATGAAATTGAAAACAAAAAAACGATAGAAAAAATAAATGCAACAAAGAGCTGGTTCTTTGAGAAGGTTAATAAAATTGACAAACCTTTGACTAGACTATTCAAGAAAAAAGAGAAAGGACACAAAAAAACAAAATCAAGGATGAAAGAGGAGAAATTACAACTGACTTCGCAGAAATACAAAGGATCATGCAAGAATACTATGGAAAATTATATAACACCAAATTTAATAATTTAGAAGAAATGGACCAGTACTTAGAAAAATACAGCCTTCCTAGACTGAATCAAGAAGTTCTGGAAAATCTTAAATAGACCGATTAGCAGGTCTATAGAAATTAAAACAATCACCAAAAACCTACTAAAAAGTAAAAGTCCAGGAACAGATGAGTTCACCAGTGAATTCTACCAAACATTCAAAGAAGACTTAATACCTATTCTTCTCAAACTCTTCCAAAAAATCGAAGAGGAGGCAATAGTTCCCAACTCATTTTATGAGGCCAATATTACCTTGATACGAAAACCTGGTAAAGGTAACACAAAAAAAGAAAACAACAGACCAATATCTCTTATGAACACAGATGCAAAAATCCTAAATAAGATACTAGTGAACCGAATACAGCAACATATTAGAAAGATTATACACCACGATGAAGTGGGCTTCATCTCAGGGGCACAGTGATGGTTCAGCATATAGAAATCAATTAATGTGATACATCACATAAACAAATTAAAAATTAAGAATCACATGATCATATCAATAGATGCAGAAAAAGCCTTTGACAAGATACAGCACCCATTTATGATCAAAACACTTAATAAGTATAGAAGGAAACTACCTTAACATAATAAAGGCCACATATGACAAGCCTTCAGCCAACATTATACTTAATGGTGAAAAACTAAAAACCTCTCTAAGATCAGGAACAAGGCAAGGCTGTCCATTATCACCACTGTTATTCAATATAACATTGGAGGTCCTAGCAAGTGCAATCAGGCAAGAGAAAGATATAAAAGGCATCCAAATAGGAAACAAAGAAGTCAAACTGTCACTTTTAATGAAGCATGTGAAGGACCTATATAATGAAAACTACAAGACCCTATTAAAAGAAATCAAAGAAGATACAAAGAAATGGAAAGATATTTCGTGTTCTTGGATTGGAAGAATCAACATAGTTAAAATGACCATATTACCTACAGCATTATACAGCTTCAATGCATCGGCATTTTTTAAAGAAATAGAACAAAAAATCATCAGATTTGTTTAGAAGCACAAAAGACCCCGAATTGCCAAAGCCATCCTGAGAAAAAAGTATGAGGCTGGAGGCATCACTCTGCCTGACTTCAAATTATACTATAAAGCGACAGTAATCAAAACGGCATGGTATTGGCAGAGAAATAAAAACACTGACCAGTGGAACAGAATGGAGAGTCCAGAAATAAACCTATATTTATATGGGCAAATAATTTTTGACAAAAATATACAGTGGAGAAAGGAAAGCCTCTTCAATAAATGGTACTGGGAAAACTGGAAAGCCATCTGCAAAAGAATGAAACTAGACTGTTGTCTATCACCACACACCAAAATAAATTCAAAATATATTAAGGATCTGAATATAAGACTTGAAACAATAAAATGCATAGAAATAAACATATGAACGAAATTCAAGGACCTTGGGCTTAAAGAGGATTTTATGAATTTGATCTTAAAGGGAAGGGTAGTAAGAGTGAAAAGAAATGAATGAGACTACATCAAATTAAAAAGCTTCTGCTCAGCAAAAGAAACTGCCAACTAGGTAAAGAGACAACTATCCAAACGGGAAAATATATTTGCAAGCAACACCTCCGATAAGAGCCTAATATCCAAAATATATGAAGAACTCATACGACTCAATAACAACAAAAAACAAACAAACCAATCAAAAAATGAGCAGAGGACCTGAACAGATAGTTCTCCCTAGAGGACATACAAATGGCCAACAAACATATGAAAAGATGCTCAACATCGCTACCTATTTGGGAAATGCAAATCGAAACCACAATGAAATACCATCTCACACCTGTTAGAATGGCTATAATCAACAGTACAAATAATAACAAATGTTAGATAGGATGTGGAGAAATAGGAACCCTCATTCACTGCTGGTGGGCCTGCAAATTGGTACGACCACTATGGAAATATAAGAGCGTTGGTACGGAGGTTCCTCAAAAAAACTAAGAATTGACCTACCATATGATCCAGCAATCTCTCTACTGGTTATTTACCCCAAAGACTTGGAAACTCATAATCGAAAAGATATTTGCACACCGATGTTCATAGCAGCAGTATTCACAGTGGCCAGGACATGGAAGCCATCAAAGTGTCCTATGATAGATGATTGGCTAAAGAAGCTGTGGCACATATATACAATGGGATATTACTCAGCCATAAGAAGAGATGAAATACTGCCATTTGGAACAATATGGATGGAACTTGAAATAATCGTACTAAGCGAAATAAGCCAAACAGAAAATGTTGAAAATCACATGACATCACATATGTGGGATATAAACCTAAAAGCAACAAATGAACAGGACAAACAAACAGAGAGTCATTGATATGGACAATGGACTAGTGGTTACCAGAAGGGAGGGGGTGGGGAAAAATAAAAAAATAAAATGTTAAAAAATAAATAAAAAATAAATAAAGATGCTACTTTGAAAAAAAAAGAAAAAGAAATGAAAGAATTGATCCAAATGCAAATTTCAAAGCACATGAAAAAATTAAAGCTAAAAAATAACAAAACAAAATAAAGAATTGGAATAGGGTTTATTCTAGATAAGTTTCTATCTGTATAATAATCTGACAAAAACTTTAAATATGCAATGGAATTCCAAATAAATGAAAGTACACATTGTTTCTTTTAAAAAGAATGACAATTTATGAAACAAAATAGTCAAAAAGGAATAATAAAAAGAAGGTAAGAAAATTAGTTTAAATTATTAAAAATAAAAAGTATAAGTATTAAAATTAAAATAATGGAATAGATAGAAGAAACTTAAGACTCGGTATGATCAGAAAGGAAATAGTAAACTGTAATGGAACCATAGAGGTTAAATATATAGAGATGTAGTAGAGAAATTTCATGTATTAAATTGAAGTGCTCCAATCAATATTGTAATAGATGGAATAAATAATGAGTTTTAGAAGTCTAATAAGAGTTCCAAAAGAACAGACTTGAGAGATTGGCAGAAAAATCAGTATTTGGAAAGGTGATTACTGACAACCTTCTACATTAAAATTATACTCCAAATATAAGCAGAATAAAGAAAAATAAACCCATACTTAGATATATTATCATTAGTTATACCTCATATCATCAACTATAAACCAATCATCTAAAAACTGCCATGGGAGAAGGGGGCAATAATATTTTCTTTTTTTTTTTTTTACAAAGAAATGACAGTCAAATTAACAAACAATTCTTTGCCAGAATTATTTGGCATCAATTCATGCCAGAATTTAGTACAATTATATCTTCTATCATACAAGGACTATATCTGTCAAGATAGAATTTTATCTCTAACCAAATTCTCCTTTAAAAGTAAGGAAAAAATGTTTGCAAACAAAAAAAAAGTCTCTTATTCAAATAATTATTAAAAAATGAACTACTGCTAAATAAAGGTAAACAGATGAAAGGTGTTAAATATATGAAATAACAGTGTATACTAACATTGACAAAATATGTCTGAAACTTATTAAATATTAACTATTAAGGCCAACATTAAACAGGTTTTTTTTGTTTGATAAAAAAAGACAAAACTACAACTGAACAACAAAAACATAATGGGGTTAGATGTTAAATTAGAATATAAGGCATGCTAACAGTTTTACTGTGGTTAGAAGGATAGAAAAATATTGAATATAGATATGCATACATCTTAAAAATCTAAAAGTAATTCTTAAAAGAATATAAATAAAAATCTTTAGTTTTTAAATTATTATATAAAAATAAATATATATTGTATATGGTATATATATTTTTATATTTTAAATATGTATAAAAGAATAATAGATAACAAAATGGCAGGAATAACTTCAAATCTGTCGTAATCTCATTAAAATAGATAAAATTGTCTATTAAACAGATTATCAATTTGTAAATAAAAAAGGGAAGTGAAATTCATTATGATTTGCATATAAGAAACACTCCTAAAGCAAAACCACACAGAAACATTGAGTATAAAGTGATAGAAAAAGATATATCTTGCAAATTATTAACTACAATGTAGTACAGCAATATTAATATCAACCAAGTAGAATTTAAATAAAAAACATTAGAAAAAATAAACATTACATACCGATAAAAGAAAAAATAACTATAAACTTATATGTATTTAATAATATACCTTCAAAATGTATAAAGTAATAATCAACAGAGATACAAAAAATGGAGTAATGGAGTAATATATACTCATAGTGGAGTATTTTAACACATTTAGCATAAATTGATAGGTAAAGGAAATTAGTAATGATATGGGGACTCAGAGAGGGAGTTGTCAACATGGATAATTGTAATAATTCCCTAACTGGTCTTCCTACTTCCACTGTAACTCCTTGTGGCAATATATTATTCAACTTACTGATTCTATATGATATGTTATGCCATCCAAGAAGTAAAGTGCTTCTCATTGCTCAAGTTTCTTTTCTTTCAAAATAATCTTAGCAATTACATTTTGCATTCAAATCTAAAATTTGCCCTTCGAGTTCCAAAAATGAAATGTTTTGTTATAAACTTTGAGAATCGCATTAAATTTATAGATTAATTTGTGGAGAATTGACATTTTCTACAACATTGAATCTATCCAGGAAGAGTATACCTCAGCATTTACTTGGGTCTACTTTAATGTCCTCAGGAAAGTTGTATAGTTGCCTTCATATCATTATTATGCTGTCTAGAAGAATATTAGTTGTAAAAATTGTTAGTTAAAAGTATGATATGGCAATTTATTTTACTGTGTCATTTTGATTAATAATGCTGTAAAAAAGGTTCATCCAGTTTTCTCAGTTCCACTATGAAGTTATCCTTATGACCGTTAGTCTTTCATTCATTATCATTCATCTAATTATTCAGAAAATGTTTATTTGGGACATATTACACAACCCTGAGATTTAAGAAAAATAAAATATGGTCTCTATCTTCAAGAGGCTTACAGATCTTAAGTAAGGAAAAGAAGGAATTAATAGTTCCAAAAGGTAAGTAAGAAAACATAAGAGGAAGATATCCAAGAAAATAAAGAAAAGAAAAAAGAAAAGGAAACAACAGACTGCATACTATGGATTCAAAGTAATTTCTAGATTCCTTTCTCAATCTACATCAATGTAGTATAATATATAATGTATTAAGGGCTACACAATTGATTTAAATATGTAGACAAAATAATTCTATTATCAAGTGCATACTTAAAAATACTGTGATAAATCAAGAAAGAGCAAATTCTGAACGTTATTTTTAAAACAAAGGACATTTACCTCTAAATGCTTTTTTTTAGGTATTCAAATTATTTATTTTTAGTTTCATATAGTTAATTGTAAATTGTTTTCTGGTTAAATCACTATCTTCTCCTATAAAATTTAGATATCTAGCAAGCATCTGATTTACCAAAATGATTATAATCCACCCCCAAATGAAACTATGTGTTGACATTTAAAAATGGCCATTGCTAAGATGCTTCCAAGGACTTTTAAAAATCAAATTGTGCAAAGATCAGCTGGAAATAGGTGAACAAAAATAATTTACATTACTCAAAAATATATATATATTTTTTTTATTTAGAACCTAGGGTAAACTAATTGAAATCTAAATTTATACCGCTTTCCTGTAGAGTACGAAAGAGGATTATAACATTAAAAAATTGTGTTGAACCACAATACTCCATACATTTCTGACACTTCCACTGTCATCTTTTCCTATCAGGTGATATTTAGGTCTGTGTTAATGGATTAGGGTCCATTGATCTCAGTTGGAAAATATGAGTCACTCTTGCTGATCACTGTGTGCTATTGCCAAAGCCATCTCCTTTGCTAGGAATGTATGATTCTATTGAAGTCTGTCCCAAATAATCATCTGTACAAACAATAATATGTGATTTTAAACTTGAATCACATTTTCTAACCAGCTGAACTAACTATTTTATTTAACTTTTATCTAAGAGCAATGCTACATGCTGTGACCTATTTTCAATGAAAAAAAAATGTTTTAAATGGATTATAATGATGGTTTATTTGATCAGATGCTGGCTGTTCATCACATGGACAGTGATTTTTGCCTAAGACTCACCACCACATTCAAAAATCTATCTTAATGGGATCCTTTAGACGTATTTTGGTTGAGGTTAAATCAGAATAATAATTCACTCATTCATTTAACAAACCTTTATTGAAAATGCATCATAAAACAAGACATTTTCATGGGTTCTTGGAATTAAAAATAAAAATTAAAAAATTGTGGCTTCTGTTTTATACAGAAAATCTCAGAGACAAGCTACACAAAAATAATTACATCGTAGTGAGCTAAGCACTAATAGAGTTTAGTACAAAGTACATTTTTGAAGATCAGAATTTGGGTGGATATATAGAGAGAAATAGGTAGCTATTGGTGAAATAATGTTTAAGCTGATTTTCAAGGGAGTGGGTCAGGCACTGAGTTTATAACCAAATGGTATAGATTCAGGTGAACTGAGTTTCCCTCCTGGCTTCTCTATATTCTAATTGTGTGACTCTGGCTATTACTTAACTCATCAGTAAAACCAGATTAATAATGTCTACCTCTCAGACTCTGTGAGGAATAAATTAATTAATGAAGGGGAAGTAATTGGTGTAGTATCTGGCGTAGTAAATGTTCAACAAATAGTAGGTAAAATTATTTTGCTCCCTAGAGAGGGAACAGAACATATAAAGGTATAAAATACATTTGCAGCAGCTTAGGCTATAAATGAATGAATGGTGGGAGGTAAGATTGGGTCAGAGTGTAGAAATGAAGCTACTTAATTAATCAACCTTGGAACTGCTCGATATCTATAATATCAAGTAATGTTCATGTTGTTTAAGATAATTTTACATTATTATGCATAGTTAAAGTATTCCAACAAATATACTACCACTTGTGATGTGACACTTCTTTTCATCAGGAACTGGGCGGGGCGGGGGGGGGGGGACCAAAGATGAAAAATA
>NW_006440638.1:6565895-6569979 GCF_000325575.1 Pteropus alecto | reverse complement strand
GGGGACCAAAGGCATGAAAAATAGTGGTTCCTAAATGACCCTGAATGACTATGGCAGTAGAATCCTTTCAGCAGGGATAGAAAAGCTTCAGGTCATATTGTGTTTGTAATTTATTTTCTACATTTTACAAATTGTTTACCATTTGAAAAGATTCCTATTAAAATCAGAACACACATACACTTACACCTGCATGTCAATTCTTTAAAACCATTCTCTTATATTCTATGTTTTATAAAAATAATCAGAATAGACTTCTAGAAATTCAAGCCAATAATCTTTTCCTCTTGGTCTAATTTCCTTTTAATTTCAAAAATTTCATGAAGATTTTTTTTTTATTCAAAATGTCTACATGAGCCTAAAATCTCTTAAATGAGCAATAAATAGACATGTCAAGTATATTTTCATATACTATGGCTGTAATCTGAAAAACAAAAAAGTTAAACTCAGAGAAAATTGTTATATTGCTGTTTGAGGATTGGGCACTTGCCTTTTCTCTCATTAGCATGGTTTGTTTTTTAAAGTTTTATGCCTCTAGGGCTTATATTTTAAATGTGACTGATGGTATAAAACATGTGTTTACTTAAAAAAAACTGACATTGTTTTTTGTTTTTTGGTTTTTGTTTTATGAAGAGTACACACAGTTCCTCTCAGAGGAGAATGTCATTATTTAAAATTCTCTAATAGCTTTCTCCCAGAAACTTTAATATTATTCTTATTTTAGAGAAACTGATTTTAAGATCAAGGGACTTAAAATTCCTTATGATTTTTCTAGTGTATTATTTTGATTTGGGTTTAGTGGGTAATAAAAATGCAAAAACATTACAAATGAAAAATTGCTGTATAAATAGTGTAATAATAACAAATAACAATACTTAATATTTGAATGAAAAATATTGAATAAGAATTATAATTATCTCTGCCATAAAGAAAAGGAAACAGATTTGGACAAATAGTCTGCACAGTTACATGGTGATTCAATGGTGTTTCGGGTGTTATCATTTTCTTATGCTAGCCACCCGACACTTCCTTCTCCTCAATCTCTAGGACTGTCCTCCAACTAAAACTCTTTTCATCTGATGCTATAATTCAGGCCATGTTGTTTGTGGATACCACAGTTCTTATTCAAAAACAAACAACAACAACAAAAAACTTGTGTTTGTAGGTTTTCTGGACAAGCATAAAAATTATAAGCAAAGGTCATATCTAAATTTTAATATACAAGTATTTGGCCAGAGACTTTATTATATTATAAAACTGAACGGTAACACGCTCAGCAAATAGTGTATTCTTGGCAGGTTGTAAAGCATACTATTTGATGTTTTATGGTCTATATATTTACTTAGCGAAGAGCTTAATAAGACAAATATAAATATAAATCACATACACATTTTTAGTATTTATTTGAAGAAGCTATTAATATATCTTTTTTAAAGACTACATATAAGAAAATACTTGTCATTAAGTTATAAAAAAAAACTTTTTTTAAATGAAAACATGCTGAATATCTGCCAAAAGATTGAGGAAGAATAGATTTTTCTGGGGAAGAGGAATAGAGTTCTTAGAACTCATGATAATTTAAAGATGTAATAGCTAAAAATTATTAACTGCTTCAATTATTCATTCAGTAATCAATCACATTTAGACCAACCTTGTAGGCAGTGGATAGGGAGGGATGAACAATGCAAACATTGTTGTTAGTTGTATTTAGTGAAAGGTCAGGACAGAAAATGGAAACCTCTGCTACTGTAAGCAGAAAAGGATTTAACTGACTTACTTAGATGCTTACAAAATCATGGAAAAATCTGGAAGAATGGATTCAAATCTAGATCTTACTGAACACCGTAGAATTGGTCTCACCAGTTAGAAAGGTGGGGTGTGAGGAGGTCCCCCTAGAATGATTGCAATCTAGTTCATCAATGTAGCTATAAATTGGAGGCAAGAAGCCACTGGCAATTCTTTCAAAACTCCTTCTTAACCTCTATGAAATGATAACTTTATTCAGGCAACTCTGTTGCATAGGTTTCTGTATACCCACAATGCTGGAGACTGGACGCTTGGACATTGCTGCAGAAAAACACATGTCTTCACTACCTTGCTTGTCAGCAGAAACTGCCAAAAGTAGCAGAAAATTGGATTCTATCTCATATCTAAATCTCACATGACTGTATTTCATAAGTGGAACATCATTTATGTGCAAAAGGCTAGATGCAAAAAGCCTGTTAACTTTCTACCCCTATGATGAAGGATGGCAACTACAGGGTATAGGTATACATGTTGATTGCCAGTTGCCAAATGCCAAGGGGCCCCCCTGTATAGGAGGTTACATTTTTAGCAGATAACCCAAATATGTATATAAATATATAATTACAAATAATTGTAAGTGCTATAAAGGTAAAAGAAAGAGTGCCTTAGGATGAGAGAGGCTTTATTTAGATCAAAATGAGGAGTGGTTTCAAAAATCCTCTGAGATTTTCTCATTTATACTGAGGTCCGAAGAATGCTTAGGGGTTTGTAAAGTAAAGTGGGTATAGAGAACAGTAAGTTTAAAGACTGAGATGTGTGAACAGATGAGGCATTCAAAAGAGTATGTGAAGGCCAGTAGATTGGAGGAGAACAAGTAGGACCAAAGGATTGGAGAGAAGGCAAAAACCAGGTCTTACAGGCCTCACACTTCTTTGGGATTTTGCCATTGTATTCCAAGTCTAATGAGAATTCTTCTGAAGGAGTTTAAGCAGGGGAAGTGACATGATCCAATTTACATTTCTAAAAGATCATCTGGCTGCTGTATGAAGAATATATTGGAAGGGATCTAGAGTAAAAGTAGAAAGACCGGTTAGGAAGTTATTGTTAAGGACCTGTCAAAAGACAATTATTTAAGGTTCTAGTGAGACATCTAGTTGGAAAGATTACACAAATAATAGGAGTTAAAATTTTGGAGCTAAGTCGAGGTCGGAATGGACCAATAGATAGCATTGAAAAATGATAAAAGTGAATAAGATCAGACAGAGGGGGAAAAGATGATGCAGGACTAAGCACTGAAGAATGTCTACATTTAGAAATTATCAGAGTCATGGTTTGTGACAGTCAAGATCTTTGAAAACTTTGTAGGCTTTTCCTACTGATTTCAAAGTTCTATGTGTTAATAACCACATGCACAGTCTTTTTGAGATAATATTCATTTTCACGTGTCTTTGCTTACCTCACCTACATAACTTTTTCTTTCTCTTTATTCTAAGGAGATTTCCTTGAGGCTCTTTTAGCTTCTGTAAAGACCTCACTCCAGGCTGGACATTTATCTAGTCATTTCAACCAAACTGTTTCTTCAATTGTAACATTTACCAGTTAAAATCAAGAGGAAATTTTTTTCCAACCCTGCAAGACCTTGGATTTCCATACTTTCACTAGATGTTTTATTTCTGTTTGAAATTCAGCCAATTCTTCCTTGAACGTATCTCTTGTAAGACTTGACAAGCACAGCCCAAAACCAATAATGTTCTCTCTTCTATCGCTTTCCTAGAGCTACAGATTCATTAGGTATACAACTCTTCTCTCAAGTAGCCACCTGAGAAAATCTTTCTTCTGACACTTTCTTTCCATGGTAGAAGAGACATAGCACTTCTACAACCATTTAATTGGCTAGAGTAAGTCTAGCCTGCCTAACTGTGAGGAGGTTGAGAAATGTTGGGGAGTAGATAGAATGTTTAGAGTCATCCACACCCACTACACCTGCAATTTATTCTAACACACACAAAAAATACCATGGGCATAATTATATCTCTTTTAATATTAATTCTCAGATTCTTATCTTCCAATTATTGTTAGTTATGATTACATTATACCACCACCTCTAACCTCTTGGAGAACAGAGATAACAACTGACATGTCAATGGGAATCTCAACTCCATTCTCTAAACTTTTTTTTTTTTTTTCATAGTAGACCTTAGATTAGAAAAAAATAAGAATTACGGGAGCATAACTTAATTTTAAGAAAAGAAAGTCCAGGGAGGTTTATATATTCCCTTACTAGACAGAATTTCTTTTCCTGAAAGGAAATAGAAAATGAGCTAACATATTTTCTCTTGTT
>NW_006440638.1:6536053-6565859 GCF_000325575.1 Pteropus alecto | reverse complement strand
TTTCCCTGTTTCATGGCAGGGAATCTCCCCATCCTTAGATTCTGGGTTTGGTTGTTTTTTTCTTTGGCTAATGGGTTATTAGTAGATGTAACTCAAGCAGAGCCTTGGAAAACTGCTTGTAAGATTAGGTTTGAACTCTTGTGAAAATACTTACAGCTGCATGCAATGTTATATTGTTATTATTAGTTATACACTGCTTTATGAATCAATATTGACCCATATACTCCAAAATCATATGCATGTAGATGGACTGTGACTTTTCTATGACTGATTGAGAATGTGCATGAAATGTGACTTTTGGATGTAAATTAATTTCCTCTGATGATCATGTCTCTGATTAGATAAGGTTTTAAAAGATGGAAGGATCGAGGAAACATGAATCCAGGATTTGGATGTATTTCAAAGATGTATTAATTGTATTATACAGTGTTTTTTTTTTTTTCTCATTCTTCTGTCAATTAAATAATTTTCTATTACCTAATACGTATACGCTTAAGCTTTGCTTTCTGAACAGAGTAAAAACTTAACACGAAATAAAATTCTAAGTACAAATTGAATTCTATTCTCACTTAACTGCTAAAAACTCTAGTTAAATAATGTTTTCATTCATAACTTGGTTCTTTTTTCAGTCTTCCTTCATAACTTGGTTCTTTTTTCAGTCTTCCTAACTCTGGCCTCACAGATACTTTTTAAAGGTTACCATTCATTTTATAATGCTTTTTTAAGGTAAACTGGTGAAAAACTTTCTCAGTTCACCCTAGCTACTCTGAGTACTGTAAGACCTTCCTTCTCAAGAGAAGGACTTCTATCTTCCTCCCAATCTAAGTCAGGACAGACCCAATATTCTCTGTCTGCCTACTGACATTTATTTTTCTCTGAGGAAAAGGGTCATATGTTCTCTGACTGCAGCATGTTTGTTGTTATTTTCACCGTTAAACTTAATCTGTTGAAACAACATAGAACAACAAATAATAGAATCCTCTCATCACAGAATGGAATCTAAGACAGTGTCCATTTCAGTCACTGTCGGTGCTCTGCCCAGATCCCTTGGACAGTTACCTTTCCTGCACAGACAGATGGCTTCATACTGCAAATACCTGAAACTTTCTCCGTGGGGCTGTCACTGGTGGCAGGAGCATGCACAGCGGTGTACAAAGCAAGCAGGGCTGCTGTGGGGTAATAGCCCCACGGCGGCAATGGTCAATGATAAACTTTAAGGGATGGTAGATCAATAGCCCAGCTTTCTCGTCATTCTGGTGGGACAACTGCGAGACACGTTTTGTCCTGTCTCTCAGAGTTTGCTAGGGACGTGCAGCAGCAAACTGTTAACTAATCCACTTCTTGCCTATATTACGCCTTTACAATCTCATAGGTATATTCTGTAACCACCTTTCAAATAAACTACTTGCATTCAAATCCCTGCAATAAGGTCAGCACCTGGAGGAACCCAATACAAAGTAGTAACTAAATTAAAAGAAAAAAAGAAAAAGAAAAGAAAAGAAAGGAAGGAGAAAGTTGAAGAAATCAATCAATTACTTGTTAGGAAAAAAAATAGCTCAATAAAATACATAATCTAATTCTTATGCATACACACATATTTTGGTCAAAATTATGAAAATAGGTGCTGCTTTCAAAAACAACACATATGAAGAGAAATATTGTAGTCTTTTGGCCTTTCTATCTCAGGGATAGAGTATATATAATGAAAAAAGTACACAGGCTTTGAAATCAAGCCAACTCTCCCTCCTTCACCAGCTGTGTGGCCTGGAGCCTCCTCACCTGCTAAATGGAGACAGTATAAAAAAGGATAAGTGCTGAGAGCCAGGATGACTACAGTGATGGGATGCAATAATCATTGGTTCTCTTCTCTTCAGCTAATTTATTACAGTATTTGTGTTCTGGACTGGACTCCTTTTGGGAAGTTGATGGGTCTAAAACAAAAACTGAGTAACTGGCTAGATTATCAGACCTTCAGAGATGACATTTGATACAAGGATTGCAACATTGTTTCTTAGAATTTTTTTCTTAATTCTCGAGAGATATAAAAATTTATCAAATTTATCAGAAATTGAAAATGTCTTAGTGACTGTTTTATTTATTTGTTTGTTTGTTTGTTTGATTATTTATTTTTGCTTACAGAACCCTGTCTTCCTAGGTGGTCTCCCATCTAAGTACTAACCAACCCTAACCCTGCTTAGCTTCCAAGATCAGACAAGATCGGGTATGTTCAGGGTGGCATGGCCGTAGACTTTAATGACTGTCTTGATTATCTTTAGTAAATGACTAAAAAAAATGTATGAAATATCCTCTAAAGAATCCACATACTTTTCTCAATCTTTCATGTATGTTACATTCATTATTCTTGTCACCATTGGGGCTCATCAGTGTTTTGTGTCGCCCCAGTGTTAGAGGGGAGAGAGAGGGATAACATCGGCACAGACGTGTAGTTAGCATTTTTCCTTGATGTCAGTGCCTAGCTGATCAAGAGGGGAAGGTTTAGATGATGAGATGCCCAGTTGAAAGAATGAACAAGGAGCCGACATGAGAATGAAATGGCAGGCACCAACTTTATTGCTGGGAGTGCGTGCTTCCACTAGGGGACTGCATGGGCTTTATATATGTCAGAGAACAATAGTGGCATTCTGCCACACTTGCGTAATAAATAATAAGCTGAGTCATACTTACATAAGTTAGGTGCAGACACCCTATTACATTAACGTAACATTTTAAATCCAGAGTCCTATACCTGGATCACAGCCAGACCTGGGACCCACACTCTGTTCTTCCTCAAATGACACAGCGAAGAAGCACAGGTCACTGAGATTTAATAGCTTTATTAGAAATATATTTTAGAAAGACAAATAATGCCCCAAGGAGGCATATGGAGAAAAACAAAGAATGAGCCAATGAGGCACATTGTCCCAGCTCTGTAACCAACACAAAGGGGCCGAAATAGCTACCAAAGGGCAAAAAGGCCACACAAGGCCACCAAAAAGAATCCAGAAGGGCAAAAAGGGAGAGGAGAGCCCAGAGGGCAAAAAAGGACTCGGAAGTGGGAATGTCTGCCTTATATTTGGGTCGTGACAGGTGGTTGTAAAGGCATTCCTAGGTGATTGGCAAGTGAGGTCATTTTGACTGGCACCCGATTGACACTAGGCAATAACTGCCTAGTGTGCATGTGCGTACCCAGAATTCAGTCTGTTATAATTAGATTCATGAACTTCAAGGCATAGTCATGATATTATAATGATGGTATAATGAGGCTGAAGTTAGGGGCAGTACTTTCTGCACATGCATTTGTAGCTGGTTTAGCCAGAAGCTTTTATAGTCTTTGTGCTCTAGGATTTGGGGTAATTTATAACCTTAAAAGGGAGGTGTTTCTGGGAGGCCCTTAAGGAAGGTCTTCAAGAGAGGTTTCTATGATTACAGAGCTGGGCTCCTATTCCTTTGGTCACCTGTCTCTCATGTCTGACTAGCTACCTAACATTCTCAAAATTAATCATTGTTAAAATATACCCCCAAACTTAATTTAAAAAAGTAGATAAAACATGTTCTGTTTTTCCAACATTACTTGCTGAGAGGAAAAAATTTTAGCTACTAGTATTTGGTTGTAATGAGAAATCTTATCTCTATTCCAAACTCTGAATAAAGAACTAACCATTCTGAAATTATCTGCTTTTTAAAATTAATAATTAAATCAACAAAGATTAACATTTGCATTTTAGGAATGAGAGATGTGTGCTAAAAGCTATAGACCACTATATAAATCTTTTTTTAATGTTGCACTTTGTAGGTTACTCTACAGATTGTCCTGAGTGGAGCAGAAAGGTCCTATTGATCCTGCTTTACAGATAAGACAAGTTGAGCTCATAGGCAGTAGGAGACTTTTCCATGATCTCAAAGCTTAACAATAGCAGAACCAGGAACTTGAGTCTTCAATCTAATATAGTTTCCTCTGTAGCATGTCACTTCATTAAGTTTTCAACTCAGCATACCAAAGTATTCTAATGAAAAAAACTATAATCCCTTTCAACCTAACACATTTCTTTATAAACTGTTCTTATTGAAATAAATTAAGAAATCAAAATATAGAGAGCTGAGTTTCAGTATCAGATGACAACAGCTAGTTTCCTTTTATGGATATTAAAAATGTTTGCTCTAGAATGAAATAACAGGAGGTGGGAGGGTGTGTGGAGTAGGAGATGCTTAGTGATACTACAACCTTGCAGGCAGCTCCTGCTCTACTATCCCTGGTTTTACACTTCTGGCTTCTGGTGGCTGAATAAGATAAGATTTCTTATCTTACTAATTTTATCTGTGAAAATTCTACAGTGTGAAAACTAACAATTTTTTTTCAAATTACTATAAATGACTTGAATGTTTTTAGAGGTTTCCTATATTGTCTTACAGGCCGCCTATCACATTGCCAAAAATTAAATCCAAATACTAATTTTTTCTTATATTTTATATTTAAAAATTTGAGTTTCAGAACTGATTTTTATTTTTTTTGCGCCTTTATTTCTAATGACGAGGAAGAGAAGAAATAAAGATAAAATGTTCATAACAGTTCATAACAGTATCACTGTAAAGGAGAACAAAAAATGAATCCTTGCCAAGGGCACCTGATGCGAGCTGTGCCCTGTGCAAAGTGAGGGCACATTTGAACCTTTCTTATCAAGAGATCTGCATGGCACTCGTCTCGCAGTGTTACTTGATCACAGCAGGATAAAAATGCACACCCAGGACAAATCTGTAAACACTAGCTTAATCTACATGGGAAGATTCACTGTCATCTCCTCTGACAGAAAAAGCCCCCAGGACACATTCCAGCAGTGACAGTTACCTCAGTGTCTTAAGAATCTTGTTGGATTTATCACAGAACCATTAGAAATGTTAGAAAGCTGCTCTGGAGGAGCAAGAATCGTGAGTATTTTGTTAGAATTTCATTTCTTTTAAGGTAAATTAAGTTTTTATTTTACATTAAAATAAAAATAATTTTGTTGGACTAGAAGCTGGAATGTCTTCAACATTATTACATAACAGCATCATTTATGTACTATTATATCGTTAATCACTATAACTACTATGTATTTTAGCATCATCCATCTAATAGAATAGGTTAAACATGATCATCCCAATATTTAATATTATCATCTTAATTAACATGTGTCAGTACAAAAACCACAAAATGATTCAAGGTAATATTTAGGAAAAAATAAGAGCAGACTTATAGATACTTGGAAAAGAATTCTCAAATGTTGGTAAAAATTAAACAGCTTTGTGTAATGAAATGTAATTAATCTACAAAGTATAATTTTCTCTGAGTCTTGGAAATGTTGCATGTGAACCTTCATAATACTAAATTTGATGAAAGACAAATAAGCAAGGTGGCTCCATAGTGTAGTGGTTAGCCCATCTGTTTTACATGCAGAAGGTCGTGGGTTTACCTCCACCCCAGGTGGAGCCACGAACCATACCCAGGGGTGGGGAGGCACCAGGCCCCCCGCCCCAGTGCTCTGAGTGCTCCGAGTGTGCCGGGGGCACCAGGTCCTGGGAGCGCCAGGCCCCTGGTGCATGCAGCAAGCCTGTGGGAGAAGACGCTCCACCTTCAGAGATCCAGTTCTTAAGAGGAAACGGCAAAATCCATAGGTCAGGGGTAGAAGTTGGGGGAGGGAATTAAAGGGGCAGAAGGACAAAAACAAATAAACACCTACCCTCACCCCACACACAGAAATCTACAGAATCCCAGCTTTTGAAGACTTACTTCTAGTAAAATGTGAATCCTCATTATTAGAGGTGGTGTTAGTGGAGTAGTCAAGAACACCTTGAGAACTTGATGAATGTGATAAACTTTCTTTTCAGATAAAAAACCACACATAGAATATTTGGTATACAGTTTCAGGGCATTTGCCAACCCCATAAAATCCTACTATCTAGAGTTAAGAACACCTAATGTACACATTCAGGTGAATGATCGATTCTGAATATGGCCAAAGTACTATGGAGGGAAGGACAATTCCCATAGTCATTCTGCGCTGTCATCACAGCTGGAAAATGTGGACTTTAAATTTCCTCTAATGCCCTGCCTGAGTTCACCTGAGAATTGCTTAACTTTCAGCTTTACTTTTATTTAATTCAACATCTTGGCTAATTCTTGAGTAAACATATGTTTGACTGTACACATATGGAGAGAAACATATTGGAAACATTAAGTGTAAAAAAATATTCTACATTACTTACTTCCATATATGTTCATTTGAATAAGGTGAAGCATCAAAAAAAACTAGTTACCAGGAGCCTTATTTATCTAAGATGAATACCTAGAGATATTCCTTAGTATTAGTGTCAGTGTTTGCAAGAAAAAATTATCCCATTAAAATAGCCCTCATGAATAATTCAGAGAGTTCAATTTAATGGAGAAAAGGAGAGACAGAAACAGGTTATCAAATTTGTTGGAAAGCCATGTTGCTGCACAGCATTTTTTTTTTTTATGAACAGTCATAATATAGGTTATTCTTTGTTCTCTAGCTACATGAAGGAGTAGATTTCAACACATAAATTTTTTACCTTTAGTTTTTTGCTTGTAGCATTTATAAACATCTTTTTCAAATTCCTGATATTCTTTGCTGTTGTTGTTGATAAGAAATGTTTGTCAATGTTGAAATAGTAACAGACTTAAAGAAACTGGACATAACATGGTAAACTTTCTGTATGGTAAAGATGATCACTAGCATGATTATAGTGGACAATGTTGTTTACTCTTGTATCGGCCACTGTATGGTACAAAGAAACAGAAGTTACTCTAAGAAGTCCTTGAATGAAGGGTTTAGCAGAGATAATTAAGCTTACACATTTGGGAGAGCTGGGAGAGCAATGATTGGGAATAGAGATGGATGGATTAAGGAGAAAAAAGGACAACAACAGGATTGAGTAGTTCACCAAGCATAAGAGTTTTGCTTATTTATAAAGGTTTCAGGGACCACTGTTCCTCATATAGAGAGTCCTGATATGTAGGATGTTTCAGATCTGAAACTTAGTAACCAAAGTTTTCTGAGTTTTAACTATTAATCAACAAGTTCCTTTGTTAATGTGTGAATAGCATAACATTATTTTCTCTGGAAAAAAAAGAAAAATATATTATCAATCATATTTCCTGCATTTCTGTGTTTTGAGTGTCAACTATGTAACCATATTAATCATCTTTATAACTTATATTTTATAAAGACAAACTTTAAATGTTAATAATTATGGCTCAAAGAGTCTCTGAGTTGTGTAGTGCTATTTTAGTTATTATTTTTTCTTAACATCATGATGATCAACAATATTGTTATTATCATCATCATAGAAGCACTAAGACTTCATGATGGAAGGAAATTGCGTAAACTGAAGTGACAGACATAGTTTTGTGGGAGAGATGGCACTTCACTCAACCCTTGTAGTGAGTTTTTTAGGGGGTAGAAAGTGGCAGTTTTTAAGAGAGGCAGAAATGGGAAGGATTGTGAGTTGGAACCAGAGGCAAGGTGGTAAGAATCTGAATCATACTGTGACGGTGAGAAAAGATGAGAAGGTGTGGATTCAAGAGATATTTCTATCTTTCAACTAATGAGTAATTTTTACCCATATGCTTGAAAAACAAAAATGAAAACAAGACAGGAACCAATTGTGAGCAACATTCTAGCACAAAGTGCATACCTGCTCCAGGTAAAAGGCTTCCATCACTCTCCACTGAGCCTGGAAACCCCTAAGAAGGTGGTGTATATTTTCTAATTGCTTAAATTTTCTTTAGGTCCACTAATAAGATTTTATAGCTTTGTTGATATATAATTATAATTTCCTTTTTAAATGCATTGTTAATTTTGTCGTTCTTGTTTTTATTACATTATGGTTAAGAGTGGGCTTCAGAACTGGACCACTTGGGTTTGAGTTCTGTCTTTTCCAATTCCTAACTCTATGACCTTGGACAAATTGCTTAAACTCAATCTCCTCATATATAAAATGAGAACAGTACTTTCTTCATTTGAGTGTTAAATAAGATAATGCATATAAAGAATTTAGAATGCTCTGGAATACAAGTGTTCAGTAAATGTTAATATTATTAATATTTTGAAGTTAGCTAATTTCTGTCTTGTTCAATGGGGATCTAATGTATTATTTAATATATAAAGCTAATATGACATACTATCTATCTGGAAGAAATAATTGTTTATAATAAGAAAAAGAGAAAAAAAGAAACTCTTCATCCACGTTTTTAAAGCAGCTCTTTCCTCCATAAGTTCAATTTTTCCAGGTTTCTAGGTCTTAGGCCTTCAGAGTCCTCCCTGCATCTTAGCTTTGGTTCGCTACTTAACCAACATCAGAGCAGCTCATTCACCACTGAACAGTGGTTCAGATTTTACAGCATTTAGACATTGAAACATTGAGAGATGAACCTCTTACAACATTCCCACAATCCATTTTCAAGTCATGTATCTCTTCTCAATCTTGGTTTCCCTTCTGTAAAATGTGAGTCTGAATACATACTGAATCTATCTCAGTTATTATAAAGATGTTCAAAGGAGCAAATATATTTAAGAGTGCTTTATGAAGTCTAAACTGCTGTTCAAATAGACTTTATTTTCTTTACTTACATATTCTCCATTGTTTACCCTTCACATCCAGCGTAGTTAACTTACAATAAAATCACTTTCCCTTTAGGAGATTGCCTAATAATGCCAGGATGAGTGGGAAATAGGTAATGTACGTGCTGGAAAGCCTTCCCTCTTCAAATTCTCTCTCACGCACAGTTGTCTGTTCTCCAATGCCACTTCTTGGTAGCCTGCCTCTATGCTTTCATGTGTGTCGTTTCTCTAGTATCAGTGGCCTTCTGCTAGAATCAGACCCACAAAGAAAACCTCCCATTTCATTTTCAGAGAAATTAAATCCATGCTTCAACTATCTAGATAAAGGTTTCTAGAGATTCTGAAATACCTTGTGTCAGTATTCAATTTTGAGCTAGATCAAAAGACCAGATCAGAGCACAGACTTCTGGTCTCAATGGGCTTCTGAAAATGTCTGAGGTGTTCTCATTGGCCTGTAATCTGGAGGCCAGTTTGTTTTATTGAGTGACTAATCCCTGGAATGCTTAACCCTCTGGCTCTCCTTTTAAATTTATTACTGGCATTTTCTCAAACCCATACTACTGTATGCTTCCAAACTGATAACCTCTTTCTTCTGAGGCTTGTGAAATCCCAAATCCACTCTAAATAGCTCCTCTACTTCCTGAGACATTCCCTTCACTTCCAACTTTAAAACAAATCTGCCTCTCTCCAGAGAATGTTTCTGTGCCAGCTTCCTTCATCAGTGGACAACTGAAGTTGGCTTACTTCTATCTATGGTTAGACTACTAATGGTTTTAACCATGAAGAAAACTCTGTAATACATTACAAGGCTGTTGCCACTTTTTTCCTTTTGTTTTTTGCTAGTATGAATGTGCTGGTGGCTTTTAAAAAAAATCTTACTGCTACAATAACTAATGTTTGATAATAACTTGGACAAGTTTTAAGTTTCCAGGCCAAATATATATGAGGAATTAGTACATCATAAAGTACTATACTTATAGATACTTGATAAAATATTTTCTCATACATTATCTCATTTTTAAACTTAAAACGGTGACAAGAAAGGTCAGCTCTTAATTATTATTACTTGTTTAAATAGGAAATTTAAGTCCGAGTGGCAAGTGACATGCCTGAGATCACCCGATGAGTGAGAAATAACAAAGTGAGAAATAACTCCCCTCTTAGACAGCAATTGTCTGATGCTCATTTAGTATTTTTCTATACAACTACAGGTTTCCACTTTAAAACATTAATTTTTATCATTTATATGTCATAACATATGGAATTTTTAATGCATATAATTTTATTATATTATTAATTCATTATTTATAATTTAAAAACATGATCTTGTACCGACTCTCTCTATAATCTTACACTTAAACAAAATGACCTTCTAAGAATGGTTTTCTGGACAAGCATAGCCCTCTTAGCTGTCAAGACCAGATGCTTGTTTCCCATTTAATGGAAAGGGCTTGCATGGGTGAAATGGTTTTATCTGAACCTAAACCCTTGCCATCAATAAGCAACTGGCCTGAAGGCACGAAGCGACAGAGTAATACTTTCACAATTAATTTTCTTAACTGGCACTGTTGGTCTTTGGAGACTGGCCTCCTCTATGGGACATTGCTTCAGAAGCAATAGTGAATATTTTTCAGTATATAGCCATTGCTAGTTTTCTTTACTCCCAAGGGGTGAAATAAATCTATGTAAGCTTTGCATTTCTGCGGCTAATTCAATGCAGTCTCAGAGAAGCCTGTTCTTTACCACATTTAAACATTTTTTTTTTTTTTTTTAGAAAAGCAGACTAAATCAGCAATCAGGAAAAGGAAACACTAAGATAATTCATATTTTTGAAGTTCTATATACATTATTCTATCTTAATCTTTACAGTAGTCTTTTGAAACTATTATTCTCATTTTTTAGATTAAAAAGTTGAGGCTCAAGTATAGATAATTTGAACAGAATCAGAGAAATATAAATTGACAGAATTCCATTAAATTCTAAATGTCAGGTTTTTCCCATTTTTTGCATAGTTTCACAAAAACTCTATGTAGGAGTGTCTTCTCCAGAGCCGTCATGTACTCATTTTGTCTGAGTGCTATAACACCAGTCCAAATTTCTAATTTTAAACAGTCTTAGAAGTTAAAACATTATCAGAGACCAGTCATTATTTCTTATGTGCATTAAAAGACTGATCTATATTGTCCATAAGCAACATGCTCTTTCTTTTGATCTTTTTTAGAAGGCACTCTGTAAACAACATTCCAATTTAGAAAAGAAAGTCTACCTTGAATGTATACTTGGTACCAATTTCTGTTTTAACATTACTGACAGTGTCACTTAATTTGCCTAGTTGCCTATGGTCTAAATGTAGGTAATTTACAAACCTCTAACAATTTCAGCTTTGCTAAATGGTACAGAGGACTGCAATTACATTTAAAATGCATTGGTGCTCTATATGTCAGTAAAAAGCACCTATAAAGACATAATTACAATGTAATTGCCCACAAGTTCATGAAGTAAACATACATTATTAGAAGGCACTCATCTGTTCAATTTAAGTAACATTACAGCTAACATATTGCATAAATAGGGAGCCATTTTGTGACTAGTTACTGTAATAACAGTAGTTTAAATTAAAATGTAGTGCCTAAGTATATATATTCTTAAGATCACTTCAAATATGTTATTCAATATCCAGTGGCTTGATTTTAACCTTTAAAAATTGCATTTTAAGTATTATATTCATTTTTGGAAATATTTATATCATTGTATAACATCAGATCTGATTAAAAATTGATGTTATGAAAAAAGCTTTTCAAAAAGTTTTAACTCTGGGAAGAGATACACAGATTTATGTTCACCATGCATTTAGAAATACGACACAGATATAATAGAATGGTCAATTAAGATCTAATGCTGTACAGAACACACAAATCAGTAGCTTGAGATCATTAAAACATTTTTACACTGTATTATTATAAATATACCATCTCAGGCTTCATATTTTCATTTATCATATCATACATATATGCATTACTTATGCCAAAGAATTTGAGCTGCACATTTTAGAGGAAACGAATAGCATGAAGAGTGGCCTTAGGAATCAGTCTTGCCTCAAAACATTTTTATGGTTCCTAGAAAATGAATGGCTGTTCTTTGTTTTAAATACTGTGGAGGAAGTGAGTGGTGGATGTGGGGGATATAGGAAGGAGAAGACCACATACCTGAAACTTATATCAGCATAATGTATTAGTAATAACTACATTTGTAACATAGGACCTTTTGTCCTGAAGCTTCTCAAAGCACTTAGCAAACTCTATTTCAATAGCATTTTGACATACATCTAGCATTGGGTTGAAAAACAACAAGAAAATAGGCAAGGAAGCAAGATGCCTTATCCCATTGTAGAGGTAGCCAAATTTTAGCCAGAACGAAAGACAACAAACAAAACAAACTTTTGGCAAGATATTTCAGGAGCACTTTCTAAATAAGTTCGGTCCATAGTATTGCGAGATAAGAATGTTTTTTGCTTATGCTCTTCTATTTTCATTTCCCAAAAGATGGAGTCAATTCCTATAAGATAGCTCTAGAGAATCATCACAGCTCTCTTGGTTAGGCTAATTAGATAAAAATAAGCACATACTTCGGCAGACATATTTTTTCTCCAATTCATTTACCTACTTGTTTTTATTGACATACTGAATATTTTGGCACAATAGTTGAGTCAGATTCATACTCACGATGAATTTGAATGTAACTACTGCCCTCCCAATTACAGTGTAGACCTATATTTGTGTCAATATCTTGTCAGCCCTGCACAGGGCAAAAGCCTTCTAATTTTTAACCATATCTGGTAAAAGTAAATTTGAACCAGTAAAATCAGAAAGGAGGTTTCAAAAAAATAAATCCCTATGAAGAATACAATAAGGATTTTTTAAATTTGTTGTGTGAAGAAGTTTTTAAACTTGTCTTGTGGCCCAAACTAATGATGGACATTTAGAGAGCATTCTCTCCATTAATAGAAATGTGGAAAAAAACTACTTTAAAAGTATTGCTTTCGCTAAGTATTTTTCTAGTTTTCTCAGTATTCTGTGGTTTAAATAGAAAATTTGAACACCAAGTAACTTCTATAATCCTCCATTTCTTTTCACATTTCACTAGCACTCTCTTTCTCAGTTACTGGCCTTTACCTAGAACTAACACATTTTAAAGACTCATTTCCAGCTGCAAAGTTTCATATTCATATGTGGAAAAAGATAGTAAGTAGGTTGTGACACCCTATCTAGATTAAGTCCTTCATGTTTGTTTCTGACTTCTGACCAGCCACCTGGATCCTGGCCAGAATCACAATCAATACCCACCAGATGGCTCTGAATATGGTTTCTATCTCATTCTAGGCTAATTTTCATAGGCAAATTAGTAAGTGTGGCTTCATTATAATCCCATTAGGCAGAGAGTACATTTTTGCTCATGCATTAGAGTTATGCTTCTACTTGGGACACCTCCTTTCTATAATTAAATTTTCCATGAAGAAGCTTGCCATCATTTTGTTGGATGCCAAAGAAAACATGGTTTCTATAGGCCAAGTATTCACTGGAGAAAGAGAAGAAAAGGGATAGATTTTTCAATCTTGTACAGCAATAAAAACGTCCCTTTTTTCTAGTTTGAACAGCTTTGAGATAAATATTATGGCTGCCGTTGCGGAAGGATTTCCAGGCCTCTGGGAAGAATTTTTGTCTCTCTGAATACCTTGCATGTGTGCATGTATAAAATGCTCACTTTAACTTAATAATTAGACCTAAAATTCTACAGCCAGATATTACTTTGAATGTCTTAAGGAGTGATTGCCTTTAAGGTACAAATGAGCATAAGAGATGTAAGACTTTAGGTCTAATTAGTGTCACACAATTCAAAATTGAAGTTTCAATTCAAAAGCCAATATACCATATTAGATTTTAAAGTGGAGATGAGACCAATGCCTATATGAAGATTTTACAAGAGAATACTTGCCATATAAGTGCAAAGGATGCATGAGGATTTTTCTTACTTCGTATGGACTACTAATGACAAAAATATAGAATAGTCTTGGGTCCTGTTCAAAACGAGGACCTAAGAGTTGCAGTACGAAGCTGAAGGCAAATTGGATCCTAGTGGCTGAAAAATAAATTGCAGTGGATCATTCAGTTTAGAGTAGTGTCCACCTGGGGTCAAAAGAAAATCACAAAAGTAGTCCCATTGACAGGAATCTCCAAAGAACCCTTAAATCCCCATTGAGGGTTGACTTTTACCACCTGTCAAACCCAGAAAGTGGAAAGCCACTCAGCCTTATAAGAAATGCCCTGTATCTCACCTTTCCTCTTTAACTCGAACCTTCAATGGCCTAACATAGCAGCTACCAAGTGAAAAGGAAGGTAAGTAGGAAAAAAAGGAGGAAACTAAATCATAATGCTTTTATGATGGTACTGGCAACTAACTGACTAGCTTGTGGTAAGAGAAAAAGGTTTTAACTTGGGAAAAAAATTGAAGTATGGATTATCTTCTAATGGGCACTATCTAATTACTGAACCAAGACTATACCTAAAATTGAGCACAAAATCCATTGGATCCTCCCAAGTTTCCTTCCCGGGAGAGAAATATTTGTCTCAATGAACAAATTTTAAATTGATGGTGAGGTATGAGACAAAGTTGCACTTTGATTACATCACAAATTATGTTTGTTCAACATATGTATTGTAACAACTATTTATCCCTTTATGAGAGTAGGTTTACTCAAATATCCTCAACTAGGGTGGTTGTAAGGTTGTTGTGGTAGGGGAAGTGGGAGTGAGAGGGATTGGGGAAAGTTGGGGAAGAAAAATTAAGAAGAGGAAATATCAGGTAGCATCTTCTGGGCAGAAAAAGAAGGTGTAGGAAGAGTAAAATCAGCAAAGAAAGACATTGGAAGAATTTATTGAGGAAATAAATTAGTGAAAGTATGAATGAAAAAATAAGTTTAGTGAACAACTAGCAATCCTTCAAGAAATTAACTTTAACATTTTAGAGAGCATATAAAAGCCACAGCACTCTAATAAAAATTACTTCTCACTAAAAAGACTTATAAAACTTAAAAATAAGTTATTTCTTGATTTAAGCACACTATAATGTCATATTTGATTCTGTAGTAAATTCTCAAGTCTCTAATTCTTATCCATGATGTGAAATTCATAGGAGATGAGCCATACAGAACTTTACCTTCTGGAGAAATGTCAGAATCTGCCTCAGGGCATTATTTCATAGACATCATGTTGGTACATGTGTATTTTCTTAGAAGGCCAACCATGTTTTCATTAAGTACATCAAACAAATAAGAGGCTTTGGGAGATTGTGTACATAAGTAAACCAAAAGGGATTTGTAGCTGTCAAACTGACAAATGTTTTTATTTGCCATTTAAAAGTGTAATAGTATCTAAATTTGAATGTCTTTGCTCAAAAACCATTGCAGAGCCATGCAATGCCTCCCCAAAAGATTCAATTTTGGAAGCTCCTTGAGAGTAGACTGCCTTTTCCTTTTTCTTTTAACAGCTTTATTGAAGTACAATAGACATAAGGTAAACTGTGCATATTTAAAAAAAATCCTTTGATATTTTTTATATGTATACATCCATGAACCTGGCACCACAATCAAGATAATGAATTTATCCACCATCTTCCAAAATTCCCTATTGCCCCTTTGTAATTTCTTCTTTCTGCCCTTCTAGGCCTCCACTACACACAAGCAACCACTCATTGGCTTGTCACTATAGATTACTCTGCACTATCTACAATTTTATTTACATGGAATCATACAGATGTCTTCTTTTTTAATTATTTTAGGATTTATCCATGTTGCTGTGTGTATCAATAATTTATTCCTTTTTATTACTGAGTAACCTTCCACTGCAAGATAAACCACAATTTGTTTAACCGTTCACCTGTCAAGGGACATTTGGATTATTTCCAGTTGGGGGCTCCTTCAGATAAAGCTGATATGAATATTCACAAAGGTTTTATATGAACATATGATTTGATTTTTCTTGGGAGAATATCTAGGAGTGGAGTGACTGAGTCTTATGGTAGGTGTATGTTTAACTTCTAAGTTATCACCAAGATGTTTTCAAAAATAATTTACCATTTTATATTTCTACTAGCAGTGAATGAGAGTTCTAGTTGTTCCACACTTATACCAATACTTTATGTGATTAGTTTTTATTTTTTAAATTTTAGCCATTCTGGGTTTCTAGAGTTATTTCATTATGGTTTTAATATGCATTTCCCTAATAAATAATGATACTAAGCATATTTTCATATGATTATTTGTCACCTGTGTGTCTTGTTCGGTGTAGTGTCTGTTAAAATATTTTTACCATTTTTAAAATTGAGTTATTTGTTTTCTTCTCATTGAGTTTTTAGATTTCTCTCTATATTACATATACAACTTTATTACCAAACATGATTTATAAACATTTATCTAAGTGTATGGTTTATCTTTCTTTATCTTTTCAGTAGTGCATTTTGAAAAGTAGATGTTCTTAATTTTGGTAAGTCAAATTTTTCAATATTTTCTGTTATGAATATCAATTTTTGTATTTTAGCTGAGAAATCTTTTTATCCTGATTTCTTCTAGAAGTTTTATAATGTTAGGCTATACATTAAGGTCTGTTATTTGTTTTGAAATAAATATTTTATATGGTATGATATATGAATTCAAAGTTTCGTTTTGGTTTTTGGTTTTTGTTTTTTTGCTTATGGAAATCCAATTATCCTAGCTTAATTAATTAAAAAGACTATTCTTTCTTCATTGAATTGCTTTTGCACTGCACTAAAAATCAATTTACACATGTGTAGACTCTCTTTTCTGTTCCATTAATCTATTTGTCTGTCTTGATGTCAACATAGAAAGTAGATTTCTGCAACTTTAAAACAAACCTCGAAATCAGATAATCTTAGTACTCCAACTTTGCTTTTCTTTTCCAAAGTCATTTTATCTATTCCAAGTTCTCTCCATTGCTCTATAAATTTTAGAATCAGTTTGTTAAGTTTTACCAAATAGCCATGCTGATTTTTTTTTTTTAATTGAGATTTAACTAAATCTAAAAATCAGTTTGGGAAGAATTGACATCTTAATAACTATCGAATTTTCTGACCCATGAGCACAATATATCTTTTCACTTATTCAGGTCTTTCTAAATGACTCTAACGATATTTTGTGGTTTTCAGTAAACTTAGGTCTTGAACACTTTTTGTCAGATTTATTCTTAAGTATTTTATATTTTTGTTGCCATTTTAAATGACATTTTTTTTTTCAATTTTATTTTGTTTTTTGTTTTTAGTGTGTAAAAACAATATAATTTTTATGTTGATTTTATGCTTTTTTTCACCTTGTTAAACTTACTCATTATTTCTAGTAGCTTTTATTATAGATTCAATCAGATTTTCTACATAGATGATCATGTAATATGTGAATAAAGACCTGTTTTTTCCTTTTAAATTTGGAGGCCATTAATTAATTAATTAATTGATTGATTGATTAATTAATTTTACTTTATTGCATTGGGTCTAATGTCCAATATAATGGTGAATAGAATGGGTTAAAGTGTATATCCATGCCTTGTTCTTGATTTTAAGGGAAAAGCCTTTAGTGTTTCACCATTAAGCATGATGTGAACTGTAGGATTTTGTAGATGTCCTTTATCAGGTTGAGGACGTTTTCTTCCATTCTTAGTTTGCTAAGAGTCATTATTTTTTAATCAAGAATAGATGTTGAAATATGTCAAATACTTTCTCTGTACCTGTTGAGATGATCATATGTTTTTTCTTATTTTATCTCTTAATATGGTAAACTGTGCTGATTGAATTTTTAATGTTAACCCTTATTCTGTGGATAAATCCCACTTAATTATGATGTAGCAAAACTTTTTATCTATTGTTGGATTCTATTTGCTAAAATTGCATTGAGATTTTTAAAATCTTTATTCATAGATGATATTGGTATGTGTTTTCTTTCCTTTTTTTTTTTATAACGTCTTTTTCTAGTTTTAGTGTGAGGATAATGTTGGCCTCCTAAAATGAGTTGAGAAATATTCTCTGACCTTCAATTTTCTGAAAGAGTTTCTGTAAAATTGATATTATTATTTCTTAAGTATTTTGCAGAAATTTTCTGGGAAGTCATCTGGGCCTGGGGTTTTCTTTGTGAAAGGATTACTCACTCTTAATTCAATATCTTTAATTTCGTTAATAGATATAAAGCTATCAGATTATTTACTTTCTGAGTGATCTCTGGTAGTTTATCTCTTTCAAAGAATGTATTCATTTAATCTCAGTTGTCAAATTTATTGGCAAAGTTTGTTCATAATATTTCCTTATCATAATTTTAATATATTTAGATTATTTAGTGGTGTCTCTAATTTTATTCCTGGTAATGTTAATTTGTGTCTTCTCTCTTATTTTTTTTTTTGATCATTGTGGCTAGAAGTTTATAAATTTTACTGATTTCGGAGAAACAGTTTTTTTTCCTCTGCTGACTTTTTGTTATCTATTTCATTGATTTCCTCTTTGAACTATATTATTTTCTTTTTTGTGATTTCTTTGGGTTTTATTTGTTCTTTATCTGTTTTATAAGGTAGAAACTGAGGTTACTGATTTGAGGTCTTATTTTCTAACATAGGTGTTTCTCTTTACTTAGCTTCATTCCATAAATTTTAATGCATTGTGTTTTCATTTTCATTTAGTCGAAATGCTCTTTAATTTTCTTTTCTGGCCTATAGTTTATTTTGAAGTATGCAGTTTTGTTTCCAAATATTTAGGGATTTTTCAAATATCTACCTATTACTGATTTATGTTTAGTTCTATTGTGATCAGAGAACAAATTTTGTGTAACTTAAAATTTTTAAAATTTACTGAGACTTTTTTTGATGCATTATAGGATCTATATTGGGAAATGCTTTATTTGCACTTGGAAAGCATATTAGTCTATTGAGTATTCAACAATGGTAGATAGCTTTAGGATTTATTAGTATACATCTTTAAATTATTAGAGTGTACTTCCAAGTGATATACCATTTCTTGTATGAGAACCTTAGAACAGTATTTCTCCATTTCTCCCCTCCTAGACTTTGTGTTATTATTGTCATAAACATTGCTTCTATATATGTTATAAACTCAACAATATTTTATTATGTTTGGCTTAAAACTGTTATATTTTTAAACTTTATATAATAATGAAGAGTATTTATATTGTAGTTCTCATTTTTTGGTGCTCTTTGTTTAGACTTAGATTTTCATCTGGTATCATTTTCTTCTGCTTGAAGGATATCCTTTAATATTTCTTATAAAGAAGGTTTTCTGGTGATAGATTCTTTTAGTTTTTGTATCTCTGTCTTAGAAAGTCTTTATCTTAGAGTTTTTTATTTTGTTCTATGTTATGGTACTTATTTACCACAAAGTATTTTAAGCACCTAAAGGTTTTCTTTTAATTTATTAAGTTTTTAAAACATTGTTTTTTTATTGTGGTAATATGCACAAAACAAATTTGCCATTTTAATAATTTTAAAGCTAAAATCGGATTAATTACATTGACACATCTACGACTTTCACCACTATCTATTTCCAAAATTTTTCATCACCTCAAACAGAAACTGTACCCAGTGAGCAATAATTCTCCACTCCCCATCCTTCCAGCCTCTGGTGAGTTCCAAGCTACTTCTGTCTTTATGAATTTGCCTATTTTAGATATTTTATATGAATGAGACCATGTAATATTTGTCTTTTTGTGTCTAATTCATTAGCATGATGTTTTCAAGAGTCATCCATGTCATAGCGTGTATCAGAAATTCATTTATTTTTATGACCAAATAGTATTCCGTTGTATATGTATATACCACATTTTGTTTATCTATTGATCTGCTGATGGACAGTTAGGTTGTTTCCACGTTTTTTCTGTTGAGAATAATATTACCATGAACATTGGTGTATAAGAATCTATTTGAATCCACATTTTCAATTATTTGGTATACATCTAGCAGTAGAACTTCTAGGTCTTTGGTAATTCTGTTTCACTTTTTTGAGGAACCATAAAACTCACCTTTGGTTTTGAAAGCTATTTTAACTAAGCAAAGATTCTAGGTTAATAGTAGTTTTGTTTTCTTTACTATTTTGTTCCTTTTAGTACATTAAAGATGTTGCTTCACTGTCTTCTGGCTTGTGTTATTTCCAAGTTGGTATCTGCTGTCATATTTATTTTTATTCCCCTAAATATAATGTCTTTTCACTCTCTCTGCTTTTAAGATTTTCTCCTTATTACTAGTTTAAGCAATTTGGATATAATGTGCCTTTTTATATTGATGGGATTTTTTTCTTGTTACTTGTGCTTAGGTACATTGGGCTTTTTGGATCTGCACATCTACAGTTTTCTACTAATTTAGAAAATGTTCTATTATTATTTTTCAAATATTTCTTCAGTTTTCTTCTCTTTCTTTTTTCTTCAAGCACTCCAATTACATATATATTAAGACTCTAAAGTTTTCTTCTCACTGACACACTTTTTTGTTTGTTTTGTCATTTCCTCTCTGTGCTTCATTTTGAATAGTTTCTATTCCTATGTCTTCAAATTCAATAATATTATCTTCTGCCATGTCTAATCTACCCTTAATCCTACCTAGCATATATTTAATCTCAGACATTGTTGCTTTTATCCTAAAAGATCAATAGGGTCTTCGTTATATCTTTTATTTCTTTATCTAACATGTTAAATCTTTTGTCTAGCTTCTTGAATACAAAGAATTCACTTATAATAAATTATTTAATGTTCTTGTTTACCAATTTTCTCATCTGTGTCATTCCTGGGTTTGTCTTAATTTTTTGCCGTTTGTCCTCATTATGAGTTGCATTTATCTGCTTCTTACAAGCCTAATAATTTTTATTGAATACCAGACATTGTGACTATTCCTCTGTTCTTAAAGTTTGTTCTGGGAATTCAATTGAAAATAGTTTCATTCTTACAGATTTTAATTTTAATTTTGTTAGGCAGGATCAGAATAAGATTTAGTTTAGCGCTAATCTTGTCGTACTATTGAAACCAAACCTTTCTGAGTACTTTACTTAATGTCCTGTGAATTACAAGTTTTTCACTCATAATTCTGACAGAAACAGACACTATTCCCAGCCCTTTAAGATCTCTATAGTTTCCTCTAATCCTTTCAGTAGTTCTGTCTGTCATCTCATTTACTCTTACACATATACTGATCAGAATTCAGACAAATACTCAAGGGAGACCCTCTGCAAATCTCTGGAGTTTTCTCTCTGAACGGCTCTTTCTTCTCCTTACTCTTTTCTCCCCTAAGGTGGCTGTGAAATTCCTAAATTCCTAGCAAGCTCTTTGTGAACTCAAGGAGACTGCCAACCCCTCCTGTGTCCTTTCTCTCTACACTGAAACCTAAAAAATCTTTTCAGATAATAAGCTGGGGCAATTATAATGTTCACCTCAATTGTTCCCCATTTCTTAGAGAGGGATCACTGTTTTCGTTGTTTGATGGCCACTGTTTTGAGAACTGTAGTTTCATATACCTTGACCACATTTTGTTTGTTTGTTTGTTATTCAGGTGGGATTGTAAATACAGTCTCTGTTATCCCAGCTTGGCTAGAAACAGAAAAAAGTTATCTTTATTTTTTTCCTTTTTCCAGCTTTACTAAAATTATTCCTTAAATGATTGTGTGGGGGAAATGGCACATGCAGTTAGAATGCCTTAATAAACCACACTGTGTAAATGGAGTCTAACATTTTAATTAATACCTGCTAAAAACTGAAAAAAAAATGTTTAAATAATACAGATATGTCAAGTAATCAGAACTAGATTTCAATTAAGAATATCAACTCTATTGAAACTGGACTCTTAATTCTAAAATTGAAAACTTCTTTTCCATGTACATAGTCTCCAATTTCTGCTTCAACACTTCTAAGCATAGGTAATTTACTACTTTGGAGGTTAATCAATCCCTTATTGGATGAGCTTTAATCATTTTACTGTTTCTCAACAACCACTTATTGAGTGTATTGACTTGGCCAGGCAACATCCTAGGCTCTGTCTATACAAGAATAAATAGAAAAAACTTTACTCTCTTGAAGTGCTCTCATTGTAATATAGTAGCCAGATATGTAAATGAATAGTAGTACAATTGCTAAGTTCAACAGTCAAGGCATATTCAAAGTATACATTCTCTCTAAAGGCACAGAAGCTTAAAAACTGTGGCATATTGAAAAACTATAAATGGTCTGATTAAACTTTAATACAGGGGGCATGTTGAAGAAAAGCATAAGAATGAGATTTGAAAGGAAGAGGAAAATCAAAGAAAGAAAGATCTTGAATATCATTTTAAAGAATCAAGGCCTTAATTATGGACAAAGGACAGAATTCTTGAAAGCTGTTAAGGAGGTATGCTATGATCAAACTTTCATATTACATTAATTCCTCTCTAAAGGAAGTGTCAGATGGGTTAGCAGGAGTCACCAAATTATAGTCCATGAAGCAAATTCAGCCCACTACTTGTGTTTTTTTTATTATTATTATTTGTAAATAAGGAGTTATCAGAACACAGCCACACTAATTTGTTTGCATATTGTGCTACATTGATAGACTTGAGTAGTTACAACAGAGACCATATGTCCTGCAAAGCTGAAAGTATTTATAATCAAAGACTTTACAGAAAAAGTTTGCCGACCTATGTATTAGGGCGACTCAAGAATGATTTTAGAAACTAATTAGAAAGGTTTTAGCAATAATTCTAATGAGGCACTATAAGAGCCTGACATTTAACAGTGTTTCTCAAATGTTTAGCATCATTGGACCACAATTTTCACCATTTCCTTCAGCACTAAATCAAAATCAGGAGGCATTTTGTTAACCACCAACTGGTATCTGCGAATAAAGCAGTATGTGGGCAAAGCAGTGTGTGGATTGGCAGTGCTGCTTTATTCTTTCAGCAATGCCTTTCTTTATTCACACATTGCTTGTGCTCCCTCAGAAATGAGCCTGAAGTACCTTCTCCAATCTACATTGGCTCATAAAATAAGTATTCTTCTTCTTCTGTACTTTAGGTGTTCAGAAGTGAATATAATAAGTTATTGAGTATATATATTTCCCTGCACATATACTAAGAATGGATTCCCACTCTGTAGGTTTCATCCAACTGTAAGTCAAAATATCTTCATAATCACCCAATGTAGTATTTCGCTTCCTGATTGTGTGCTATTGAAATACAAAGCCAAACATTGTCATTTGGTAAAGAAAATTGCCAACAGCTTGCCTTGTTTTATTCTAAGCATAATATTTGTCACTTTGCAGATGGTTTTATGTTCTTCTTGGCAATGTGTGACTTACAAATGGTTTTACTATAAAGGAAAGTAATTTTGATCATTTCTTATTTTAGCAGAAAAAAATCATCAATTTAATGCTAAAAAGCATGATTATGTGATTGTTCTGGAGAAATCTGGTTTACAAGTGAGGTCATTTTGCTTTTTAAATGGCATAAAAGTTTTCATAGTTTTATGTGACTATTTGATCATATTTTATAACGGGCAATATCCTGAGGATTTGAATGGTCTCTAGCTGGTTAAATAAAACCCAGTTTTCAGATATTAGTTGTTGCATTTTGTATTTCTAGTTTTCTTTGTCATTTTCTTTACAGACATCATGATGCATTCTCTTATTGCTACACATAGATATTTACCTTTTATAATTTCACTGGAGTATTGTTCAATATTTAAAACTATAGCATTGTTCTGAGTACTGCTATTTGATTTTCAAGACCCTTGCTTTTCAATAACCAACTTTTGAGCCATTTATAATTTTTTTAAAATGGGGACTTAATACAATCTATTTGTTAAAATTTTTAAATACAGATTTAATATTTGTGAAATATACAAGAATATGAAAAATTAATCAAGATGAATTGTTTCTTGATAAACACAACTCAAGGAAACTGATAAACTCATCTTTTTAGTACTTTCACGATCTTTAATAAAGATTATTAAGCAAGTGCTAAGATTTTGATGATAATCTTAATCAGCTTTCTTTTTTAAATTTCTAAAATGTATGTGAAAAAAATTGCACACTGAGTTTTGTTTTTTTGTTTTGTTTTCTTTTCCCTCAAACTATCAAACTCTCTGTGGATCACTTGATCAATTGACCATTCTTTCTTTGAGAACCACAGTTATAAACTGTGGTTAATATTTCAGCAACATATAAAAGCTACATAAAAATCTTACTTAACAGTCTGGCTAGAATGACATATTTCAAATTAAGTGAAAAATGTATACAAATCACATTTAATGAAATATAATAAAAATTTCAATGTAAAGACTAAATAAAATTAAATAAATAGATAGTTATTGATCATTTATATCATTGCTTATATGTTTATTTTCTGTTCCATTCCACAGGATTTAAAGAAACTTACATAAATATTGGTAATACAAAAGGATACTATTAATACACCAAGGTATCTGATTGAAAGGGAAATGTGATTGAGAAAAAAAATCCATTAGGCCATAGACATGCAAAAATACATAGTGTTTCTATGTTAAGAGTATTAAGAGTATTTGGTCTTGAATTTGGTTCAAATTTTCTGGTGGCTAAAAGCAAAATCATGACATTATTTATCTGGAAAAATTGCTGCTGGATTATCCAATATCCAAATGAAGATGTCAGTAACCTATCTTTCTCTTTAAAGTTCCACTGACAAAAACTTCCTCTGATATCCTCCTATAGCAGTTGGGCTATTTTTTATTCATTCATTGCTTAATACGATATTACTATAATAAATAATAAATGTTGAATAAGTCACACCCTCTACTGATTTTATTCAATTTTTAAATTTATTATTCAAGTTTTAAGATGTTTTAAGATAATCACCCCAAAATATGTATCTAAGAAAAGATTCTCTTATTAAAAACTACATGTTTGGTGGGCTGGTGGAAAAGGTATTTGAAAATAGTCACACTTTTCTTTTCATCTTGAATTACATCTCATTACACTAAAAGTAGGACTATTTTTCTTCCTTTATATGATTATGTAATATTTCCAAAGAGTTATAAATATGCTTTCATACTTCTTTATTAAGAATGAATTATAGCAAAACAAAATTGAGAAAAATATATGATTGTTAGGCTCTTTCTTGAATACTCAGTTGTATTAAAATAATCTCTCAATCAAAAATTAATTAATTAAAGTAATAATTTTCAATCCAGACCTCAAGAATTACCTATTTTCTGGTTTTGGCCATATTTACGTTATCATCACTGTTAAGTATAACATTAACAAAAACACTCAGAAAAATTAACATATGTTTCAGTGCCACAGGTACAGGCAGTTATGATACATCCAGAGGCTAATAATTTGGCTGATCAGAGAACATATGGATACTTAACAAATTAATTATAATAGACTAAAAATAATTGAGTAGAATGGACTTGATAATCATTTAATCTCTAAGTAAGAGGTGTCACCGATTCACAAACTAAAGTCATTGGATGCAATGTAATGTCTATTTTCCTCCCTGTTTTAAAGACTTGGATATTAAAACAGAAATGTTGAAGTTTTAGAACTGAAGGAACAGGTCTGAATATAGAAAAAAAACTTTTGCCTAGAGAGTTTTATAGAATTATGATATTTAGAAGTTCTAGTACAAAATCTTATACCAGTAATATATCTCTAACGCATCTTAAAGCATTTCATACCTGAATACCTAGCAGCTGTATACGTAATTGTAACTGAGAAGATGCATCAGAAGATTAATAATTAAATAAGTATAACATTAAATTCAGGACCTACTCTAATACACCTTCAAAAGTGTGTTGTCTTTTTTATAGTAAGAACAAGAAGCAATATATTAGTAATAGGTAAATATTATAGTAAGTATAGCTTATACCTGAGGATTACCACTCCCCAGGGAACTGATATTTAATTTGTGTCATAATAATAACAACCTAATGAACTTCACATCTTTCAGGAGAGCTTAATAAACTTCAAAGAAGACAAAACAAAAATGTATGAGTAAAAGTACATCCTTAGCTTTTCATTAGGCAAAATGAGCATGAGTCCTGGCCCAGCACGGCTTCCAAAGTTAGCACTCACAACTACAAAGCAAATGTATGCAGAGAAATGTACAACAAAAGACATAGCTTTTAAAGCTCCAGTTGAGTTTTCACAAATGTTGCTTACAAAAGCCACCATTCTCTGTGTTAACAAAAAGTTGTGGATCCGTTCTTCACTAAATCCTCTTTTCATGCATAATCCACCTTGTGCACTTTAGCTCGAGTGTGTTTTATCTGATCTAATCCTAGGCGCATTCACTCTCAGATAGAAGAAACAGGATTATTTCACACTTAAACGAGGTCCAATCTTTATGTGATCCGTAAGAGGACACCTGGCTGATACAGAATTTAAGCAAAAGATTAACCAGGTGCTCAAGGCACATAATGATTTTAGATATAATAAGTTTCTGATAAAAAGAATGACTGTCAGACCATGTCAAAATGCATTTTAAAATGCACACCTTTCTATTCTATACAAGTCTATTATGTAGATATTTTAACCATGTGATGTTTACACACCTATTTATTTACATGAGTATTCGTTTCGAAAATTTGGACACTTTATTAGAAATTTTGTAATCTAAAGAAAGTGTGCACATCCTGCTGTCTTTCATATTCAGCACATCCACAGATTAAAATGACTGAGTGTTGAGTAGGGCTAAGCTTTGTAGCTTAGTGAATTATTCCCTGATTTTTTTCATTTAATGCAGTGGACAAGAAAGCTCAATAGAAAATAATCTAAGCCCCCATGAAGCTAGAAAACATGGATTAGTATGAAGTCTAGCTTCCTTGGCTTAGCTCTATAGGACCATTACACTAAATATGTGTGTGTGTGTGTGTGTGTGTGTTTGTGCGTGTGTGTGTGTGCATGTATGGGTATTGTCTGTGTATGTGTATGTATATGTGTGTGTGTGTACATATATTTTACATCTGTTGAGTGTGTCCATCCACATTTTCTGTGGATCTTAGAGTTTCCACTACTAATATGTTGAAGGATCATATGTAAATATAGTCTTCTGATTCCAGAGTCTGTCTATGTCTCATATAAAAAACATTAAATAAAGCCAGTCACAGCTATAAAAGTATTCTCTTGACTATAAAATCTATGTAAAAAGTTTATACAATTGTTATATCTTTTTCCCTTTGAAATTTGTATAGATATTTTTAAGAGAAAGAGAGTGTCACAGTACTTAAGGAAGATAGAGAATAATAGTACACTGATAAATACCTTGTAGAGTACCTCTTGGTTTTTACATCTGCATCAGAAAAATGGAACATGTGAGAGATATTGGAAAGCAATTCTTTTTGGATATTTTAGCACATCAAAATTTGTTAAATAAAGTTAATCATCCAAAGAACTGAAAATCCAAGTCTATGTAGAACTCATGTAGATCAAAATGCTATCTCTTTAAGAATTACTCACAAAAGTTATATCTTAAATGATTAAAACTTACTCATCTCCCTGAGGCTCAAATTCTTTACCTGCAAAATAAGGGAGTCAGACCAATTCTTAATTTCTTTTCTTTTTTCTTTTTACTGAATATTACTCTCAAATAGATAAAGATCCATACTTTTTGTTATGAAAGAATATAGTCCAGATATTTACCCTTTTTTAATTTATTTTTTTGGAGAGGGTGACATTGATTAACAAAATCCAATAAGTTTCAAATGTACCAGATATATTTACTCTGCTAGTAACTTATAGTGATACATCAATTAAAGAATCTCCTGGGAACAAATACATTTTATAGCAAAGTATCAGTGCTATTAAAATGACAAGCTTAACCATTTCAGTTATAAAGAAATAACTAATCTCTTTCTTCAGTAACATATTGGCAAGACAATAAAATTATTTTACTTTAAAAATAATTGTGTAATGTTGACATAAGAAAGAAGATATATATTTTTTAAATAATCTGTATAGCCTTGGAAATTATATGAATTTTTTGGCCTTTCTTTTGCTTCATTTCTTACAGAGTTCTTTTTGATGTCTAGGATCAGTCTGTGAATGAATATGAAGAGAAAGCCTGGACATTAATTCTCTGTTGGCTCATTCATTAATGAAATAAAAGAAGTACTTAAAGTATATGTATTTCACTGTTAAAAATACTCCCAACTTTTTAGACAAATGTACCAAGCTTGTACTATAAACAAAACACCTTACAAGGTTTGAAATTTTGGAATGTACAAAAATTTGTTCTGATTGAACAGATGTTTGTTTTGATTGGCTGATAGTCATGGTACACTAATTGTTAAATGTCTCCAATGTTACATATGAGTGGAGGCTAGTAATCACACAGACCATGGTTTCCATAAGGTTATATTCTTAACCATTAACCAAATAGTATTCTGTCATGATCATGTCAATGGCTATCTCAGAATGCCTAACATATTTAATTAGGATTCAATGAGGCTTTAGAAATACATGGAAAGAAGACATTGGGAAATTAAAGTGTATATTTATATATACATGTATATATACACATCATAAACATGTATATATTAAAAATTTATATATTTCATACATAAAGTTATATATTATAATGCATACAAATATATATATAAGCACATACATATACATATTATTACCTCATCTTATAAAAGAAATGGTTACTTTCACAGATGACAAAAATAAGCACAAATACATAGAAATTGAAAATAAATTTGCAAAACACTGTAATACACATATATTAGCATTAATAACATGTAATATAGAAAAGGAGAACTTCATATTTTGTCAGCATGCAGAGCCCAGTACACCCAAGAGAGACTTAATTAAGAAGCCTCTAAACTGCAAGTTTATTAAATGAGCATCCTAAAGAGGCTAAATTCTTTACTTTTAAATATAACTTTGGAATTCTATCCTGCTGTTATTTACAGTTATGATCATTTGTTTACCAGAAATATACAATTTGCAGTTTCTACGTATACATTAGATGAGATTACATTTAAGTGTGTTAATTTCTTCTAAACCAGAAATATCCCATTGACATCTATTTATTAAGCATCAATATGTTTGAAAATATTTTTCTTATAATTGAGAAAAGTTCTTTGCAGAAAATTTGACAAACCCAAAAATCTTTAAAACTGCACAATATTGCCAAGCAGAGAAAATAAGTTATAATATTTGCATATTTTTATTGTCTTATGTAGATGCATACACACTTATTCACATATATATCTATATCTATCTATCTATCTATCTATCTATCTATCTATCTATCTATCTATATATATGTATACACAAACAAATACTATTTTGAAAGCTGCCAATATTTTTGTTCTGGTAAATTGGGGAAAGGACAGACTTTACTTTGGGGACATACAAATCTTTCATTTGGCAAAACACTTAATAACCCTTAGCTATTCAAAGATAAAGATCTTATTGTGGTATGGAGAGTTCAAGATTATGAGGAGCTATAATTTTCTGCGTAATAATATAGAAATCTCTCTACCTTGGTGTCCCTGGTTGTGTCTCCATGTATATAATGAAGAGGTGGCCCAGAGACTTGAGCTGAAGATGAAATGTTTTGACTTTATACTCTCTTTGCAGAGAATTCTTGTTGACTCTGAACACCTGTCTTCTTCTTTTCATTAACAGAACTTCAAATTTATTCAGGAGGCACATGACCCTGCAGCCAAACAGGCCATCTAAATAACTTTTGTCCAGTGAGATGTAACAAGACCTGTGTAGTCCTATCAAAGTAAATGTTTATTCAGGGGAGTGAGCAGACTCTTTTTCCTCCTTCATTCTATGTGGAATAGGAAAGTGACCATTGGAGTTCAAACTCTAGCTTGGTAAAGAAGCGAAATATGGTCTTGGTCTTCCATTGCAGCCTTGGACAACTGCCTCTTGAATTATCTTACACTGTTATTTGGAAGGTTACTCTTAGAGCAATCATTTCATGACTGAAAAATTCTCCCCAGGATAGACGAAATCGGATAGAAGATATTTAGGGGCAAAAGCAGTTTGATTAGGGAGAGATAGGTAGCCTGACTGCTGACAAATGACACAATGTAAAACAGTCAGACATGATCTTTTGAGGAAGATTTTTGTCTGTCTCCAGAAGTTGTGGTCCTTGGTAGGTAATTTGAAGTATTT
>NW_006440638.1:6524746-6535987 GCF_000325575.1 Pteropus alecto | reverse complement strand
TTAGATTTTTTTAGGAATGTAGGGTGTATCACCTGTTTACACTTAGAAACTGGAGAAGCAGTCGTAAAAAAGTAAAAGGTTATCTATAGTAATTGCAAGAGTGATCCAAAGTGAGCTGAGTGGCTGACTTGATAAGAAACAACAAGGATGGATTTATGTTTATGTTGTTTTTCAATATGAATCGAATCTTTTTCAATGTCTTTTAGCTTATTTTGAAATAGTATGTAATAGTTTTGATGTTTTCTTAAATATGCCATTATACCATGCTTTTGTTTTTCTTAACATTATGCTATTTCTTTTCATTCTTCTTATTGTAACTGTGTGATATTTTACCTTGATGTATATTTGTTGCATATTTTATATGAATTTACTTCGTGTGCATTTTTAAAATGGTTCTTGGTAAACATAGCTTGCTAACTTCAAAAAGTTGTCCATTAATGTAAACTAAAATGTATGTTCACAAAATATAAATATTTATAAGATGTATAACAAAGTGATATGCATTAATTACAGGAGGATGTTTGCTTAAAGTAGGAGGAGGTAGGATTAGGGATTAAAATCAAGAGAATAAACGCAAATAAAACAAGAAAACAGGACCTCATGTGGACAAAAGATGATAATATGTCATGTATTGAGAGGTACCATTATTTATATCTCCTTATATCATATGGTTATATTCGCAACAAAAATTTTATGGAAAGAATGTATGTTCACAGTATAATTAAAAAAAAAAGAAATATAAGAAAATTAAAATAACCTGTAATTTTACCATTTAGATATAACCACTGGGGACATTTTGGAATAATTTTTCTTGTCTTATGTATGTGTGTGTATAGATATGTGTGTTCTACAATATTTATAGTCTCAGCTTTCGTATTTACATGAAAACCCACAATTTTAATCACTCTATACATCTCATGTGTTCTCACTTGATGTTACCTTATTTCTGAGTTTTCTAGCTCATGTTTATAATTGTTCTTTTGTATATTGAATAATTTTCTGAATGACTTTTTAACTTACTTTGAAACAGTATGTAATAGTTTTGATGTTTTTAAGTGTGAATTATAACACATTTTCATTGTCTTTAGGAATGTTATGCTATTCTGTTTTATTCTTCTCATTGTAACTTTGTATAGTATTTTATGTTTGTATAGTATTTTACCTTATTGCATATCTGTTGCTTATTTTGATGTAAATTTAGTGTATGCATTTTAAGAATGAGACTTGCTAACTTTAAGAGATAGCTTGCTAACTTTAAAGAACTCTTCATTGATGTAAACTAAAAGTGTCTATTGAAGTATGCCTTCAAAACCATGATTAATAATAATTGTGTAGACATTTACTGTCTGTTAGTATAATAATTTAACATTTGTTATTTAAATTTTACATCATGAAAATTAGCGATTGACTCCAATTTTTGCCATTATATGTAAAGTTGTGATTGGCATTCTTGTACACAGATATTGGTCCAAATAACTATACATTCCTAGAAATTGAATTATAAGTCATAAATAATGTATTTTCATTTTGCTAATTAAAAGAGTAAAAAGTTTATAAAACAGCAGGGTATGAAAATGTTAATTTTACTACTGTCATCAATAATTTGTCAATTTGATAGGTTAAAATTATATCTTTATTTTACTATATATTTCTCTCATGAAGAGTAAAGTTGAACTTAATCACATTTTGTTGGTCTTTTGAATTTCTTCTGTTATGAATTATCTATTTTGTAATTAATTTGATAAATTATTTTCTACCACCACCACATCTAAAATTTCTCTCAGTCTTCTTTTCTCACTAATTGGCATTTCCAACCACCCTGGTCCTATGCAATGAACCATAACTGTTCCTTGTGTGTCTCTCTCCATTATCATTTAAATTCAATCTTTCCCAATTTCTCTAGACTATTCCTCTAATAAAAATCTAAAATCTGCCCACTTTTCTCCATCTCCACAGTTACCATTCTAATCTAAGCTGCCTGATCTCTGAGCTTCCATTCCCTTTCTATCTATTGTCTACCCTAAAGACAGAGTGATTTTCAAGTATGGTTTCCCTAGTTCTTTATACAAAAAAAGACTTTCCCAAACACAATATGCTCTTGGATGAAATTATTACCTTCATTAGATTCTAATGCATTGTGCTTTATTATTCTTTTCTAGAAGTCAAGAAATTCTGGGCTGTATTTTTCCTCTGATATAGAAATTTTTTTGTTTCCTGTTGAAGGAGTATTCTGTGGTACAAAAGTAAAGTGCTTATTATATATATATATAGATTCTATCTTATGGTTTTCAGGTCTTCTATGTGCTCACTAACATTTTGTCCCCTTGATTTATTTAGATCTGAGCAAAGTGTGCTAAAGTTTCCTATTTTTGTTATGTCTGTTTTTCCTTTTACCTCCTATCGTTTCTGTTCTATGAAAGCTATACTGCTATTTGGTGAACAGATATTAATATCTTCACTGTAAATGGTAGCTTTTAGCATTATAGAATGTCCTATTTTGTATTGTTTAAATCTTCTTGGCCTAAATTCTACCTTGTTTTAGATCAAGATCATGGCCCCTGCTTTCTTCTTACTTGCCTTTACTTGCTATATTTTTCTTCATGCTTTCATCTTTAGCTTTTTCAATTCATTTTATTTTAGGTATCTTTTGCATACAGCATAAAATTGAATTTTGCTTTCTTAGTCAATCTGAAAATCTTTTTCTTATATAATGTAAGTTAAGTCCATTAACATGTATTGATATGACTAATATGGTTGATGTTAGTTCTATGACAAAGCATTATGTTTTATAAGTGTCTATGAATATATATACATATATGATATATATGTGAATATATATACACATATATGATATATATGTGAATATACATATACATATATGATATATGTGAATATATATATGTGTGTGTGTATATATATATATATTATCATATTAACTGTTTGCTTTGCTATCTTTTTTCTTATCACTCCCTTTGCTATTTGGGAACATTTAGACTCTTTTTCTAATGGGTGTTAAATTTGTACTAATATTTGCCTGTAATACTTTTAGTCACAACTTTGTTCTGAAACTATTAGTGTCTTTCTATTAACAATTAATGCCAGTAAATAACTGCTTCTCTTCTTCTTTCCTCATTAGTATAATTTTAGTGTTGATGTTTGTTGAGCAAACTATACTTAAGCTTCAAGTTCTTCATTTATTAGTTTAAGTATCTTTTCACTGCTGATACCAGTAAGAAGATCAGCAAGTTTATTCTACTTTCCTTTTATTCTACTCCTCCTCTCTTTTTATAATTGATTGCATTATTTCTCCAACATCAGAGTCTATAGTACTGTATTTTGCCATTTTTATCTCCATATTTTAGACTTTAAATGCTTACTGCTATTTCCCCAAGACCTCATAAAGAAGCTTCTTCACATACTATGTCTTTCTGAAGTTCTTTCTTTAGTAGATTCCTCAGGAAAGTTTTATTGAAATAATAGTCTTTCAAGTATTGCATGTTCATAACTCTTTATAGCTTTCATACCAAAAGGATGTCTGGCTGGATATAAAACCTTGGCTCACACTTTCTTTTCTTGAGTACTTTAACAACCTCATTTCATTGTTTTGTAGCTAAAAATGCTGTTGCTAAAAAATTTTATGCTACTCACATTTTCTTTCTCTTATTTGTTACTTGATTTGTATGTGTGGGTTTGTAGTGGTGGTAGAGGGTGTCTGAATTTCCTAAGGCAAAGTTTCCTTAAATTCTAATAGTTTTTGTAGGCTATATCTTGGGATTGATTGTTCTGGTTTCATGTACACAGAGAGTATGAACGCTTTGTAGGATAAATTCTTGTTTTTCCAAAAAGTTGTACTGAACTGTGGTTTTACTTCTGAATATATATTTTTTTTCCAATTCATTCTGGTATTTGTCAATTTTCCCTTCACACATTCCTATCATCTAGCCATATAACTGCTGAGATTTTGAATTTAAAAAATTTTTTTAAATAAATTTATTTAAATTAGTTTTGAGCATATAGTACATTGGTTAGACATCTATAATGTTCATAAAATGATCTCCCCAATTGCTCCTTCCTCCCCTAACCCTCCACTTAGCCATCATATTAATGCTAACTGCATTCTCTCTGCCATGCTTCCCATGACCAACTATCAACTACTAATTTGTACTTCTTTAATCCTACACCCATTCTTTCAGCTTCCCAACCCCCCTCCTCTCTGTCCATCACCAAATTGTCCACTATTTGTGAGTTTGTTTTTGATTAGTTTGTTCTTTTTGTTCCTTAGATACCTCATTTAAGTGAAATCATATTCTATTTGTCTTTCTCTATCTGACTTATTTCACTCAGCATAATGACCTCTAGATCCATCCATGTCATTGCAAATGGTAGGATTTCAATTTTTTTAATGGCTGAGTAATATTCCATTGTATATATGAACCATAACTTCTTTATCCAATTGTCTATTGATGGGCATTTAGGTTGCTTCCATATCTTGGCTCTTGTAAATTGTGCTGCCATGAATATTGGAGTGCATAGATCTTTACGAATTATTGTTTTGGTTTTCTTTGGATAAATACTCAGAAGTGCAATTGCTGGGTCAAAAGGTATATCCATTTTTAATTTTTTGAGGAACCTCCATACTGTTTTCCATAGTGGCTGTACCAATTTGCAATCCTACCAACAATGTATGAGGGCTCCCTTTTCTCTGCTTCTCGCCAACACTTGCTGTTTTTTCATTTATTGATGATAGCCATTCTGACAGGTATGAGATGATATTTCATTGTGGTTTGCATTTCTCTGATGATTAGCGACCTTGAGCATCTTTTCATATGTCTGTTAGCCATCTGAATTTCCTCTTTGGAGAAGTATCCGTTCAGGTCTTCCGCTCATTTTTTAATTGGATTGTTTGTTTGTTTGTTTGTTGTTGAGTTGTATAAATTTTTTATAAATTTTAAATATTAACCCCTTATCAGATGTATCATTAGTGAATAGCCATGGCAATCTTGAGAAAGAAGAATAAAGTTGGAGGTATCACATTACCTAATATCAAACTATACTACAAGGCTACAGTAATCAAAACAGCATGGTACTGGCATAAAAACAGATACATTGATCAATGGAACAGAATTGAGAGCCTAGAAATAAATCCACACCTATACACTCACTTAATATATGACAAAGGAGGTAAGAATATACAATGGGGTAAAGATAGTCTCTTCAATAAATGCTGTGGGGAAAATTGGACAGATACATGCAAAAAAAAAAAAAAGAAGTTGGACCATCTTCTTACACCATATGCAAAAATAGACTCAAAATGGATTAAAGCTTTAAATGTAAGATCCCAAACCACAAAACTTTTAGAAGAAAACATAGAAGTAACTTTTAGAAGTAAATTCTCTGATATTACTAATAGGAATTTCTTTTCAGATATATCTCCTCGGGCAAGGGAAACAGAAAAAAATAAACAAATGGGACCACATCAAACTAAAAAGTTTTTGTACAGCAAAGGAAACCATCAACAAAACAAAAAGACAATCTTCTGTTTGGGAGAACATATTTGCTAATTTTTCTTTTAAAAATTCTTTAAAACTTCTAACATTTTTTTACCTTAATTTGAACTATTATACTGGAGTTCTCATCTATTTAGAGGCCACTAACAGAAATTTCTAATAGATTAAATATACAATGTGAGAGAAAGAATCAAGGATGGTCCTAACATTTTGGGCCTGAGGAACTGGTAAGGTGACCAGTTAATTCTGGTTTGCTAAAGACTTCCCACTTTTAGCAGTGGAAGTCCTTCATCCTGAGAACTCCCTCAGTTCCTGGCAAGCTAGGATGGTTAGTAATCTTAGAAGCATAAGGAAAGGTATTGCCATCCCCTGAATCTATAAGCAGAATAGATTTTTATAGGAAGTTCAAGAGTCCACTTTTGGACATGTTAAGTTTGAGCTATCTATTAGACCGCTAAGTGAAGATGATGAATAAGTGATTGAATGTACACATTTAGAGTTTAGAGAGTGGCCTGGGCTAGAAATATAAAAAAATTGGAAGTTATTGATCTATAAATAATGTTTAGAGTCCTGAGTCTGGATAAGGTCATCAAGAGAATAAGTGCAGATAGGGAAAACATTCCAATATTAGGAAGTTCAGAAAAGGAAAAATTGAGCAAAAGAAGGTTGAGAAGGAGTGAGCATTGAGGTAGGATGAAAACCAGATAAGTTTAGTCTTCTGAAAGTCAAGAAAAAGTGTACTAAGAAATGGGGATGAATCAATTGAGTAAATACCAATGAAGGATCTAGTAAGGAGAGAACTGAGAGCTTGACTACTGAATTAGTAACATGCAGGTGACTCTGAAAAGTTAAGTTTGGGTGATTTGTTAGGCACAAAGGCATAATTAAAAGGGCTAATGGGAAATAGAAGGAGACAAATTGAAGACAGCACGTATGTATCATTATTTAAAGGAGTTTCGTAGGAAAATTTCAGAGAATTGGAAAGGCAGCTGGCAGGGAATTTAGTTTAAACATATTCCTAAAATGAGAGAAATAACAGCATATTTGTATACTACTCAGAATGGCCCAGTATATAGAGAAAAATTTATTATATAAAGGAGAGAGAGGAACTGCTGAAGTATGTAAAAGGGCATGGATTCCATAGCAAAACCACTTACTGGACAAATTCATATTTAAACTGACTACACCAGACTCATAAAAAAAAAAAAAAAGGAAAATAATAATTACTAGAGTTTGTGCTACAGACCCTCTAGATGCAATTTTAATCTACCAATATGCTTATTCAGTAGTAAATTGTTTAGAGTACAGAATGATTTAAAGGTATTACATAATCTTCAATGATCAGAAAATATTTGCATGACATTTTCTAAGGTAGAAGGCACTAAATGTGTATTTTAGAAGGCTTTCTAACCAATAAACATTGAAACAAAAATCAATTCTAAGGTAATTTTTAATCAACCAGAAAATTCCATTAACTTTATATCTTCTTTCACAAAGCTGTTATACTTCTATTGTTTCCAATTAAGCAAGTTATAATATTTTCTGTATTGAATGAGATCTATCTATAGTTATACTCTTCAGAACCTTCTTTGAACTCCCAGGTCCATGGACTACAAAATTTATTCCAGATATAAATATAAAGGTATTGTTTTTCTTTATGTTATTCATCCTCACTTCCTGGGTGCTTTTTAGGAACTACCAATTTATTTCGATATGTAATTCAAAGTCTATGTATTTTGTCAGGCATGCAGTTCTTTGCATTAGAGCTTACTTTAATAAACTCATCTAAATAGAATATAGATTTATAAGCAAAAAGAAGGAAGATAAAAACCAGACCAGATGATAATAAGTATATAAGAGACACTAATTAACTCTATCTAAATAAAATAAATTTGCTTTGTCAATATGTCACTTGCACATAATTGCTCCCCAACTTGAAGAAATATTCTATACATGATGACACTATTATGTTCTGTCATAAAAGTACCATTAATACAGATGAACAGTTTCTGAGCAAGACTTTCTAGCTGTCAGATGAAGGTATGCATTTTCATTTCCAGTTACTTTTCTAGTCTTAATTCCAATATTATTTTGTTATAATCATTTAAATGCTTTAGGCCATAATCTAAAAATAAGATAAATCAATGTCAGAGCCCTAAATAATTTATGTTATCTGAAAGATCCAAATACATTGTTATTTTACTTTGTTATGTAAAGTTTTATAATCTAGTTAAGGTGCTTAAATTTTCCTTTTCATGATGAATACAATAAAGTATATAAATTCAGCCATAATATTTCTAGATTTAAAAAGTAATCAAGAATGTTTAAAACAGGCAATAGAAACTTCATGTTTTTCTCAAAAAAAAAAATAAATAAATAACAAAATGAATAAAAAGAAATAAAAAAAATTCCATCCTTAATAACAGTTGAAAATGGCAATAATCACACACACACACATACAACCTCCGGAAAATATGTGCTAGATATAACAAACTTGAAGCAAATCAATGGAGGGCATAAATTTTATATGTAACTCTTTTATTTTTAATCTCTAAAAGATAATAAGTGAGATTAATCTCAATAGCATTATTACAAACTGAGGTTGAAGAGATGAGGACTGGAAAAAGTACAGAAATTAGCCATGATTCCTCACTTTGGCAGCACATATACTAAAATTGGAATGATACAGAGAAGATCAGCCTGGCCCCTGCACAAGGATGACACACAAATGTGTGAAGCATTCCACATTTTTATACACCTAGAAAAGTTCCGTTTTAGATATGAAGGAAATATAAAGACCCTTTCAGACAAAGAGAAGCTGAGGGAATTTTCCACCACAAGGCCTGCATTACAGGAAATACTGAAGGGGGTTATACTATCTGAAACTAAAAGACAAAAAAATACAAAACTGTAAGATGACTAACAGATAGATAGAAATAGGAATTGCAACCCTTATTCAGAATAGGATATTATAAACTTAAATATTACATAATGGTTACAAGAGGTAAAAACATTTGAAAAGAGAGGACGACAATAGCTACTATAACTCAGAAATAAACTCACAGCATAAATAAGAATAATTTGAGACAGCAAAAATAGAAAAGGGGAAAAGGTAAAGGTCTGAATTTGCAAAGGGGAATGGAGATAAGATATATGCAGAAAAAGGACTGCTGTATATATGAAAATTTCTTTTGCATGAATTTAATGGTAACCACATAAAAAATCTGGAACTGAGAAACATAACAGAAAAAAAAAACATAGAACACCACCAAACTAAAATAACAGACAGAAACACAAGGGCAAAGAAACAATGGAGACACTGAGCCGCCAGAAAACAAAAGATAAAATGGCTATTAGAAAACTTCATATGTCAATAATCACCCTAAATGTAATTGAACTGAACTCATCAATAAAAAGGCACAGAGTAGCAAATTAGATCAAAAAACAAAACCCAACAATATGCTGTCTTCAAGAGACACATCTTTGCTACAAGGACAGTACAGACTAAAGTGAAAGGGTAGAAAAAGATACTTCAAGCAAATGGCACCCAGAAAAAAGCAGATGTAACCTACTTATACGTGATAAAATAGATTTTATAATAAGGGTAAAAAATACATCAAGAAGATATAATATATCAATATATGCTCCCTATCAGGAAGCATCAAAATATGTAAAGCAACTATCAACAGAACTAAAGAGAGAAACTGACAAAAAAACACAATTATAGTATGGTAACTAAATACCCCACTGACAGCTATGGAGAGATCATCCAAACATGATTAGTGATTTTGCTAAAATAGAGGCAATAAAAATAAACTTTATTGAAAATATATGTTTTTAAATTATGCATGTCTATTTTATTACTTATCTAAGCATTGCTGACTCACCACCAAAACACCCAGATACGTACAATAATAAAATCCAGTTATTCTTTGAAATTTTCATGACTTTCCAGTTACATAAAAACAATTTCTTTATAATTATTTTTTCATTTTGTTTTAATGAAACTAATGTTTAAAAGAAAAAATATTCAATAACACTTGTTAAAGGTGAAAAAACAGACTTTATTCAGGACCATCAAGATAGATATGGGTGCACAGTAATGGGATTTTACAGTAAGTTAGAGAGACTAGGTTCAACTCCAAATACAGCATGGGCAAACGAGAATTTATAGCCAAAGTGGGAGGAGGTGGAGGGCAGTAGATGGAAAGTTACAGAGAGGAAACATCAGGTGTAAGGGAGGTTTTGGCTAAACTATACTAACAGGAGTCTTACCGAAGACAGTCCAAGGTGATCAGACATTTTGTTGAGATTGGTGGAGGATGAGAAACCTGATCAGAATTTGAGGGTGACCAAATATCAAGGGTTCTGATAAAACCTACTCAGCAGTGTTCTTGCTAAAACTACATTTTACAAGGAAGTTCACAGACATGCTTAGAGTTTAAAAAACCTGATTAATGTTTGGTCAAGCAAAGAGTTTTTGTCATATATTTATCAATATAAGATGATAGGAATATATGTAGTTGTCAGATCATTTTTAGAATTTTAAATAATTACTATATATTAGTATAGGATAGTGGGCCTCCATTTGTTCTTATCCTCTGGCCCCACAAAAATTAGAAGCAAACCTTCTTACTTTGCTTCAAGAAATGACAAAGCAGAATCTTCAGAAGAGACCTCAGCAAAGCCATTCTCTTTTCCTACCCAAATTCCTAATGAAGACATTTTTGAAGCAATTTTTTATTGTTGACCAAAGTTGACTGAGAAGAGATAAATACTATATAGGTGGAAATACATGACAGTCCAAATATAAGGTAACTCTAATGAGAAGGTCCAAAAAATTTCCAGCCGACTTGATTTCAAAACTTTTAGAGATATGGATCAAATAGTCAAATGTCTACTTTAAAAGTAATGTTCCTATTATAGTTAGTTACATGAATACATTTAAAAATTATGAGTAGATAGTAATTTAAAAATATTTTTTCATTCTCAACTTGTGAAGTAATTGTTCTCAAGCTTTTCACATCATTATATCTTCATCGTAGAGCTACTTTTTAGTCATTCATTTTTTCAGAGCTTATTATCTTTACTTCCATATGTCTTTTTTTGTTTGTTTTTTTTTAAGGTACAAAACAATTTAAATCCATTTAAGATACTACTAGAGGAAAATTTCTCCTAGACACAAGAAACTACTCAGGTACCATTAGGAGACTCATTATTTTGTCATTTTTTTAATATAAGTTTATATTTATAATTTCCACAAGAACTACTTTATTGCTTTCTTCATTTTTCTGTATTGCCTTTTTAAGAATTACTTTCAAGTTATAAAATGTTATTTATTATGACAGCCCACATTTATCATACAACCAGGAAGTAAGTGCTGAAAGCTTTGTGTGAGATCTTTCTAGCATTGACTAGAGTCATTCCAGGCTAAGATCTTTTCTCAAAACAATTTTTTTGTGGCTAAAAATCAAATAATTGACATATATTTTATTAAAAGAGAAGGTTTTATAAAAATTTATATTTAAATCAATTTCTACTTTCCTGAATGATATCTTTATGGAAAACAAACACCTCATTTATACCCAGGCATATTACACAGCAAATAAAAGAATTTGAGCAACAAGTCTTTTCACCTGTCACCTATAGGCAGGCTAAGGCGTTCTTACAGTGTGAAACTACTGAAATCAGGAAGACTCCTACCCTGGAATGGGGACAGATATAATTCATGGCT
>NW_006440638.1:6524264-6524731 GCF_000325575.1 Pteropus alecto | reverse complement strand
GATCAGAACACTTAACGATTTGCCGCTGTTCTATTCAGGCTGCCCTACTCCCACCACAATTTCCTTCTATGCATATGATAGGTAAGTGACTGAATATACTGTGTTCAGTCCTCCAGCTAAAGGTCTAATGGTTAATTAGGAGAGAGTTCAAGAAGAGTTTGCATACAAGGATCCTGGCCTAGTGCTGAGCTGCACCACAGCCACGATAAGAAGCTGGAAATAAACACCAATGGAGCCAGTGAAAAATCTCACCCAAGAAGAGAAAAGTAATATAACTAACACATGAAAGAAAAGTGAAGAAGACATTTCAGGACACTTACTCCAAAAAATAAAAGGCACATTAAAACAACAAAACAACAATAAAAAAAACTTCTAGACCTTAAGGAAATTTGGGAATATAAACTCTATGAATCATAATTATTCTTCTGGAACAATACTTAAAATAGTAGCAATATATATATATATAT
>NW_006440638.1:6462631-6524138 GCF_000325575.1 Pteropus alecto | reverse complement strand
ATAGGGGTTATCTTTAACATTTTCTTGTTAAGCATAATGCAGAACCTAATTAAAAGAATTCAGTCTCCTTAGCTCGACATACTACACTCTTTATAAGGGGGATCTCTTTTTTAATTCTTCAGCATTATCATCCACCACCCAGCATCACACATCTATGGGTTTGCACTAGTAATTGCCCCTACGTAGAATACCCCCTTTCACTAACTTCAATCCACCTAGTAAAACTTTGTTATTATTTAAAGTTTCAAACCTGCAAGTGTACAAGTATCATTTGAGGTACTTGTTCAAAGTGCCCCCACACCTTGAGACCCTGAGGACATGCGTATTTTTGATATAAATAATGGGCACAGCCCCGGTAATTTCAACACAAGCTGCACAATAGAATTACCTAGGATTTTGGAAGAGAGTCTAGAAGGATGCCCAAGATATTTGGACACTGATATGATTTAAGTACTTCTTCAGTAATTTTTTTCTAATATTCAACAAGAACTGAGAAGCATTGCACTGGACATTGAGAAACATGACTTTAAAAACTGTGTTCGGGCATCAACCCCTACGTGAAAAATTCCTTGATCTTTGAGACAGAATAAATCACTCCCTCCAACAAGATTGATTCCCTGCTGGAATAAAAGCCTTGAAAACAGCTATGCCATATTTGCCTTCAAACACATAGCCAAATTCTGTCTCTGTCTTTCTCTGTGTCTCTATGTTCCTGTCTCTGTCTTTCCCTCTTTCTTGCTCTCTCTTGCTTTTGACCTTTTTGGGAAAACCCTCTGGAGATAAAGGTAATATCACATTATTTGACAGTTGAGCTAAACGGTCAGAAATTCTCCTATCAAAATTCAATTAATCAATAGAAACTATTTTGGTCACTAAGCACCTATTCTGTTAAGTAAAAAAAATATAAATGGTTAAGAAGAGTCATTAAAGAATATGAACATTCTTTTCTTAGCTAAGAAACAATCTTCACAGTGTTTACTGCATGTCACCACCTCCTGAATACTGCTTTACTCATACTGTCATCCTGCAGCCTTGTCCTTCACTCAGAAGTGTCTGAGTCTGAAATTGCACATATTTTATTTAATAAAGGTCTCTATTTCTTTGCTCTGAAAACTTTCTTAAACATTGTTTTCTTCCTTTTTTCCTTCAGTATTATTAGATGATAACCAACATTTAGAATTAAAAAACTATTCTCTTAACAACTCTTCAAATCAAAGAAATAAAGATGTGTCCCTCTTAGCAATGTAAGGACCGTCATCTCAGCATTTTCTGGATGCTACCTTTTTTGCCATAACTGCCACCGAAAGGACTGGCCCTACTTTCAGCCCATTGGGTGACAGCCTTTTGAGTTTATACAGGAAAGCAGTGTATACAAGAAAATCCTTATAAATGTTCTTTTAAAGGAATAGAAACAGGTAAAGCAAAAACAAGAAAGAGAAAGCAGAAGTAACGATAAAAAACAAAAGATAAAATGTGGCTTTAACCATGAGGAACATAAAAAAGGGGAGAGATTGGTATAAAGGTGGGGGAAACAGGTCCAATGTAGAAAAGATTTTGCTTGAGAAAAGATAAGGTAAGCCCTAGAAAATTTTTTGAGGGACATAAATTGTGAAAGGAATATTGGAATAGTCATAAATGCCTGTGAGTATTCTCACATAAATCTATTCATAGCCGCGGAAAAAGAAAACATCAAGATAAGTGTTTTCTAATGCTACTAAATATTTTCATTAAACAATTATGTGCTTACCTGAACCTTGAACACATGCTGTTACTTGCATGAAATGTTTACCACACATACTTGGTCCAAAGGAGAAAAAAGCTGATAAAATTTAGCTAGATTGTAAAATATTCTATTATAATTCTATTATAACTCTAAAAAGCACAAATGTGGATAATATTTTTCATTTGTCAAATGTAAAAATAAATTTTAATTTAGATTCATTATTTCAAACTCCTTTCATATTATTTATATTGTTTAATTGTATATATTTATATATTATTATATATTATTTATATATATTGCTTTATTTTATTTATATTATTATTTACATTCTGCTTTTATTATTCTGAACTCTTCCACATTTATATGAAAGAAGCTGCCTAGGTTTGGAGAGAATATTCATCTAGTCATTACCTAGAGAAAATTAAGATTGTGTTTATAGGGAGATCGTTCTGATTTAATCATGCCGACATGAGATCTCTGTAGAAAACTGTTTAAAAGTGATTGAAAATTTCAGTAGTCCCAAAGCTATGTGAATTGAAACTTTAGGATTTCTATTGGCTTGATTCAACCCTATGTTAATTGAGAGATATAATTTTTGTTAAAATGACCCTGAACTGATAAATCAGACTTTCCATATTGAAATGTAATATGATGCCATTTCAAGAAAGCTTAAAATATTTGCTAAATGAGATAATTTAATACAAGGTAATCTGACTTCGGCCCAGAAGTCCTGAATTTTTTTTTTTTTTTTGGCATTATTTCAATACTGGCCAGCCATTCAACTTCTTGGTATTTCTTACTCTGACTCTCAGATCACAAATTGGAACCACAATTATAGTAAAACCTTTATAAAGGTAACACTATAGTAGTAAGGAGTTGTGTTTAATAGAGATCGTACAGTAGGCATCCATTATTTCTGGTTATCTCCAAACTTCTGAAACTCATTCTTATATTTTGGTAGTCCATAACATAGTGACACTTTCCAAGGCACATTTTTTTTTCTTTTTCTTTTTTTGTTTTATTTATTTATTTATTTGTTTGTTTGTTTGTTTGTTTGTTTGTTTTTATTAAGTTTATTGAAGTAACATTGGTTAATACAATTATATAATTTTCAGGTGTACATTATAATTTGACATCTTTATGTTCTATTGTACGATTACCACACAAAGTCCAGTTTCATTCAGCTACCATAAATTTGATCCTCTTTACCCACTTCATCCTCTCCCTACCCCTCTGTATCTGACCCCCTTTGCCCTACCTTTCCCCTCCTCCCCATCCCCTACCCTCTGGCAACCACTAGTCCGTTGTCTATGTCTCTGAGTCTCTGTTCATCCTGTTCATTTGGTTTTTTTTTAAGATTTATATCTCACATATAAGTGATATCATGTGATTTTCTACTTTTTCAGCCTGGCTTATTTCATTTAGCATGAGTATCTCGAGGTTCATCCATGTTGTCGCAAATAGCAGTATTTCATCTCTTCTTATGGCTGAGTAATATTGTATTGTATATATGTGCCACAGCTTCTTTATCCAATCATCTATCATAGGATACTGTGATTGCTTCAGTCCTGGCCACTGTGAATAATGCCGCTATGAACATCAGTGGGAAAGTATCTTTTTGGATATGGGTTTTCAAGTCTTTGGGGTAAATACCCAGTACAGGAATTACTGGATTATTTGGTAAATCAATTCTTAATTTTTTAAGGACCCTCGATACTGTTTTCCATAGTGGCTGTACCAATTTGCAGTCCCACCACCAATATATGAGTGTTCCTTTTTCTCCGCATCCTCTCCAATATTTATTACTTGTCCTGTTGATTATAGCTATTCTAATAGGTGTGAGATGGTATCTCATTATGGTTTTGATTTTTATTTCCCTAATTGCTAGCGATGTTGAGCACCTTTTCATATGTCTGTAGGTCATTTGTATGTCCTCTAGGGAGAAGTATCCGTTCAGGTCCTCTGCCCATTTTTTGATTGATGCATTTGGTTGTTTTTTGTTGTTATTGAGTCGTATGAGTTCTTTGTATATTTTGGATATTAGACCCTTATTGGAGGTGTTGTTTGCTAATATATTTCCCCATTCGAATGGTTGTCTCTTTACCTTGTTGATGATTTCTTTTTCTGGGCAGAAGCTTTTTAGTTTGATGTAGTCTAATTCATTTATTTTAGCTTTTACTTCCCTTGGCTTTGGGGTCAAATTCATAAAATCATCTTTAAGTCCAAGGTCCTTGAGTTTAGTTCCTATGTTTTCTTCTATGCATTTTATTGTTTCAGGTCTTATATTCAGATCCTTAATTTTGAGTTAATTTTGGTGTGTGGTGATGGACAACAGTCTAAATTCATTCTTTGGCAGGTAGCCTTCCAATTTTCCCAGCACCATTTATTGAAGAGGCTTTCCTTTCTCCGCTGTATGTTTTTGGCTTTTTTGTCAAAAATTATTTGCCCGTATAAATATGGGTTTACTTCTGGTGTCTCGATTCTGTTCCACTGGTCAGTGTGTCTGTTTTGCTGCCAATATCATGCTGTTTTGATTATTGTCACTTTATAGTATAATTTGAAGTCGAGCAGAGTGATGCCTCTAGCCTCATACTTTTTTCTCAAGATGGCGTTGGCAATTCGGGTTCTTTTGTGCTTCTATACAAATCTGATGATTTTTTGTTCTATTTCTTTAAAAAATGCCAATGAGATTTTGATTGGGATTACTTTAAATCTGTATAATGCTTTAGGTAATATGGTCATTTTAACTATGCTGATTCTTCCAATCCAAGAATATGGAATATCTTTCCATTTCTTTGTGTCTTCTTCAATTTCTTTGAATAGGGTCTTGTAGTTTTCATTGTATAGGACCATTTACATGTTTCATTAGATTTATAGCATGATATTTTATTCTTTTTGTTGCAATTGCAAAAGGAATTATTTTTTCCACTTCTCTTTCTGATGCTTCATTATTAGAGTATAGGAACGCTATGGATTTTTGAACGTTGATTTTGTATCCAGAAACTTTACTGTGTTTGCTTATTGTTTCTAGTAGTGTTCTTGTGGAGTCTTTAGAGTTTTCTATATAGAGAGTCATATCATGCGCAAATAGTGACACTTTGTCTTCTTCCTTACCTATTTGGATGCCTTTTATATCTTTCTCTTGCAAGGCTGAATTTTTAAAACCTGTTTACTCCTCCTTTGTGTTAGGTGCATTTTCCACTAATCAGATGCACTTGTATAAGATTTAATTTGGAAGTAAATATTGTGAAGAAAGAGCTAGGGCACCAGGTGTAGAGTGGCAGAGGGAGATATCTGAGACTGTGAGCGGTTGTGGTAGTTTTCTTGTCATGGAATTAAGTATGATTCTGGATTTGGCAACAGAAAAAAGCTTGACTTCAGTAAAAGTACTGTGGGTCTAGGGTGGACAGTGGCAGTTCTCCAGTGATGGAGAACTGATGAATGGAATTATCACTTTAGGTTCATCCTGCAATTTATTCCCTCGTCCTTTCCAAAAGTTTTGTTATATTTCTAATATTTCTTAACAATCACTTCTTACTTAATCTAACGACTAGATTCTGTTATCTGCAACCAAGTTTGTATGTTGGAATAGAGAATTATAATTTAAAAGTAGTGTATCTAATATTTGTCATTTCATTTTCCAGAAGGAAAAAAAAAAGATATATTAGAGATTTCTTCTTCCATGGGCAAACAATAGTGCTTTACTGATACTGTGTATACAGGACAGCATTAGTGTTAGAATAAGTGTTAAAATAATCAGACAAGTCATTACCCTCCTGCAGCATATACATCTCTGAAATGATTTTAAGTAATTAAATATTTTTAAGTAGGCTGATTTGTTGCAAATTAGAAAAAGTATGTTATCTATTGGTGCGCTCCTTGAAAGAGGTTGAGTAAATGTTATCACCTAGCTTTTCAAGTTCTTTCTTTGTAAAAAAAAAATTTACAATTGTCTTTCCTTACTAAACTTTGGAACATAATTTCTAATGATTCAATGGATGACTCATAGAGAATTTGAAGAGGAAGCTAACTGTCAAGCAGTCAGAAAAATGAAGAAGACAGACCAGGGTACTCTTTTTTTTTTTTTTCAATCTGAGCATACTGGGGAGGACCACAAAGAAAGAGATTCTAGTCTTCACTCCTTCACCTTCAGATAAATAATTTGGTTAGTATATGCATTTCTTTAAAATAACTCATTTATAGAAATGAGAAATCTGCATAATTTATTTCACACCCTAATTTACAGGTTTGACTCACCTACATTGTGGGGAGGGGTTAAAGTGTATGTTTATGTATTTCCTCATGTCTGTATTTTTGCCACTCCTGAAGCATATGTGGACAAATGCCACTCCCAACTAAGCCTGCATGCTTCCCAGTTTTCTGTATCTAGTAACACACCCCCACATGCTTCTGTGCATGTGTGTATATATAACTTTGAAAAATACATCTTATATTTTTCTTTCCATGACATCTATCACATTATACAATTAGTGGTTTCTAAAATCATTAAATTTTGCTTCTGGAATAATATACATAAATCTGTATATTTATACACAAACACAAATATAGTTGTGGTATGTATAATGAGAAAAAATAAAACTTAAGGGTCTTTTACTTAAAATTAACCTGTATCCAGTGATGATTTATGGGGAATACAGAGAATAGAATGTTATGTAATGCTAATTGTACAGTACAAGTCAGTAGTGATGTTAAAGTACATATTTAGGCATCTAGTCCCTCAGCTCCAAACACAAAACTCCATCTTCTCCTCCTCCTCAATACAAAATTATCTTGGGAGAACAGGAAGGGAACTCACAAAAATGTAGCAAAGTATATACAGCACCAGGGAAAACATAAAAAGTCGTTAGTGAATCAGACTTAAAGTTTATAGTCTTGTTTTTTTTTTTTTTTCAGTCTGAATTTCAATGGCCTTCCTATTTTTGTTACATATAAGTAAAGTGAAAGTTTTTATTAGAGGTTTGTTGACTAGCTGCTGACTCTGATATGCCTTAAATGGTGCATTGAGATCTTCAGCTGTCAGGTGCTGAAGAAATAGGAAGTATTCTTAGATTTTCAGTAACTATTCTCCAAAATTCTTAAAAATACATATTTTGAACTAAATATATTTGCTTTCTCTATCAACTAAATGCTGATTTTTTCCCCCGAAATAATATAGAATTTCAGAGGCTGTACATATATTTCTTTGTAGAACAAGACGGTCAATGAAGCAGTCACTGTGAAAACCTCATGAGAACAATTAAATCTCAGCAATTAAGTTGATGACTAAATTTGGCGGTAGAAAAATGTTAATGACATACTTTCTTTAGCTCTTTCTGGAATGGCTCACTTTCTTTATTCTTCCAATTCCTTTAATCAAAATGAATAGCCGCAAATGACTAAAAATTGCTTACAAGTGCCTAGAATGAGGACTTTGGCAGATATCGCTAGAAGGAGCCGAACAACATATTTTCAGAATGTTAAAGGTTCGAGTTCTTTTTTCCCTTGTAAAAATATTTTTAAATGATTAAAATATATTTCCATAAAGATTTTTTTAAAATAATAAATCTGAAAAAAAAATTAAACTCCATATATTTTGCTATTCCATTTTGATTAAGTTTTTACAGTATTTTACATGGGGAAAAGAAAGCATTTATTATTTGAGATCAGTGACCTTGAACTCTAAAAATGAAGTGACTAGGAGAGGCAGGAAGCAGCACCAATAAATGAGTCTATAAATGTGAGCTTTTGTGGTTGAGTGAACTTCAAAACTGTTCTTGATATGAAAAATCTAACTTGCCTACATAAGAGTTAATCCAAAATAGTGTTTTCCTAGTATTGCACAAAGAACAACTAATATTGCATGGTATTACGTAATATTGCATAATAGTATTGCATAAGGAGTAAATGCATCATCATTTATTTGTTCATTAAACAAAAATTTGAATACCTACAATGTGCCAGGGATTTTGCTAGATTCTGGAGCTACAGGGCAAATGCTCTACCTTGTAGAAGTGTTTATCAAGAAGTCAGATGCATGTTTTAAAATATTTATGTGAGTACTATGATAGAAATGTGTAGGGTATTCTGAGAACTAGAAGGAGAAACACCTCTTCCAGTAGGGGGCTCCTAGGGCAGCAAGGCTTTCTGGAGGATTTGACTACTCACCTGTCACTTGAGAAAATGTACGTGGGCCAGCCTGGATAGAAGATAGGAAAAGATACTCAGGGCCTAGGGAAAAAAAGCATGGAAGCAAAAAATCCTCTAGGCGATTTGTTAGTTGGTCTAAATATATTGATGCAGAGATGAGGACCTATTGTTAGAATGTATTTCATGTAGTATGTTTAAATTTGCTTTGAGAAACACAGGAGCAAATTTACATGCTGTGGTAATTGTTTGTTTGTTTGTTTGTTTGTTTGTCAATTTAAAACAGTTATGTGACTGAGTTTCTTTTTTTAGTAACAAGGTATGGTCTTTGGAGTATTTGGTTCTATCAGGAAGTTCTGGAGATTTGAACTCTCCCCCAAGCAAATTTTTCCTTGTAATGGACTTTCCATCTTTGGTCTACATTTTACCCTGAAATAGATGAAGCCTGTAGGCTTTCCACAAAAGCAGGATTTCTCAACCACAGCACTATTGACATTTGGGGACAGATAATTCTTTGTTGGGTTAGGGAACTGTCTTGCCCATTGTAGGATGTTTAGAAGCTTCCTTGGCTTTTATCCACTAGATACCAGTGAAAGGCTTCTCCTTCCCCCACAGTCATGACACCAGAATGTCTCCAGATGCTGTGAAATATTCTCTGGGGTACAAAATCACTACTGGTTGAAAACTACTGCACTAACATAAGCTATTTCAACTTAGTTTTTCTGCGGCAGTTTGGATAGAGCTCAAATGTTTTACTTTTAGTACAATATATTGAAAGATTATCAGGTAACTTGTACAAGGGCACCCAGCCACCAAATGCCAAATCACTCAAAATAAAAGCCCAAAATATACCAGATAGAGACATATTATAAAGGTTTTCTATTGGTGCCAGTATCATTACCCTTACTAGTGACATTGTCATTTCTTCCCCGAGCACACAAGGCAGGCCCAGCTACTCCATGATCTATAAAAAAAGTGGAATGAATAAATCTCCTTCTCATCTGAAGCGGTGCTACACTTTAATCCACAGTTCTCAGCCTCAGATGCCCTTTGGAACCTTCTGAGGAGATTTAAATAATACGGAACCTTTGATTATTCTGTAATGTTCTGATTTAATCTAAACAATACTGATACCTCAGTTATACCCAGAGGTTCTGATTTAATTGGATTTAATTGGTCTGGGGTAAGGACTAGGTATTAGAGGGTCTAAAAACTCCCATGAGATTCTAATGTGCTGCCAAGGTTAAGAAGCTCTGCTGTCTTTACCTTACCTTCGGCTACGAATCACCTTTTTGGGAAATCTCTATTTTGTTTAGGGATATTTAGAGGCAGTTATATCTTACTTCAGTTTTATATGTATATCGAAATATACTAGTTATATATGTAGAGATATATATATATATGCACACATTTATTGTATGTGTGTGCGTGTGTGTGTATAATTCTTCTTTATAAAGGTCATAAATTTAGTGTCTTCCTCAGATCTAGAAATTCAGTCTTTGGAACTAGGAATTTATCTTTAGAACTAGGGATTTAGTCTTTAAGCCATTGTTTCCAAAATTCTTTTTTAAAGCCCTGGTCACATCCAGAGCAACTAAATCACAATCTTTATTCCACATCAGTTATTTGTGAAGTTATCCAAGTGATTCTAATAAGCAGATATGTTTGAAAATCACTGCTTTAACCAGAGTTGGAAAGGGATTTAATTGTTTTGAGCCCAGTAGATATAGATCACTGGTCCTCATCTTTAACTGCACATTAGAATCCCCTGAGGAGCTTTGCAAACTCCTGAAGCTCAAGTTGCACCCTAAACTATTAAATCAGAATTGCCTGGGGTAGGAGCCAGTCACCAGTAGTTTTTAAAGTTCCATAGGTGATTCCAATATGCCATCAAGCAGTGGTACTCAAACTTAGTCACACATCTGAATTATCTTCAGGGCTCAATAAAACACAGAATGTTGGGATCCATCCCCAAAGTTTCTAATTCAGTAGGTCTATGTTGATGCTCAAGAACTGGCATTTCTAACAATTTCTCAGTTGATACTAATGTTGCTAGTCCAGGGACTACACTTTGAAATCAAAAACACCAGTTTAGAAAATCAGCTTAATAAGTAAATAATGACAAGTGACTCATGGACAATTAGGTTTAACTACCAGAATTTTTTTTCAGTGCTGCTTATTTTATCTGTTGTTGAATTATTTTAGTGGATGTGATATTATTTAAAGTCTACATGAGGATACTAATTATAGTTATTTTAATATTTTCTTATGTTTTCCAAATTAACTCTATTTAGACTAGTTGTTTTTGTTTTTTTTTCCTTTTTATAGCTTGGTGCTTTTTTTTTTTTAATACTCACTCATATGTGTAGATGAGATATGGATCAACAAGTATGGAATCTAAATTCATTTTATTAACCGAAACGAGAGTACCTATGTACCTGGCAGTAAATGCAACATCTGTTGATGGAACCCTGATTGCAGAAGTTATGATTCCACAGAGGGAAAAATCAGCATCAGTAGCAGAGCAGGCTCCCTGTTAAGAGCTGCAAGACTGTTTGTCCACCAAGTGCTAACATACTGATCCCTCACAGAAGCTCTAAGCAATATAGAACCCTTGCCTTTCTCTGGCTCCTGGACTCACTATGGGAATCTCAGGTGTCTACTTTAGAGAGTCATTTGAAGAAAGGCACCGGCATTGCCATTATGCAGCCAATCCCTTTCTTTTTCTATAAGAGACTATTTCAATAATGATTTTCCTCCCCCTACCCCACCCCCCCAAAAAAAGGTAAAAGAAAGAAAAAGACTAAACAGTTTACTCAGAAACAAATCAGGGAATTAGGGAAGAAGATAAAACTTCACAATCAAAAAAACAACCACAAAACAATGAGAGAGAGAGAGGAGAGAGAGACAGATAGACAGAGAGGAGAGAGTGGGCGAGAGAGGGGAGTAAAGGAGCAGAGGAGAGGAGAGGATGGAGGCAGTGGTGTTCATCTCTCTCCTCCACGGTTGCATGCTCATCTTCCTCTCAGTGTACTTCATAATTATATTGTCTGATTTAGAATGCAATCATATTAATGCCAGATCATGTTGTTTGAAATTACACAAATGGGTAATTTCAGAATTGATTGGCCATACCATTGTCACTGCATTAATGCTGGTTTCATTGCACTGGTTCCTCTTCCTTCTCAAGTTGCCTGTTGCCACTTGAAATATATATTGGTTCATTATCGTGCCAAGCAGCAACATGGAAATATTTAATCCAACAGAAATGCACAAGGACAGCTGAAGTCACACATGAAAGAAGACACAACCAAGCTCGGTTTCAACGTGTTCTGTTTTCTCTTGGATCTTTACAGTCTGATTTTAGCTTCGATAAATGACTGAAGTTAAAGAAGTCATGACTGAAGTCAACCTATACTATAGTGCAAAATTGAGAGCCAGAGACTATTTAAGTCATATTTAGAATTATGACTATAGCAGTACACATTTTCCTCTTTGAATAAAAAACAATGCTCTATTTTTACCATACAAAGTTTTTTGTTTTTTGTTTTTTTTGAAAAATGGCCCCATTCACACTAATGGGGAGAGGATTATAAAGGGCATGAACATGACAGAGCAGGACTCATAGAGACTATCCTGGAATTCTGTCTACCACACAATCTCAAATTTTGCATATATAAATATGCAAATATATAAATATTTATATATATATACATATACACATATACATATATACGTATATATATATACATATATATATGTACATATGTACATATACACATATATATCCTATAGGTTCTGTTTTTCTGGAGAATCCTAATATAGAAACCTGACTAATATATGGATAAAACTTGAGCACATCATGTCAAGCAAAATAAGCCGGTCACAAAAAGACAAATACTGTATGATTTTATTTATATGAAGTATTTAGATAATTCAAATTTATATAAACATAAAGTAAAATGATAATTGCCAGAGGCTGTGGGGAGGAGAAATGGAGAGTTGTTTAATGGGAATAGAGTTTCAGTTTTGTGAGATGAAAACATTTTAGAGATGCACAGCAATGTGAATATATTTGACACTATTGAACTGTACACTTAGAAATGGTTAAGAAGGTAAATTTTATATTATGTTTTTTACTACAATTGAAACAAAATGAAACAAACAAAAAAAGTAACAAAACTGTCGTACCTTCCTGGTTCTATTGGTTCTAAAACAAACACAGAGTTAAAATTGAGAAATATTTGCTATGACTTCAATGACAAAAAGAAGAGACATAAGTCATAATGGATACCCAAATTGAATTTGAATCAACAATTTCTAGCTGGCATGATAAATAGTAACAAGTAAACAAATTGAAATAAAAAGCCAAATGAAGGGGCTATTCTCCTATACACAGTATGCAAAGATGCACAAAACAAAAGGCAAGGACTAATTCTTCTATTATATTACCAGTGGCAAGTTCTTTATGGGATCTTGAATTCATTTAAGTCAACACAGAATATGTGGGAAAATTGAAGTATGTTCAGAAAGAAACATTATAAGAATTAAAAATATCTATTACATGGATGTTAAACAAAAGTAGATGTTAAAAGTTTACATATAAAAGATTTTAAAAATTCAGATTGCTTGATATATAGACTAGAGAGCTAAAGAAAGTTATGAAGTTATTACAAGGAGGGAATTCTTCAACAATTATCTATTTCCTTAGAACACAGAATTGAAGGCAAACACATCAATCCCGTAAGAGGCTTTCCTGGGAGTAAGAGCAAATAAACCCTGACAAGAAGAATGGTAGACTATCTGTGGTGGCTGTGTAACAAATAAATTTTTACCTTGCACTTAGTAGTTTAAAGCAAAACACATTAACTATTATTTCCCAGTTCCCGTGGATCTGAAGTCTGAGCATGCTATAGTTGGTTCCTTTGCTTAGAGTCTCACAAGACCCACATCAAGGTGTTGGCTGGAGGTACAATCTTACATTATCTTGGAATCCTCTTCTAAATTCACTGATTGTTAGCAAAATTTAGTTACTTGCTGTTGTGAGGACTGAGGCCCATTCGCTGCCACATGACCTTCTCCATACCACAGTGGTTTACTTCTACAAGGCAAACAGGAGAGAGTCTACTACTGCTTCTTGTTTCTTACCCCTGAATCCACTTGGAAAAGACTCACCTGATTAGTCTAGGTCACCAGGATAATCTTGCTTTTGATTAATTCAAAATCAACTGATTAAGGACCCATATCACACCTGTGAAATGACTTTATTTTACCATATAATGGAACAGAATCATGTGAATAATATCCCATGCGATTTGCAAGCTTTATCCATATTAATAGGGAGAAGATAATACAAGGCATGTACATAAAAGGGCAGAACTCTTAGAGACCATCTTGGAATTCTGCTTCCCACACTATTTCAATGTTTGCATATCTGACCCCAAACTATAAAGCTTGTATTTAATTATTGAATATCACCCTAAATATGAGCTAGATGAAATGTCATTTGTTTCTATCAAAAAATACTTACTGTTTTCTCAAAAGGAAATTTTGCGGATGACCCGACCCAGCCCAGCATGTGAGCAGAATAATCAGCACATAGTGTAGTTGAAGGGATCCCATATGACCATAATCTACTTAAAAATGTCTTCCTAAGCTTGCAATAAAACCTGACATCAGCTTCAGTAGAGTTACTCTGTGAGATTTATCTCTGGAAACATACTAAATCAATAGTCAACAAGTCACTGAGTTGGCTAGTATGGGTCAGAGGGGGGTGATTCAAATTCAGTGTTTATGGTACTTCTTAACAGGAACACCTCAGTACTCTGGACTGATATTACAAGTATCTATATGTATGTGTCTCTGAAAATAATATTCATTAAAGAATCACACTTGAAATTCTATGTTGACCTCAAAACTAAAAAATCACTATAATTATCTCTTTGTCAAATCATCTACTATACTGTTGGGATTATTTTCCTTCATGTTATTCCCATATTTCCTATTTACCAATGCAGATTGAAATGATGAGAGTTGCATCATTCCCTTAAGGAGGCAATTTTGTTTGTTTGTTTCAAATACATCAGTGGAGTTATATTTTATTTTCCCCAAGGAGAAATTCCTTAACTTTGTATAATAAATGATGTGTCTTTATTCATAAATCTCAGAACTTCATCATTTGTTATATTACTTTAACTCAGCTATGTTATTTTCCCTCCTCTAATAAAGAGCATTGTGTGGTATTGACTAAAACATGACATTTATTAATTTTACATATTTTTATATTTGTATAGCCATGGAACATAACATAATCCAGAGTATACATGATGTTCTCTTTAGGAAAATCATATGTTTACATTAATTATTATTTTCAATATACGTTACAAGGCCTGATAAGTTGTTGATTCAATGTCCTAGAAGATGGTGCACTTGTCATCATGCTATTTAAGAAAAGTGACCATATTGTATAGATTATTTTTCTTAATGTCTGTTAAAGTAATAACACATGAAGCATGTTATTATAACTTAAAGGGATCATAAATACTAACCTTATAGCATTTTTATTACCAACTTATATTAAAGGCAATCTGGCACTCTTTTACTCATAATATTCTCCCATTAGTAAGCAGTCTTATATTATAGACATAAAATATTTGTAAGCATTTTAACTTGGCCAGGCTACTGCTGCTGTGTCACATTTGTTTTTCCTTATTTTAATGTGAGCTTATTTAGATGAAACTGGAATTGCCTTCCCCTCCTCTAGATGACGGATCTGGTTTAGTGCCAGGACACTTAGCGAGGTCTATCAAACAATGCTCTATTGTGTGCAGGGGCATGATTTGAAAAATCACAAGACCACTAACTCATAGCATATGTCAATATACTCAATTTGCTCAAAGTCTAGCCTTTTATAGGTGATTTTATATTTCCGTTTAAATTTGTTCTTTATGACCTCCACTCACTTCATCTGATCATTCCTGCCTGAGGTGTTTTAATATATATTTTTTTACAATTATGAGATTCACAGCTATATATTACAACTGAACAAACAAATCAAAAAGAAGAAAACAAACTTTTAGCTAACTTTTGTGTTGCATTAATTGGCACTTGGGAAATCTATTAACTGAATTAGAAAATGAGATTTCCCTAATTGCGACTTCCTTCTCCTTGTTTTCTTATTACTAACTCCCCTACTCAACCCTGGCTGTACTATTCTCATTCAATGAAGTGGGGCCTCTTTAAGATTTTGGTCAGCTGGTAGCTCCTGCCACCCAATGTATTTCCAGTGATATCAGCATAAGGGAGTCTGCTATTGATGCCCTTTCCACTCTATTCTCAAAAGCCGAGAGGGTGAAATTGCTTCAGAAATCACAATCAAATCCTCAGACTACATACTCTACTGTTAGTAACCGATATGAGGTTTAAGCAATATTTTCTTGTCATGATTAATATGAAAGCCACATCTATATACCGGATATGGACACCCCCTCAACTCAATAATTTAACAACAACTACCCTGTACATCTTTTTACAACAGGAGAGATCTTCACTACCCTGAATACCTCAAAGGGTAAAAAAGAATCCTGCTAAATTTTCCTGCTTTGCACTTTAATCTCTGCTTGATAATTCTGGGTCTCATCTATTGGCTCAGCTCCCAACTCACCTTTATCCTAAATATTTTGTAGCCCAAATTTTCATTGATAAGTAGCATATGCAGACATATTGAGTTATTTTCTAAATTTTATGAATAATCATTAACCCGGTGCTAGTTCGTATGAGTGGTTTTAGACTGAAAAATCTTTCAAGGCTGGAACTATACCTATAACTGAAAAAATATATATGGCATCACAGAGGCCTGTTAGGTACCATCCAGTTTAGGAAATTCTCCAAGAATAATTATCAATGAGTGACGAAAATTATTTAATTCATTAAAGCAATCCATAAACTTATTCCAGGAGCAAAAGACTACATCCAAAGTGTAGCTAAGTCAGTAGAATAATAATAATACATTCCTCCTATAAATTTCTGATAAAGAGAACAAGCAGAATGTAACTGAAACAAAGGAATTAAAAGTAAAAAAGAATATAACCAACATCCCAAAAGAGCAATATTTCCATAATTATTACCTGCTACAAATTCTTAAAGCAAACTAAAATTTAGAAATACATAGAAAGTTGTGTTGGAGTTTCATTTACTATAACTATGCAGAAAAATTAAACTTGTTATGCAAAGTGTTACATTTATTATATGAATTTTAGTTTCAGCTGCAAACATTATTGAAACGATTATTGAAAGTAGAGGACAAGTGTTTTCACTGAATTTAACATTATTAGTTATTCTCTTTTTCTCCCTTAATTATTCATTTTTTAAAATATATTTAGCAAGATGATTGGACAGTCAGCACCACAAAATTCTATAATTAAATCACGAATAGCTAATGACGAATTCCATTGCCATAAAAATATTCTAAAGAAAGATTACATGTATTTAAAAAAACATTGCTATTTCATGTTTAAAAAACAAAATAACAAAGATCAAATTTTACATTCATATTATAAAAAAAGTAGTGTTTTCAATGCCCGTGAGAAAAACGGGGCCAGATTACTTACTTTTCAGATATATGTTAGGATCCTTAACCAATAAATTTTGTTCTTTTGTCCTTTTAAAACAAATACAAGTGAAGTGTGGACTTTTGGGGGTAGAGGAATAAAATAAGACACTTTTGTTTTCTTCAATACATAATCGAAATTTTCAGATTTTATCTTTCATTAATTCTATTTCTCATTCTTTTAAAGTTCAGTTTTTTAAATAATAATACAGACACACTATTTTTAGAACACATATACTAAGTTTTCAGTTTTCCTTGATGATTTCTAAAAGCCTTTTGATTTGAACTCCAAACAAGGCATTTTCATCTTTAGAAATGTGTTTTTAAAACAGTAAACCTTGAGAACTGTAGAATTGGACATTCTCAGCTGCGGCTTTGAAAAAAATATGGATAGAGGGGTGAAGCCTTAAAGTAAAACTTTAGAAGCTGAGTAACAAGGAGATTTAGTGTCAGAAGCAAATCAGCTGGCCAAACAGTAAATAGACCCTCTTGGAATGGGATAGCTTGAAGCCAGTTGAGTTATTTGGGAAATGTGGAGAGGCCCACGTGACCAGTGCACGGATGGCGTGCACATGGCACCTTCCCCCACTGTGCCTGTCCACTCGGCTCTGCCAAGTGTGGGCTCATGATTCAAACTGACAAGAACCTTGCTCCCTCCCTGATCCAGAAAGAAAGAGCCTTGTCAAATTGAATATCCTGCTTGCTACACAGGAGCAGGGTTGCCAGGAACAATGGGGGGAACTCAAAATGTGCTCTCAATCAGCAAGAGGCCTTGGTCCCTGGCTTAGCTGCTCACAGGGCAGTGAGAAGTGTAATTGAAGCTTAAATGTCACTGCATTCATTTTAGAGGAAATGCTGGTTTGTTTTTGTCATTTATTTGTTTTGCTTGTATTCTGATTCCTTCTGGACTTTGAAAATAAGTTGATAATGTAAAATGTCTATCTTTTTTTAAGGAAAATAAAACAACTATTAAACAGACTTTTGCCCAAAGAACAAATTCAATCCAAGCAAGAAATGTATATATTAAACTCCATTTATGCCAGGTAGAGGTCAATTGGAGGTACTAGTAAAAAGATAAATAGTCTTTGGCCTGGAGGAGATGGACACAACCTATAAGGAGCAACACTGTTCATTTAGAAGATGTTTGAACATCACGACATTTAAAAGTGGGGCTGCTTTTGGGCCTTTTCCCCTACTTGATGTATGTTCTTTGGCCAGTCATTTGACTTTCCTTGGACCCTAATTTTTTGTCTATGAAATAGAGTTACAATAACTAACTCTCAGGGAAGGTGAGAATTAAATGAGATAATGTGTAAAGGACGCATTTTGAATGTGTGAAGTACTATACCAATGTTAGTTATACTTTGGCAGGAGGCAGGCAGGCAGGCTTCATGGTTTCTAGCTTGTACCGCCAATTTGATCTCACTCCATATTTTCAGAGATGAGGTCCCTTGCAGTGCTCAGATTCTATCTCCCAACAGAATATATCTCAAGAAAGAATTAAACAAGTATAATAGATATTAGAACATGCCAGAATAAATTTAAAAAGGAAAAAAAAAAAAAAAAGCTCTGAGGAATAAAGGAGGCTTCAATCCAGTTGAGGTAACAGCAGAAATCTTCTCAATTAGAGCTAAAATGTACCTAATGGAAATGGCGCAGATTTCTACAATGGGAGGTTTTATAATGGTAGAAATGCCTGAAAACCAATGGCTACTGTTTCCTAGAATTTCCATTAACATCTTCAATCCACTGTGTGTGAGAATTTCAAAGACACTGGTCATTAACGGGCAAAGTAGTAGGATGCAGTGCACTGGGCCCAAGTGTTGGCATTACATTTCCATTCTTAACTAAAACAGTAGGTTGAAGATCTTGGCTTAGAAGCTGTACTTTCCACCAAATATTTTTTTTCTGTTGTTCAAAGTGAGAATATCTTCAAAATGAGAATAATTTCTATGAAAATAAATTAAATTTCCTGTAAAATAGTGAAGAAAAGGTGAAAGAAGATTGTGGCTAGATGAAATACAATTTCTATAACCCAAACAGGTTAATGTTGATGTTTATGAAGAAAGGGCTATAAATCTGTGGTGCTACAGCACCAGAAATACCTGAACACTTGTTAAAAACAAAGCTACTGAAGCAATAGCTCTGATTAGAGATTAGAGCCAGGAACTCTGGATTTAAAAAGAAACCCAGACTAAATGAGATCTATGAAGTTCTTTTCTCAGACAAAATTTTTTATGTGAATATTTAAGAACTTGTATCACCATCTGATATTCCCACAATTTAACCTGTAGAGCACTTGCTTCTCATGACAGAATCATTGAATATACAAGTATCAGAGACCATGGTATATCAGCAAGTGTCAGCGCCAAGCTGATCAAGAAGGGAAGGTTTTGGTGGGGAGATGCCCAGTTGAAAAAAAATGCACGAGGAGCTGACATGAGAATAAAACGGCAGGCACCAACTTTATTGTGAGGAGTGCGGCTTCTGCACTAGGAGACCGCATGGGCTTTATATATGTCAGAGAACGATAGTGGTGTTCTGCCACACATGCGTGATAAACAATAAGCTGAGTCATACTTGCACAAGTTAGGGGCAGGCACCTTACTTCATTGATGTAACATTTTTATATCTGTAGTCCTAACCCTAGCTGCAAGCCTGGATCACAGCCAGACCTGGGACACACAGCAAGTCACAAGCAATGGGAAAACCCCTTTCCCTCAGTATATGATAAATCCTACAGCATCCTGACTGTGACTTAGAATATTTTATTGCACTGATCTATCCATATATTTCTCTTCCCATCCTTTGACTTAAAAATTCTCAAAGATAACCAGTCTTCTTCATTTTCATATCTAAGATCCTAACACATTGTCTGGCAAATTGCAGTTGTTCGATAAATGCTCATTGAATAGAACTAAAACTTGAATGCCAGAGAAATTTGCCTCAGCCATGAATCTTACAGGAGAGCCAATCCCAGAGCACCGGCTGCAGTTGGCAGCCATTGAGTGATCAACGGAAGATGACAAATAGTTGGTTTGGCAGGAGTGCAGAGTTAAGGCTAGAAACAAAACAAAGCAGTCCCACAAAGGAATGTACAGTTTGTATCTATTGTAAACTCTGGCTCAAAGAAAAACACAGAGGAACAGATTAAAAACAACTTCAAAGAGTCAAGCATTCAGCAACATTTATTAAGCATTCACTGTGTGCCAGGCACTCTGCTAGATTCTGGGGATGCAGCAAAAAAATGAATAGACATGCCTGCCTTTATGGAGCTAATGGTCACATACATTTTAATGTGCTATGGAGAAAATGTGTACGGGCATATGAGGATGTGTGATAGAAAGAGGTGTGTGTGTGTGTGTGTGTGTGTGTGTGTGTGTGTGTGTGTGTGTGTGTGTGGCTGTGGCTGTCAGGATGGTATTTGGAGTGGCGTGGAAAGAAAATTTTTTTTTTTTTTGAGAAAAAGATATTTGAACAGAATTCTGTTAGGATAAGTAGGCAATAGCCAAGAGAAGAATATTCTAGACAGATTAGAAGAGTAATTTTTAATGTTATTTGTGCCAAAACAAGTTACCATTATTTCTTGCAAAATCTGCCTACCTTTAACTACCAGAAAACCAGACACTCTAGGATGGCCTTCCAGCCCTAGGCTATTCACTAAGTTGTTATGCAATGGTGACATCTTTAACCTCATTAGTCATTTGATTGGTACTTCCATGGATGAGAATGGAAAAGAGGAAGGATTTTTGAGTTGTCTCAATTGATTAAAATACTATATTTTACAAAATAAGCTTTCTAGATAAAGAAGAGATTTTTGTAGCTAAACTGTATTTTCCCAAAAAACTAATGACATACAGCAGATTTGTAAAAATTATCTCTTATACTGTGACAGGGCATACAGTACTATAGAATCAAGATTGCTGGCATGATAGAATACCAGCAGCCAGAGTTGTATTTATGGGCAACTCTTTTTGCTCCTCTTAATTTTTTGCCACAGTTATTAAATCAGTCGTATTTCTTCATATTATCTAAAAAATTGAATTTTCTCTTCTGAATGAAAATTCTGCTAGAACCCCATCTTATTGGTACACACTTTATCTCCTCAAGATTATTTCAATCTTATCATTTTTCCAAGATGCCGAATGTCTTCAAGAAATCAGGATTCTTCCACAGCTCCCCTCTCACTGTGTAAAATAATTTGTCTGCAATGTTTGTTTTTTGCTTAACAAAGGACTACTATACTCTTATTTTGATATATTATATATGGTACATTCGATGTTTACACACTAACTGGAAAGAGAGAATTTTTAAGATCAATGCTAAAACAGTATTTATAATGTAAATACTTGTATATCATTATTTATACTTCAGTTCAGTAGCAAAAATTGGTTCTATGATAAATAAACTCGTTATTCAATCGTTAGTCTATTGTAGCCACATTGACAAGTCATGCCACAGGCAATACAATATCACTAATGAAATGAATTAATTTATCTTTTGCAAAAGTACATTGGGGAATTGGAAATGTCTGTTTTATAGCAAAACTCCAAAGAGAAAATATATCTAATAATTTAACATTGTAGGCAGATATTTTCAAGCCATCAAGTGTATTTTATTCAACAAATATTTATTGTCTTTCTTATGTTCCTGGTACTTTTCTGGGTGATAGAGGGCAAGTAAAAATTTCAAATTTATAATCTCTCTAAGCATGAATTATCTAGTACTCAGCCTTTTTTTTTTTTCAGACCCTGTATCTAGAGAGGAGATGAGAACCCTATCACTCCACAGGTCAGACAGATGCCTCAGCTCTATTTCCAGTCCATAAATAGACTTCTAAGGACAGGATGTCTGAAGATGAGACTTTTCAGGATTGGAAGGGTCTGAGGAAGCTTCTGTAAACAATACAGTCTTGGCTATATTACTGTAGCTAGAGTGCTCATTGGAGGTCTTCCAGGCACCAGTGGGAATATAATGTCCTTGGAGGCAGTGCTCCTTCAGACTCAGTTTTGCCAGCTGTGTGATTTGCAGCATGCCATTTGATCCCTCCTAGCCTGTTTTTTATCTTTGAAATGAGAGCATTTACCCTACCTTGCAGAGTTGTTACAAGTATAGCAGAATAACATCATATGTATAAGCAAATTTAACTTTACACACTTTGGACCTCAAGAGAGGGGTGGAGGAAGAAAAAACACATAGGAGACTCCACCTTCTTCAGTTTTCAAAGGACATGTCCAGTGGGAGTGAGCATTAGCTGAGGGGTGTGAATTCCTACTTCCTTCCGTTGGTCTCAGGTCCTTTGAATCTCCTGTGATGTAAGCATCTAGCAACCTTGAGTAATTTTTGTAGTGTTTAGGATAATTATTTCTCTTTAAGTTAACTATTTAATCTGTGAATCAAAGCAAGAAGGAACAAGCCGTCTCAAAGCTGATGGAAAAAAAAAAAGAAACTGGTTCTGGATTTATTAAGAGATAAAATTTTAGTTTCCATAGTGATGTCATTGAAAGAGAATTTCAGGAATAATTTTGGTATTAATGAATCTGGTTCTATAAGGTAACTTTAGAACCTAAACCCACAGAAGTTGCAGCTCTAATGTAAGGTATGTAAAATGCTCTCACCAGTTCCTGGAAGATTGTTGATGGTCAACATGTTGATGGTCAATTGTTGATGGTTTATTTTCCCCAAGGAGAAAATGATTGGGTTACTCATTCAAGTAGTAGATCCTGAGCTAATGTGTCTAGCTGTCACAATTTAAATTTCTATAGATAATCTACTTCCGTGGTGTAATTTTGCACTTTGCAAGCTTATTCTTGTATGTTACTGTGTTCTAACCAGCATAACCTTATAAATAATATCTCATACACTGAAAGAATTTGAAAAATTTATATATTCAGCAAACATATCTTGGTTGAATTAATTTAAAATTGATATTCTTTCTAAAGCTTTTTAGTTGCACTGAAGTCCTCAATTTAAAACCAAGTATTTTGTCCTACAGAGACTAGATAGAAAAGCAAAAATTTTCAATCACCTATTTCTTTTCTATGATTCTCCTCTAGGAAAGAAAACACATAAATCACAATAAGGAACAATTATCAGTGCTATATCAGAGATGGTATCACAATTATATGGAATAATTTCGACTGATCAATATCTCTTCTGTTCTATTGGTACCCATGACCTTAAGATTTATTACATATTTAAATATTATTTATGAGAATAAGGACATTAAATTGTTATCATAAATAAGTTCCTATTTAGAAGTTTAGTAGTAAAATGTTAGTAAGTTATTTTTCCCAAGTCATTTAAAAAAACATTCTGTGCATTTTTAGCAAATATATAGCTTTCTTGTTGTTACAAAAAAGTAACATATAATCCAAAGAGTGACCATAAAAATCACATAAAGATATAATTTTTTCATATTTGTATAGTTTTCACTAAGTTGGAGATTATAGATTTAAATAGGTAATGATACACTGAAATGTAGAAGTAAATGTAACAAAACCTGTGTTGCATTTTTGTGTCTATAAATGTGGTTCACAATCCTGGTGGCAGGAGTTGGAGAACAAGGAAGAAGGTTTATATTTGAACTAAGACTTCAGAAGAGATAAACTTTATAAAATAAGCAGCTTAGATAATAAAGCTCTTATTCATATAAGCTCTCCAAGCAGTATTTATTTAAACGGTTAGATTGGTAGCCTTGAGAATAGGAAATATATGCTGAGCATATATACTGAGCAATTTGAGAAAACCTTTCCCACACATTATGTGTGTAGCATTTGGCAGAAATAGCATCCATTGGAATATTCATCATTTTCAATTTTTCAAGAATTGTAATTGCTGATTTTTAAAGTGAGAGCAGGTTGTTATTCAAACTAATGTTTTTTTGTCTTGTTTTATTTTGTTGTTGCGTCATTGTAACTATATCAACAAAAATATTTTTTTAACTCGTGGTATTTATTTATTTTCCCATTTATAAAAGAAATCCTAAGTCATTAAAAAAATAGAAAATAGAGAAATTAAAAAATATATGTTTAAGTCCCCATGCAAACATAAACATCGATTGATACATTCTAGAGTTTTGTTTTTTTTTATTTAAACTATATACTTCATAAATATTATATTTTCAGTACATATAAGATGGTAATCATATGTCCATATGATTTTTGTGCCCCATTTCCTGTTATAACCTAAGTATGTTCCATGCTATTACAGTTTTTGAAAACATCATTTCTTTTTTCCATGTTATTATTATTTTATTATTTTTTTCATTAAAGAAATGATTTTAATTTTTTTCTCCATCTACCTCCCCCATCTTCCCCTCTCCCCTACCTTCTGGTAACTACTAGTCTATTGTAACAAAAAATCTTTTAGATAGAGAAATGACTTCATCAATAAATATTCTGTAAGAATGAATTAGCTGTAGACAGGCTCTGATGGGCACTAGGACCTCAAGCAGGTGCCTGTTTAGCTCTCCCGAGAGCTTTCACCCCTGTTAACTTTGGGGACTGTGAGCAGAGGATATCCCAGTTCAGCTACACAATGCTGAGTCTATAAAGTGGACAGCAGTATCATGAACACTGTGTGGAGTTTGCCACCTCTGGTGGAGGTACCCAGGGATTAAGGGCATGACGAATTGATGTGGGTAGGAAAAGTCCTCAGCATGCTCTATTGGAACACAAAACGTATCCCTAGCCTCACAAGTGTTACAGCTGAGGTAGACATGGATGCCCTGACCTGCCAAGTGTGTATACCTGAGGAGTATCGAACTGTTGAACTCTGCCAATCCAGCATCTATAACACAGGCCAGACAAGTGAATGACAGGTAAGGGAATTTTCTGCAGCTTGACAAGGAGAATAGAGCCGAGAATGAGAAAATGTGCTTCTTCACTACAGAATAGATTTCTTTGTTCATTTGGAAAGACATATCAAAGATATTTTTAAAAGAAGTCATTGGTTTATAAATGCAAGCTTCCCAAGGAGTGTTTATTTAAACAAATTGTTTAAACATTCCACCAGTGCATAGTGACTGAAAAGAGACTTGAACTTAAAGATTCAGGATGATGTAATATTATCAAAGGCATGTATTCCTAAAGGTGTGATTCAAGGCACACATGATTGAAGATGAATTTTCTCTTAGGAATAAATATAAAGGTTATGTTTTTGATATGCATAAATCTTCAGCCAATGTGGCTTAGGGGCACTCAATCTTTTATTTTCTTTTTTGTTTATCTTGTAGCTATGTTATGTAACATTGTTTTTTCCTTTTTTCCCCCAATTATCTTTTCTCAGTTATATAAATCAAAAAGTGCTTTATTTTTCTCAACACTTTCTCTAAAATTACTTTGAGCACTCCCTCCTAAATATAGCGCAGGGTATTGTGGAGATTCTAGATCCTATTAAAGTATTTTTATCACTTCTAAACATATTTCCAAACATTTTCATATTTTTAGCAATATTATTAACATCACGACTTAAGGAGAAATCAAGCAACATTGATATAGGATTAAAAATAAATTTTAATATTGATAATTTAAAAATTAATAAGACAATCATTACCAAAATCACTCTAAAACTTCTGATACATGTTGATCATGACCAATGATGTTGCACATTGTTTATTTCTGTTTGTCAGAAAGTGATGCTGCCAAGTGACAATAGCACAAGTACAATTGCTAATTAACTCCACCTGGCTCTTTAAAATGACACAATTCTTGATGAATTTCCAAATTTGGTGCACAAAATGAGACTAATATTTCTTTCACATTTATTTCAAAATACACATAAAATGACCTATACAATAACAACCATTCACTGACAGAGACTATGTGACAGGTACTGTATTGTGATCTTCAGCCTTGATTATTCTCATTTTAAAAGTAAGCAAATTGAAGCTCAGTTGGGTTAAGTAACTTGGGAATGCTTTAACTTGTCTCTGTGGATTCTATAGCTTTCCTCTATTCTGCCAATGTTTCTAAACATAGTTCCCTTTTGAGAAGGATTTAATGGTGATAAAAGGGATATCGATGTGATAGCAGTTAAAGCTAGATTGTAGAGGATTGAGAAGAGAGGAGGTGGTGAGGATGCAAAGGCAGTAAGAGTCACCCTCTGGATGGAGCCCTTCGGCATCAAAAGTTAGAGAACAACGAACGTAATGAATTACAGGATGTCTCAAGTTCAAACAGAAGCTTTTTTTTTTTTTTTTTTTTTTTTTTACTTTAGGGTAGATAGAGGTCTGTATATTTATAGACAAATTCCTTTGCAAAAAGAAGGAAACATTTAGACGGAATTTCTCTTAAGTTAGCAGAGACACAGAAATCTCAAGTCTAAATGTCTAAACAGACTCATACAGAGAAGTTTCTGAATTAGGCAAAGAGTGTTTTTTTCCTTAAAACTCTTTTCTTTTCATCCTTTTATTTTTCTAGGTCTATCCCCCTAATATAAATAGCAATAATAATAACTACACATTAAAATAATTCAACTTAGTATATGTAATACTCCAAGCAATGTTCTAAGTACTTTATATAAATTAACTCATTTAATTTTCACAAATACTATTATGATAGAATACTATCATAATCCCCATTTTATAAATGAGGAAACCTTGGCACAGAGAGATTAAGTAACTTTCCCGAATTACTCAGAAACAAAAATACTTGTCTCTCAGGATCTTTACTCATTATTATCTTGGCCCTCTTTTCTCTCTTTTTTCACCCTTATCAAAATACACCTTTCCTGTTTTCCCAGAATATGCCTAACTATATAATTAATTGACCAAGTAGATTCATGCCAACTCATTTAGTTTAATATGTTCTGTTTCCAAGATAACATATTTGTGTACACAAAATAAAGAAGATAAGTGAATACTTGTTTTTTATCTCAAATTTGTACCAATTTGCAAAAATAAAACAATATTATATACCTCAAAGAAAAGTTTATTCATCTAACGCAGACATTAGGTTACAGAATTATAACCTAATTTATTTTAGATTTGCTTTTTAATTAAAAATAAGGAAATATAAACTGAAAACAGGTATTATAACAATGTATCTTAAAATGAAAATATGTACTAACATTTAGGTTATATGTCATCTCTATATGATGATGATTTAAGGAAATAAAGAAAAGATAAAAAGTAGATATTGATAAAGACAAAAATGTTAGGCAGAGAGAAGAAGGCCCAATTTCTTATTTGCTTCAGAAAACAGCTCCTCCTCTAGCCTACAACTGCTTTATTAAGGCCCCAAATCCCACATGAATGGTGTAGATTTTATGGCCTAATTCTCTCTATCATCAACCTTTTTCAGCAGTATTAGGTGTCCTTCGTTCCACAATAAGACTGGTAAGATCCAAGAAAAGTTTGCCTTGGAAGAACAAGAGAGTCAGAGAGCCATATTTGAGTCCGAACCACACCTTTCTTAGCTTGGTGCACTTGGCAAGTTGTTTATCCTTCCTATGGTAGGCAGACTAATGCCCCACATCCCCCAAAAATGTCTACGTTCTAATCCTTAGAATTTATGAGTATAGTAGGATACATACAAAGGAAAATTAAGGTTGCAGATGGAATTCAGTTTGTTAATCAGATGACCTTAAAATAGGAAGATAATCCTGGATCATCCAGGTGATGCAAAGGGTTTTTTAAAGTAGAAGAAGGAATGAGAAGACAGAACTAGAAAGATGGTAGCATGAGAAGAACTCGGCCCAATGTAGTTGGTATTAAAAATGGAAGAAAAGGCCATTAGATAAAGAATGTGGGCCTTCCATTGGGCCGGAACCATCAGGTAAGCCAAGATATGCCCTTACAAGTACATCCGGGAGGTATGGAGGAAGAAGCAGTCCGATGTAATGCGCTTTCTTAAGGTGTGCTGCTGGCAGTACCGCCAGCTCTCTGCACTCCACGGGTCTCCCCGCCCCACCTGGCCTGATAAATCGCACGCACGCTGGGCTACATGGCCAAGCAAGGTTATGCCATATATTGGATTCGTGTGTGTCCTGGTGGCTCCTAATGATGTGACCAACCGCAAGCCTGTCCATCACGGTGTTAACCAGCTAAAGTTTGCTCGAAGCCTTCAGTATGTTGCCGAGGAGTAAGCTGGACACCACTGTGGGGCTCTGAGAGTTCTGAATTCTTACTGGGTTGGTGAAGATTCCACATACAAATTCTTGGAGGTTATCCTCATTGATCCATTTCATAAAGCTATCAGACAGAATCCTGACACCCCGTGGATCACCAAACCATTCCATAAGCACAGGGAGATGTGTGAGCTGGCGTCTGAGGCCACAAGAGCCCTGGCCTCAGAAAGAGCCACAAGTTCCACCATACTGTTGGCGGTTCTCGCTGTGTAGCCTGGAGAAGGTGCACAACTCTCTTCAGCTACACCGTTATCGCTAATATGTTTGTGAAATTCTTTCCTAATAAACAATTTAGGATAGTCAAAAAACAAAACAAAACAAAACAAAACAAAACAAAAAACAAAAACAACAAAAAAAACAGTCTCTAGAAACTGAAAAAGGCAAGGAAATGGATTCTCCCCTAGCGCCTCAAGGGGAGAATGCTGCCCTACTAATATCTTAATTTGAGTCCAGTGACAATCATTTTGGATTTTGAACTACAGAACAGTAAATTGTGTTGTAAATTTGTTTTGTTTTAAGTCACTATATCTGTAGTGATTTGTTACAGCAGCTGTAGAAAACTAATACACTCCCTAAGTCTCCTTTTTTTCTTTTTCTTCTATAAAACAAAGATGTAGAAAATAACTTGTAACTCCATGAAAGTTTTAGATATTGCAATTTATAGAAATATTAGTCTCTCTTGCCCTAAACTTTTTATAAAAAATTTGCAAGTGAATTGATCGCACTCTCAATTTTGTATCCTGTACTTTATGAAGAATTCATAAGCTGACATTTTGATATTCCACAATGTATAACTTGATTCTGAGAATAAAGCATAAAACAAAGCTCTATGAGCAAAAATTCGTAGATTTTATTGGTAAATATGCCAAACTATTTTATGCTTTGAGCTAAACAAAATGACCCTAGATGTGATTTTTAAAAATTTATCTTCCATAATTCATAAAGCTAGTAGGCAGAAAACTTCAGAAGTCAATGAAAAAAATGTCAGATTTTCAAAACCTAAGTTTTTACTGAGTTATTAATAACTCTAAAATTTGTTCTTACATATATAAGAATTTAGACTTGTAAAACAAAGCTTTTACTTTCATTACTCCATCTGATCCTTATACATACCTATAAAAGATGGAAATATTTTTATATGGAAATACTAAGACATACCTTTTTTTTCCCCTCAAAGAAGCAAGTGGCAGATTGACTAGATCTACATAAATATTAGTTATCATTATATACTAATTGTTCTCCAAGTGTAATAGGAGGATCTTGGGGTCCTTGTCACCCTATTAAGAAATCTGTGAAGTCAAAACTATTTCAAAGCAATACTGTTTAGTAACAATATTATTTAATTTTTCTATTCATTTTCTTGCAAATATACAGTTTCCATTTCTAACATGGTATTACTAGATAAAACCCACATAAGCAAAAGTTCTTTGGTTTTCTTATTACTTTTTAAGAGTAAAAAATGTTGTGAGGTACACTGATAAGTCAATTCTCCAGATAAACTGCTCAAGATAAACCAAAGATAGGGAAATGTGATGGCTAAAACTGTATGCTGACAATGTATATATGACATATTGTTAAATTGTACACTTGAACCTTATGGATTTTGTTGATCAGTGTCACACCCAATCATTTTTAATTAAAAAAATAAAAAAATAAAAATAAAAAATGTATGCTAATACAATGGAGCTAGAAAAGAGAAATACAGTGGAAAGAGTCATTAAGATTTTTCTTTAAGGCTACATTTTTATGAGGAAAACTTGTGTGGGGGAATGGGGTGGAGTACGGGAGAGTAGCAGTTTACTCAATAGCACCCTGTTGGTTCCAAAGATATGATACAAACTTTCCAAAAGTGCCTAATTTACTCCAGGGGAGCAGTTCACACCTCATTATGGGCCCTCAATTGCAAATAAATGTACAATAATGAAAGTTACAATAATATTGTAAAAATATGCCAAGATAACAATAGGAAAACAAATTTGTGCACGGAATTATCACCTTTGCTAATTAGTAATATCCCATATTAACTATTTAATCTAGACACAAAATCTTTCTAAAAATTGTTTTTGACTCATTCACTGATGATTACAGAATGAATCATCTTTGATGTATTCTCCTTTGATTTCAATGCAATTCTCTATCTCTTGTCAGTGATCGGGCCCCACTGATTTCTCTTCTGAAATATCTTGCAGCTGTCGATTCCTCTTTATTTCAGTTTAGATACTCTGACATGTACTTTTCCAACTTCAAAACCTTTTCAATCTAAAAGGTTCTAATAGTTTCCTATTTTCATTCATTCAGTTAAACCTATTATCTATCTATTATATTCCAGGAATGCTTAGAAAAATGGTTTTTAGGCTCTGGAGACATTGTGAGTAATAAGACAAACAAGAATCTCTGCTCTCACAGAACTTACATCCTGGTAAAAGGAACAAATAATAAACAGGTAAACAAATACATCAACTATTTTCACAAAATGATTAGAAAATAGGAAGAAATTGCAATTGGGTAATGTTATGAAGAAAGATGGGGGGGGTACTTTATATAAGATGGTCAGGGTTTTCTTCCATGTGGACTTGACATATAAGGTAAGTCTTGAATAATGAAGAAAAAAATAAATGAAGATAAGTAAAAAATATTCAAGGCAGAGGGCATATCAAGAGCTAGGTTTCTAAAGCATATTAACCCGCCCCCATAGTTTCTAGAAAATGAGGAACCAAAAAAAGACATGGCTGGAACATGGTAAGACAGAAGAATTCTTATAAAAGATTGGTAGACAGAGTAGGTTATTCAGAAATGGTAGGCCATGATAAGGAGTTTGAATTTTATTCTAAGTTCAAAAGTAAGTTACTGAAATGGTCGAATACGTGTTGTGTGAAGAATGTAATGCAAAGATCCAAAAGTGGAAACAGAATAGTTTCAACTCTAACAGTACAGGCAGAAAAGTAGAGTGGTTTGTTAGGTGGTAGCTGGGTCTATCCAGCATTATAGCCTGCATTCCTAGTTTGTGTCACTTTATTGAAATTCCATCTGACATTATTTGTTGCTGCATATTAGAGAAAATTGTGTCTCAGGTATACAGCATCTGAAAATACTGTATAGTAAGCACCATATCCTAAGTTCTTTAGAAACCAGTACACCAACTAGCCATATTTGAAAAATAAACCCTTGCTTATTAATAGTGAATGTTGTTAAATATGTTTCTGTTCTCTCACATGTCATACCACTTAGCCTTTGACATATTTCTCTTTGCACTGCTATTTGTCCTTCAGGCCTTAAGTCAAATATTACTTGTCAGGAACGCTTTCCCTGATCACTCAAGTCTAAGTTCCCACTACCCAGGACCACTGGTCACTCTCTATCATATTTCCATAATATGTTACTCTTTTTAGCATTTATGTCTAATCTGATGCTATCATATTTACCTGTTTACTTGTTTATTATCTTTTTTCCTCATTAAAATGTTTATGTCATGAGAGCAGAACTTGTATACCTTGTTCACTACTGGATCCCAGAACTTACAACAATGCCTGCTCTAGAGTATCATATTTTGTGTCAGGTACTATTCCAGATGCTAGAAATAAGGAAATAAACAAAACAACAAAGTTCATAGCCCTCGTGGAGTTTATATTCCAGTGGGAGAGACCAAGAATAAATAAGGTTAATAAGTAAAATACATAACCCATTAGTAGTAAGTGCTAAGAAAGAAAAAACATCAAGAGAGGCAAGAGAGATAAGATCTGTGCATTTGTGAGGAGAGGGCAGGTGCCCTGATCTTAAGATGAGCAAGGAAGTCCTCAATGAAACACCTACAATTGAGTCAAAACCTGAAGAATGTGAGAGAATGGGTCTTGCAGATGACTGGGAAATGCTTTCCAAGCACAGCCAGTGTAAACATTTCGAAGCAGGAGCACACCTGGGGCTCTCTGGGAATGGCCCAGTTTGCTAAGGGTCTGGAACAGCATAAGCAAAGTGGGGAAAGAGGTGTGGATGTGGTCAGAGGCAAAGTGAGGGTAGAGAATGGGATCATCTAGGGTCTTTGAGGCCAGTAGAAAGATTTTTGACTTTTACTCAGTGAAATTGGAAATGACTAGGAGATTTTGCAGAGAAGAGACATGATAGCTTATACTTTGACAGGATCGTTCTAGCTGCTTTTTGACGATAATAAACAAGGGCAGAAGTAGAGATCTATTCTAAGCCTACTGCAATGACCCAGGTGAGAGATGGTAGTAGCTTCCAATGGAAGAGGAGCAGTAGAATGGGAAGAATGATTGACTTCTGGTACTTGATAAATATTTGTTAAACTAGTGAATAGTAAAAGCTTTCCCACTTAACAGTGAAGCTTTACATTTTACTTAAACATATAATGTGGCTCATTCATAAAATGAACAAAGGATAGGTACAAAGATTTTTGAAATTAGGTAGATTAATTTTTTCGAAAGGTCCATAAGTATATATTTCCACTTTTGTTAATAAAAAGTCATAGAATTCTTATTTACAGACAGGTTATATTCATTTTTACAAGATAACCGAATGGATTATTCATCTGGTTTATTAAGCATACATTTCCTTTTGAAAGTCATTCTAACAATATAGCAGCATTTGTAGAAAATTCCTTTGCCTAAAGGAAAAAACAAATTTTAAAAAAGGCTTGAGATCTGGCACTATACTGTTTGCTCAGAACATACAAAGATGTTAATACTATCATTTAAAATTCTAAATAGTTTTATGAAAATGAAAATCTCTTGTCTGTAGTACAGATTTGTTTGGGCCTTTTAAACTCTTTTTTTAATGTTTTCTTCTGACATTTCCTAATTACCTTTTTGTATGTGTTAATATGTTTTCACAGTGCTACCTGACTGGATGTCATGTTTAGACACAGAGAGTTGAATTTTATTCTGTTTATGAATAGAACTGGTTTTGACTAATTCTGCAAATGAAGTGTATATTCTTAAACCATCCTCAAAAAAATATTCAGAGCATATGAATTTTTTTTCTTTTTTTTATAGAAATTAATTAGCTTGTTGAAACTGCCTTATTGTGCCTCTTTGAGTTGGTTTACATTCAAATTGTTGTTTTCAAACCAGAAAAATCTGTGATTAGCTGGAGTTAAAAATCTAAACAAGAGATCTCCAAGCTCCAAATCATGTAAATGATAATATTCGTGACAGTTTACAACTTCTTCCCTCACCCAATGGGAATATCTTGTGTGGTTTATTGCAAGCCATCAAAAGCAGAGCTCTCAAAAATTGCAATATGGTGTCTCAATAGCTCTCACAAAACCTAGCTCAAGCTGATAGGTTTCACGAAGCCAAAAACAAACAAAACAAAACATACTTAATATTTTGAAAATATGTTGGTGTGCACAAATCGGTTATATTCTGTAGATTCAGTCTTTATGTTCTGCTTTAAGCAGCTTCAGAAATGCTTCAGAATATTGTACACATTGTAGCACATTTGGCAAGCTCCTAAAAAGCACTGGTTTTTGATATTGGTACACCAATCACATTCTCTTTGGTGCACAGAGGCAATCTTATTTACATTTCTAGCAGATTGTTGGGTGCATTCCAGAAATAAGGACACTATTTTAAATAGAACAGAAAAAGATGTCCTGTTTGTCTCTGAATTTTCGTGGAAGATATTGAATTGCCATCTCTAACGTAGTTCATAAACAAACTTGGTGAACATCAAAGGCTATCATATTACAACCTGCTGAGCCCAGATTACACACCTCAAAAGTAAATGTTACCTCAATGAAAACTCTTCTGCAATTTTAAATCAAATAAGCCTCAAAATGTCCAAATATTTTCTTTAGAACTGAGGTGTTATGTGTGAGAATGTTTTTACAATGATTTTACAATGATTGAATGATTAACCCTACGTTTATTCAATTATGTGAACTCTCTCATTTCTTTGGCACAATTTTACATACTCTCAGTTCTTCACACATACAATCCTGCCACACGTATGCTCTGGCCCTGGCTATGGAATTTCTAGATGTGCTAAGAAAACAGAACTATTAAATTCCTTTTATTACCCTTAGCATGTACTGTACTATTCAAATTAGAATTTAGGAAAATTGTTCATGAATAGGAGATTCAAGGTCATAGCACTAGCCACTTGAAAGCACATTAGTGGACCTCCCAAAGTCTTATTTCTAATGATTCCCAACTAACTGTTTTATTTATACACACACATATATAAACACATATATGTACTACATAAATGACTGACTACCTTCAAAATAAAGACAACATCAAAGTGAGAAAGATTCTGTCAAGAAATTCTGTTTACTATGTCTACTCATGCCCCTCTAAAAATAATTCCTAAGCATGTTCGTTCTGCCCAATTTTATGTTTCCACCATGAAAACACATCCGTAAGAATGAGACTATTTCCTATTGGTAATCTACAAAATCATATCATATATTATCCTTAAGTTATTCTCCAACCCAGTTATTTGGGAAAGATTACAAAAATCTGAAAGAATTTGATAGAAAACATCTCACCATTCTTAAATTTCAAGTTCTCGAAGTGACTCTACCTGAACCCCGACAGTTTCTGTAAATCTTCACTGCTAATATTCGGTGCCATTAAGTCTTCAGTCTCAAGCAGTATCTACCCATAGTTAGATTTTTATCACCTCACTAGCCTGCTCCCTCAAGCAGAATCCATTGCTCCATCACCTGTGACCTGATAGCACATCATGACAACTACCAGACTATATTACAATTACACAGTATCTGTCTGTTTTCTCAGAGAGCACAAACTTTTTGAGGGCATCTTTTATTCCTAGCACCTAGCATCATGTATGGTACATAGCCAGTAGCTAATGGTAGCAAATGTCGAATAAACAAATGAGTCTAAGCTCAAATCTGCTTTCTTAGTATCTCAGTGGAAAATAATCATTGTCTAAAGATGTATGATCTTGACCAATGTCATATTTTTAAAATGTGGTTTCAAAATAAAAAAGCTAAAACATGCATGTTTATATCACGATTTTATGAAAATAATAATTTTTGCAGAACCTCCGTAGTTTATGGTAAATGTATTTAAAATCAAATTCAATATTGATACATTGTCCTACACATATTAGCATGGGTAAAATAAATAAGACTAGCAATATCCACTAGAACTCTCAAATATTGCTGGTGCAAATGCAAAACAGTATGGCCACTTTAGAAAACGATTAGACAGTTTTTTAAAATTTTTGACATATACTTATCATGTGACATAGAAATCCCACTCCTAGATAGCTACACAAGAGAAATGAAAACTTATTTTTATACAAAACTTGTAGACTAATGATTATAGCAGTATCTCTCAAATCTCCAAAGTCTAGATAGATACAACCCAAATAGCCTTCAACTGGTGAAGGGATAAGCAAATTGTGGTCCATTCCTTAAATAGAATACTAGTTTGTGATCCATATAACAATATGAATGAATCTCAGTGCATTATGTTGAATGAAATAAGCCAGTCTCAAAAGGTCACATACTCTATGATGTCATATGTATGAATATTAGTGTTATATTGCTGCATAACACATTACAACGAACTCAGCGACTTAAAATAATATTCATTTATTAGCTCATAATTCGGTATGTCTGAAGTCTGGGGCAGGTTCAGTTAAATTCTCTGCTTAAGATCTCAAAAGGACAAAACAAGGTGTCAATTGGGCTGAGATCTCACCTAGAGGTTCTGGGGAAGAAACAACTTTCAAGATCATTCAGGTTGTTGGCAGAATTTAGTTCTTTATGACTGTAGGACTTAGGTGCTTGGTTCCCTGCTGCCTCTCAGCTCCTAGAGGTCTCTTTCAGGTCTTTTCCTTGTGACTCCTTTAATAGCGAGCCAGCAAAGTGCCTTGAATCTCCTTTCCACTTCACATCTCCGATTTCCTTTTTTGATATCAGCTGGCAGAAAATATCTGCTTTTAAAGGGCTTGTGTGATTAGGCCCACCATATAATGTAACATGATCATGGGAGTTTTTATGACAAGGAGTGAATGTGTTCTTAAAATTTTGTCTCCCACAACTTTCTGGAAAAGGCAAAACTGTATGGAAAGAGAGCAGATCTATGGTTGAGGGCAGTTAGATGTAGAGAGGGGGCTGACTCCAAAGGGACAGTGAGAGAAAATGGGGGGTGTGGAAAGTGAAAATATTTTATATGTTGGCTTTGGTGGTAGCTACATGATGTTATGAATTTCTCAATACTCTTAGAACTGTACCCTAAAATTAGTGAATTTTATTGTTTGTTAATTAAAAAATAAGTTGAAAAAGAACAAATTCAAAGATCTCTTCTAAGACTAAGCTACCTTAAATATCATTCTAAGTGGATCTAAACCTCAGTTTTTTTCTATATTTGATTGCCTTGTAAAACTATGTTGTTACAGATTATGTAACAACATAGTTTTTTTAGAAAACCTAGATGCAAATAAGAAAAAGTCAGAGTTCTTTAATCATACATTACTTCTCCATTCTGTCTCACATTTTTACTAGGAATTCTTGTTCAACTTTTCAAGCTTCCAAAGAAGCCTACTCTCAACTACTCCAACCCTGATTGCCCTCTCCTCTGAACACCAAATAACACTTGATTTTATGTCATAAGTTATTTCTTGGAACTCCTTCCCTATTTGGATAATTACATCTTCGGGATACAAACCTTGAAGTCATAATGACTATTCTTCATTTCTAATCTCAGTGTTCAATCAGTGTTTAAGTGTTATCCATTCTACCACAGAAATTTCTCCTAAATTCATTTCTCCTTTTCTCTTCTCACCATATTCATTCATTCAGGAATGCATTTCTTCTTGATTAGGTCATTGTTTTAAATCCATCTTTACATTCTACTTTCTGTTATCAAGAATTCTATTTATTTTACTTTTTCTGCTACCAAATTAACTTTTCTAAATAACTACTGACCCAATTATTTAATTTTCTTCTTTGGAAATTTCAATACCATCCCTCACACACTTTCCTTAATGAACAAAGTCTAATTGTTCTAATCCTGGCATTTATGACTCTCTCAAGTCTGGCTAAAGCCTTCCTCTTTGTTTCTTTTTTTCTCTTTAATATATTATATATGACAACAAGATTTTACTAAAAGAGCGCCTTCAGTAGTTTCACAATATCCATGCTGTTTCTTCAATCTGGCATAGCATGTCTCCTACTGTAATCTCTTACCATATTTTCAAGGCCTAGATGAAAAAGAATTCCTTCTGAGAAGTCTTCCTTAGTGTCTCGCCCCTTTCAACCAAAAGTGAATCTCTTTCCTCTCAATATTCACAGCATTTTTTCTTGAATATTTTAATCCCCTTCCACAGATTATTTATTACATTAAATTTTTGTATTTGTCTTATTTCTTTTTATTCATATTGAAGGCCCAAATATCCCTCAGAAATAAAATTAAAGAATTGTCAAATGGATTAAAGTGTGAATTTATAGTAATAAATTATTTTATAACTAATATTTCCTGGTACAAGCAGAAAGGATAAAAAAAAAAATTCAAAGTGGACTAAATTGTTAAGATCTGACTGAAAGAAGAGGTGAGGCATCACTTCAGTCTCACAGTAAAGGTTTTAAGTCAGAGATAAAGAATATAGCAGAGATGCTGTTGAATATTGCAAACCCACAGTTATGCCAGACACAAGACAAGCCCTGTGCTTGGGCCAACAGACATAGAAACCTAGGTCTTGAGGTTTTTGTCTCTGAATTTATGTGAAATTAGGTGGAAAACAAATAATGGGTTTTAAAGTTGTCTAAATGAAAGTGAGTCTTCATCTGGAAATATGAATAAATAGAGATGCAGTACCTTTACCCAATTGGTCTCATTCTTTCCTCGAGAAGCTCTCAAACTCAGAGGCTGGAGCTTCATTTTCATGATAGATGTCTCCAATAAGAAAAAAAGGGTAAATTAATTACCAGCCACTATGACAGGATATTAAAGTAAGGTCTTTCTTTGTATTTGACAAGTCTCTAAACTTAGGGAACAAATGTTATAAGTGTTGAAGTACCCTAAAATGAGGGGCTAGGTCATTTATGTAAGACTGGTGAAAGAAGATGGTAAAAACCAATTTCCTAATTATTATCTTAAGACATTTTTTGAAGATATTTAACATTGGAGGAGCCAACAGAAAGAATTTCTTTAGAGAAGAATATTGAATTTCCCCTTACCATAAAGAAGGGGTGGGCATAGAAGAAATGTGAAGGAATCACTCACAGAGAACTTAACATGTGTCTTCTAGAAGTAGGTGGCTTTTGACCTGCATATGAAATAAATTAAAAGACTGACTAGATTGACTAGAAGGGTCTGTAGCAGGAAAGCAAAGAGAGATGATAGCTGGGAAAATCCCTTACTTGGCAGAAACAAAGGTATGAGTTTCCTATAGACCAAACGTGGCCAATGTGAAAGGAAGCCAAACTCAAGTCATCCTGAAAGGGTGACTAAGGAATCTTCCTAAGGGAGATTCCTGGAGTGATGATTGAGTCTCATCAGTGAGAATCTGTGTGGAGTGGACCTTCCATACTCTGAGGACTGAAGTTGTAAAGAGCTAGCCAAATAGAAATCTCATCACATGAGTTAATTGCAATCGGAGGAGCTCAGCAGGTTATTCTACAAATAACCTGTAAAATCACCCTCTGGGAGAGTCAGAATTAGAAATCTGGGTGTCCTTCTTAAGAATATCATCATTGGATTAAATTGTTGTTGCCAAATAAGATCTTTACTGTTTGTAACTTCTCCTTTTCCTCACTTCATGTGTGGAAGGATTAGAAACCCCAACTAGCAAGGGAAGTAGATGCAGGATGGCAGTGTTGAAAATGTGAAACAAAAATAAAGCTAAGCATGCTCTTTCTTTCTTTTGCCCTATGTCTAAAGCAGTACCAATCTGGAAAAGGGGAGAAGATTTGATTTTATGTGAAATTCAGGTTATGTTTTAATATTCCCCTGGATAGGATATTTTCATGATACCTGTGAGAACTCAAAACTTGCTTCTATCAAAATTGATTGTAGGACTTATTATCTAAGAATGTCCAAAATATATGTGTGTTTGTGTATGTGTGTGTGTAGTACTTACTTGAGATCTCATCCAAGTAGCAGAGAAGAATAAGTCTGGAGAAGTTTGAATGATTAAGGCAAGAATGGTTGAGAATGGAACTAGCAGGGAGAGGAGAGATAGAGTTTGCTTTTGATTGCACTCAGTGGGTTCTCCGTCTTTCAGGGTGCTAGTTATGCTGCAGAAGATGCCAGGGCAATTAATTAAAGAAGATACAGTGGAAAGCAATCACTCACACCTCTTTAACTTGCAATTTCATTTCTCCTCATCTTTCTATAGAACATGTTTGCTAATAATTATGCTTCTTTAGTAAAGAATTTAATGGGAAGAAAAAGTATTGACCAATATGAATTACATTTGAGGAAGCAATAATCATAGTCTGGAGAGAATTGTGCTCCTGATATTATGATACCTACAGTAAAATACAATTATATAAAAACAACCAAAATTCTCAACTGGAGTGCTCAGGATTGCTTAAAATAATTGTACACAATTTTTATGTTTATTTTTTCAAGTAGAAGGAAGAACTCTAAAATTTAATGTTCACTTTCTGTACTCTTGTATTATTTCAATAATATTTATTTTACTTCCTTTAGGCATCCAGTGCCTTCCTATCCACATGTCCTAGCTATTGCTAGGACAATAAATACAAATATAAGGTAACTACAAGAATTTAAGACTGGATGGCAATTGGTTGTCCAAGAATGAATTCACACCAGTTTCCTTGGTTTTCAAAGATCTTGTTAAATAACAAAATTTTGTCATTTTTAGACCTTGAATAAATTATCACATCCAGAGCTGGATTGTTACCAGTTTGGCCTCAGAGAGTTATGGGTGAAAATTAGAGCTGATATTGCAAAAAAAAAAGAAAAGAAAAGAAAACGTGCCTTGTTAAATTCTCTTTTTTGTACCCAAAACCTTTTTGTGATATTCTAGTGGGAGTAATTACAATGTGTCCAACGTCATCCTCAAATAAACTTTTTTTCTTATACAAGAACCAGTCTTTACATGTTCCATAAAGCACCTGGCATATTGTGAGCATTTAAGACTTGTTTAATGATGAAACAGTGACAACTTAGGATTTAAACATTGTTTTCCTATGAGTACTGTAATCTGAGTGGAATTCTGCACAAAGGAGAAGGAAAATGTCACTTTGGTTGCTGTAATATTATAGCCTATTATGCCATCGGTCCTGTTTATTAGAGATTTCCACACTATTTTGTTTAGGAAACAAATCTAGATTAGAAAATAAAACAAGGTAATCCTATAAAAGCTCATAATTTTCTTGTTAAACCTTATTAAATATGATGAGATTTGCAAAGAATGATGGAATATTACATCAAAAATTGTAGGAGGTTAGCATTTTCTAGTAGATATATAATGAAACTCTGAGGTAATATAGAAAATTAAACTTTGTTTCATTACCACAGTATGCTTTTAAGAAGAGGATTCTAGAAGCCTCATTGGTAAAATAGCCACAATATACAAATAATAACAAATTCAAAGTACCACATGATCATTTTTCTTTCATAAAAATATTCCATTTTTAACTGGACACAAATAACTTAAACTGATGAACTCTTAGAGGTTGGAGAATATTAGAAATTCTCCTGCCCAAATCTGGAACCTGGCATTTACGGATTACTTAGTTTAACATCATTGACATTATTAGATTTTAAATATGAATATGAACAGAGGTTTTTAAAGGCCAACACTAGCCAAAAAATAAGATGAAAAAACACTCTGGGACAGATAAAACAAAGGATGGAGGGAAGAGACCAAGAAAGTTACTCAGAAAGAAAAATAAAATTGTCAAAGATACAGCTCTAAAGTCAAAGAGAAGTCCCCCTTTCTCCTTTAAGAAGATTTTACTTTATCTAAAGAGTAAAGCAAATGCTTTTAGATCCAAGGGTACCTGGTTCAAATCTCAGCAGGGGCAGATTTCTCAAAAACTAAAAAGGCACTCTCCCTATTAAAGGAACAGACTTAATACAGTTATATGGACCATTACTGTATAAATTGGAGATTCACAAACTATTTTCTAAATGGGCCTTTCTGTGCATGTACAGTAATTCTTATAGAAGCCTTTTATAAATAAAAAAAGAAAAAAAGAAAAAGTGGGGGAGGGAGGAATTTAAGAACCCATGATTTGAGCTTTTAATAACTATCGGTGTGTTACAGACGGCCATCTACAGTAATATAGCAGATCACATCTTCCTGGAAATGCTCCAGAAAAGCATTCTCAGGATAAAAGCTTAATATTTGTGCAGACCTCAGATGCTTAGAAAAAGTTGAACAAAATACACCTTGAATTTCGGCCTCGATGTTGAATCTCAAAATGCCTGTTCTCTATGGAACTTCATTTAAACAGACAATAACACTCAAACAATTCATCATAAAGACACTATTTTGTCTGAGTTTTCCACAAGAAGACTCTGTTGAGTAAAATTTTATGACATCATAATTTGCTGAAAGTCTTCCTTAATAGTGAAACCATGAAACACCTGTGGTAAACATTCTATCAAATCCACCTTATGAAAGAACTTTGAGTAAACTGTTAGAAGTCTACCTCTACTGTAAATTTATATTTGGAGAGCTACACTTGATCTAGGTTCAACGTGGTAATTTATATCACTCTCCCTGGAAACATTATTAAATTTTAAAAATGTATCTTCTTCATCAGCTTTATGATAAAGAATTCTCTGGGACCTACTGGAGTCTAAATGATTGTGAATATGGGCAAAGATTCCAAAACTCAAGTGACCTACACATATAAATAGCCCTTTCAAAAAGGATTTTTATTTCTTACAGAATAAATTTGAGTACTGGTCAATATTTCAGGTAATAAACTTTGGAGAAGGTAATTTATTTGAGACCTACAATTTATTCCTAATATACCTAAAATTTTATGAACATCTTATCTGTATCAATTAGCTTCAAGTGAAAAAAAAATGAAATAAAATTTAAAAGATCGAACTGGTTCAAGGAAAAGATATAGACAGAATAATCGTTTATGATTATTATCATTATCATTATCATTATCATTATCATTATCATGTGATTAATGATAATAACTAGTTTGGGAGAGAAATTGGATACAGAAATTCAAAGGATAGCATCAGAGGTCAGCCTAATCTCTCTGCTTCTCTAAAGGTATTTTCTTTAGGTTGGCTACTCTCTCAGACAGGCACCTTTCTCAGTCCTACAACAAGGCTGCCAGCACCTCTAGAATTGCAGACATCCTCACAAATACATGTCCTGTAGAAACAAATATTCCCTCCACCATTTTTAATCAAAATATCCCCTCAAAACTTCAAGAAAGTCTCAAATATTGTTTGATTGCACTGACCTAGATGTAAATAATAAATATAGAGTGGTTTCCTTTGATTTTAACCAATGGAGACAACAAAAATCCATACATATGGATTTCCTATGAGTTTGGCCAAAAGAATGACCAAAAAACACTTTTTTTGTTGTTGTTTTAAAATGGCATCTGCCTAATAACTATTGATTCAATACATTCTAACCTGGAATAAATATATCCAGGGATGCACATATGTATACACAGACATGCACATACACACACACACGCACACACACACACACACACACATACACACCTCTAAACCATATAATTTTAGAAACTAAGACTGAGAAATAATGCAGTGTCAGAATCTGGAAACAATTTTAACTAAGTATAAAACTATTGAGTCCTGCTAAAATATTTAATCTTTATAACATGAGAAAAGATAGGAGAAACATGTTGATCCTCAATAAATATTGATAAATGAATGAATGAAATAATTAGACAGAATGAAAACAAGGTAAGTGGTGTGTTATAGAAGCTGACAGGAGAAATTGCATTACTGAAGGCAAAGAAACAAAATCTGGCTAATACTCTGAGTGTGTTAAAAGTAAAAGTGAGTTTGGGAAACTAAGAAAAGCCTATATAAAAATTAAATTCAATATTGAAGAACATTCTGTACTTGTCAATATTGAGTTATAGTTTGAAAAATTGAAATTTTGAATTCATAAAATTATTCATACATCCATTTGACAATAAAATAATTATTTATAATATATATCTGATACAATTATTTATAATATATATCTGATGCAATGATAAGGATTTATAATATATAATGAAATTAGATGTCTGCTTATCAAAGTATCTATGGAAAACAATAACCAGGGAAATGTGGGAATAAGTAGCGTAAGAAAAACTCTATTGAGATGGGGAGAATTGAGAGGATAACCTGAAGCATACCAAGTACTATGTGTGGGGTCAGCAATAAGTTAGAGAAAATTAACCAATTGACTAAAAGAGAGCTGACTTTACTTCTTTTATAGTAAAAAATTAATAGAATGTGACTATACATACAGCAAAAGTGAGGTTGAGCATGGCATCTAGGAGGCAGATGTGGATGATGAGTGTCTGGGCCAAGAGACATGGAATAAGATGTATAAATAGGAAATGTTATCAAGAAAGGTTCTCAGCATGATGGTGCAGTTTCTAGAAAAATATTGAATAATGTCCAGTGAAGCCCAAAAGTTTCTTTCAGATGGTTTGTCTACCATGTCTACTATTATATCTATTCTTTGATTTATGAGATTAATAAATAATTTATGTAATAAACTCTGTTATTAATTTTTTCTAGACTCACTAAAAAGATCTAATTCTGGAGAAATGGTCTTCCTGTAGCCCTTAAGACATGTCTTCTAAAATTATTTTTGCATTCATCAAAAGAAATTAGAGTTTGAGATTTCCGGTCAAGATGGCAGAGTTGTTAAAACACTGTGTTTGCCTCCACCCATGACCACATCAAAATTACAACTAAACTACAAGACAACCATCATTGACAATCGCCTTAAGTCTAGCTGAACAAAATACCTGCAACTAAAGCCATACAGAAGAAGTCACTTAAGACTGGTGGGAGGGCTAGTGACACTGAATAAGCTGGTCCCACACCAGTGTGTGACAGTTAAAAATTGGAAGGAATATCTCAGCTGCAGAGGTCTTCCAGAGAAGAAAAGATACCCAAATCCAAACTACACTTTCTATCCCAGGGTTCCAGTGCCAGGAAGAGAAGAGAATCCACAACTTCTGGCTGTGAAAACCAGTAGAGATTGCAGATGAGTCAGAGAGAGGGCTGATGGTGTCCCAGGCATTCCCTTTAAGGGCCAGTGTATGGAATAACTTGCTGACAGACTCACTTACTTTGAGCTCCAGCACTAGGCAGCAGCTGGAAAAGAGCCAGGTACATACAAGGAGGAAATGAATTGTCTGGCTTCAGGGTAAGGGCTGAAGGGCCAGCTTTCCCCAGATAGAAGTGCTGGCAAAAGCCATTATTTCCTTATTGGACCCTCCTCCATCCTAGTGTGCAGATGCAGGCGGCCCCGTATCTGAGTCTCCATCAAACTGGCTACCCCACCCCAGTGATTCCCTGAGATCCTGCCCCACCTAACTTGCTGGCCCACCCAAGTCACTTCCAATGGCTTTTCCATACTAACAGCCTGTCTTGGTTCATGCTGCAGATGTTCTTAAAGTTTCTTAAAGGTTTGAAAAACCCAGAGAAACAGCATCTGGCCTCAGCATACCTTGTATCCCTTGCTGAGTATCCCCATACCCAGCATTAGCAGCATCTAACCTCAGTTTATGGCTTGGCTTCTCAAGGTACTGCCAAGCCCAGCATCGGTGGCAACCATCTGCAACTGCTTCATGGCTCATGCCAGGTGGCCCTAGGCAGGGCGCAGGTGGTGGCTGAACTTGGCCTGCAGGGCCCCCTCTCAGAAAGCCCTAGGCTGGCATGCCTAGTGGCCAGCTTCCGACCGAGCCAGAATAACACCTGAGGCTGCATCCGAGGATGATACATCTAAAGGGCAGACAGGGCAGGCACCAGAGCCCTGATAAAATGAATCCTGCTCTGTGGGGTCAGCCCCTACACAATACCTTCTCTACTGGTCACACCCAATCAACCTCTCCCATTGATGTGAAAACAGCATATCAAGTCTCAACTATAACAGAAGACTACACACAACCTATACAAGAGATACACTTAGAGCTTCCAGCTATGGTTACCGAGGAGACTGTGTCAGTGGACCACAGGAGACCTACTACATAAAGCCACACTACTAAGACTGGGAGACATAGCAGCTCTACCTAATACATAGAAACAAAACAGAAAAAGCAACCAAAATGGAGATACAAAGAAACATGTCTCAAATGAAAGAACAGAACAAAGCTCCAGAAAAGAAGCTAAACAAAATGGAAACAAGCAATCTACCACATGTGGAGTTTAAAACACTGGTTATAAGGATACTCAATGAACTTAGGGGAAGAGAAGATTAGTTCAGTGAGAATATAAACAAAGAGATAGAAAACATAAAAATGGAGATGGAAAATATAAAAGGGAACCAGTCAGAAAAAAAGAATACATTAGAGAGAATCAACAGTAGATTAGATAAAGCAGAGGATCGAATTAGCTATTCAGAAAATAAGATCGCAGAAAACACCCAATCAGAACAGCAACAAGAAAAAAGAATCCAAAAAATGAGGATAGTTTAAGGAGCCTCTGTGACAACATCAAGCATACCAAATTTCACATCATAGGGATAATCAGGAGAAGAGAGAGAGAGAGTAAGGAATTAAAAACCTATTACAAGAAATAATGATAGAAAAGCTCCCTAACCTGGTGAAGGAAATAGATATACAAGCCCAGGAAGCACAGAGAGTCTCAAAAAGATGAACCTAAACAGGCCCACACCATGACACATTATAATTAAAATGCCAAAGTTTAAAAACAAAGAGAGAATCTAAAAAGCAAGAAGAGAAAAGCAATTAGTTACCAACATGGGAGCTCCCATAAGATTGTCAACTGATTTCACAACAGAAACTTGGCAGGCCGGAAGGGATTGGCACAAAATATTCAAAGTGCTAAAAAGCAGGGACCTATACAATCAAGATTACCCTTCCCAGTAAAGCTATCATTTAAAATCAAAGGACAGATGAAGAGATTCCCAGACAAGAAAAAGCTAAACGAGTTCATCAGCACCAAATCAGTATTACAGAAAATGTTAGAGAGACTTCTTTAAGAAGAAAAATAGGAAAACAAATATGAAAAATATGAAAATAAAATTGCAATAACTACGTTTATCAACAATTGCTTTAAATGTAAATGGATTATATGCTCCAATCAAAAGATATGGTGACTGAATGAATAAGAAAACAAGACACTTATATATGCTGCCTATAAGAGACTCACTTCAGATTGAAGGACGCATACAGCCTGAAAAGAGAGAAAAGGAAAAAGATATTTCATGAAAATGAAGCAAACAAACAAACAAAAAGCTAGAGTAGCAATACTTATACCAGATAAAATAGACTTTAAAACCAAAGTTATAACAAGAGATGAAGAAGAAACCAGTAATCCCACTTCTGGGTATTTAGCTGAAGAAACCCAAAGCACTACTTCAAAGGGACATGTGGATCCATTTGTTCATTGCGGCACTATTTACAATAGCAAAGATATGGAGGTAACCTAAATGTCCATCAATTGATAAAGAAGAGGCAGTACATATATTCAATGGAATATTACTCAGCCATAAAAAAGAATGAAATCTTACCACTTGCAATAACATGGATAGAGTAAGTCAGACAAAGACAAATAAAATATGTTTTCACATACATGTGGAATCTAAAGAACAAAATGAACAAACAAAGCAGAAACAAATTCATAGATACAGAGAACATTTTAATGATTGCCAGATTAGAGGGGATGGTGGGGGAGGGTGAGTGAAAAAGGAGAAGAGATTAAGAAGTAGAAATTGATAGTTACAAAATAGTCATGAAGATGTAAAGTATAGTATAAGAAATATAGTCAATAATATTAGAATAACTGTGTATGGTGTTAGTTTAGTACTAGATTTATCAGGGTGATCACTTTATAAGTTATATAAATGTCTAATCACTGTGTCATGCACCTGAAACAAATATAATATTGTATGCCAACTATAATTGAAAAAAATTTAATTTTTAGAAAAAAAATCGAAGTTTCGGTGGGGGAGAACAATGCATTAGATCTGGCTGAATCCAAAGCTTATAATCTGATAATACTTAATTTTAGAATTCAAAACCATAGTGCAAAGCGTTTTAGCCATAAAACTTTTCTGAATCTCACATACCTCAACTGCATAATGGAGATAATAGGCACTTCATAAGGTTGTTGTGAAAATTAAATGAGATAATGTATGATAAATTGTAGTGCAATGTGCAGCACTCCGGAAGTTCATTTTTTTAATTTTGTTTTAGTTTGATTTCCTAACTATAAACTGAAAAATCCCTGTGTTTGTCTTAGTTTCAATAAATCATATTTAAATTTCTTTGTAGTAACAAAAAATTCCTGCCAGTGAACTTCTCAAGTGGTTAAAGTCACTTGACCTTTAAACTCTTGCTTTAAAAATCTCTCAAGAGATATGTTAAATGGCCCAAAATATATTGCCTTTCATATCTTCTTGCTAAATTAATAGCCACCTAAGTTGGCTTGTACAGACTGCCATGAAGTAACTGAAATAATTACTCAAGGAAATGAATTGAATCTACAACAGCAGCACTGTCATAGAACATTTACTGTATTTAAATTTCTACAACCTTTAAAAGAAATAGAACATTCAAAGGCTGTTTAACTGAATATACAAACGTCAGCTGAGCAGATAAAAAATTTTCTGTCATTTACTGTGCCATATTGGAAATCATACATTACTGGTTTCTGAAAACTGATTGTGAATTAAATAAAAAACTACCAAGTAAGCATTTTTATTTTAGCTATATTTATGATAGAACTAAAAGTCATTGAATTCTTTTATTAATAAAAAAATGTGGTTTGAAATTGTTGCACTGGAAGATAAATGGCACTCTAGAGAATGGGAAGCGAATGTATTGTAAAAGTTCACTGATTTGAAATGGATAGTAGAGCGTATATTCCAACATTAAGGAAAAAACTAGTGATATTTATAATTCTTTTCTCTTTCAAGATGAAAAGCAATATAAATCAATTTGCTAATAAAATGCCATCAAATAATTTTGGATCTTCTATAATGAATACAAAGTGTTTATGATTAAATGTAAATGTCAATCTTTTCAGAGCTTGAAATAGCTGGATAAGAGCTTTAGAAGTTTGTGCTCTTATGAGGTAAAAAACCCTTTCTCCTTTGTTATTCTTATTTGCACTATTCTTTGGCCTCCCCTCGACCCCTGACCTCCACCACAATTCATTTTTTCATTTCGGGGAGATGAAAATGCAGTGTCATAAGAGAACGAGAATGAAAATAGTAATGAATAAACCATTTACAGAGCTGTGGACAACAAAAAGAAGATACTGTCCTTATTGTGGAGGGTTATGTGATCAATCCATCAACTAATTCTGTTAGTTTTTCTTTTCCTGACTCTTAAATAAGTAAACATAAATATTTTCTAGTCTTGGGAAGATGTCTAAAGCTGAATTTAAGGATGGTAGTTGTGGTTTCATTCTGCTTGAGATATAAGAAGCTGCAAGGGGAGAGAATGGAGGCAGGGAGGCCAGTAAGAAGGCTTTAGTGTATATCAGAACACTTGGTGTATAGTCAGAGACGAGATGAGTGCTGTCTCATCCAATGAACAGGAAAAGGTGGTGCTAGGAGGTCCTATGTGGCAAGGATTAGCAGAAGGAGTTGGATTAAATGAACTTCCTCAGAAGAGACAATATTGTCTTTCTCCTGTCTACAGTTTTGTGCATGTGCTACCCTTCACTCCACTTTCTTCATCAATATGTTAAAATACAGTTTATCAATTACTAGAGATGAAAAAACAAATGGAGAGGGGAGTGACCATTTAAATCTTTATATCAATTCAAAGATAAAAATCACTCGAGTTATACAGTGCTTTCCCTTCCATATTATAGTAACAAAAAGATCAAGATTGGGCATATTTTCAAGAATAAAAAAGCTAGTCCCTAATTTATTCATCTCTAGAGAATCGAGACCACTAGACTTTAGAGATTCATTCCAGTATTCTCAAAATAACACTCTAAATGTGGCCACAAAGCTATGAGATTTTTAACTTTAAAACCCTACTTTAAGCCACTTTGAAAGGAGAAAAGTGTCCAGATGGATCCCTCTATCTGAAAGCGGCCATCCCTCACCTAGAAGGAAGAAAGGGAAAAAAAAGAGAGAGCGAAATAATTGGCAAGTAAAGATGTGAGGGGGAAAAAAAGATCAATGAAATAGAGAAAGAAAAAGAGAGAACAGGGTAAGCAAGCCAGGATAATTAAGAGTTCCTCAGCTATGGAAATCTGAGTCAAAGTTATCAGGACTAAGAAGCAGTGCCTTGGTGCTGCTTATAAATCAAAATGTTATACTTAAAAAAAAAATGATATTTTAAACATTCACTAATTCTTAACTTAATCTTTATAAAATGGCATTTTTCCCATTCCTTCGTATTGATACACCATTGTGAAAACACCAAATCTATTTAGGAGAGTAAATGGTCATAACATCTGTCCTAGAATGTTACAGCCTGGTAGCAGTTACTCAGAGGCAACTGCAGAATACATTTATTTAGGACACCAAACATCCCTCTGGTGAATATTTGTTTTATAGTCTTGGCTTCTCAACCTGACTGGTATTCAAGTCGCCAAGTGTAACATCATCCAATTTGTAACTCAGTGTTTCATCAACAGCATTTATTGTCTTCTGTATGTTTTGTATACATACAGAAGACAAAAATCCTTAAAACTAAAAGGTGACTGGATCAATAGGGCTGACATGAAGCCCAGTGCTGAATGGCAAAGGACCAGTGAAAACAATCGCGGTGTTCTGTGTTCTGTTTTTAGGTAACTTTGCCGTTCTGCCTAACATGTGGATTTTGTATCATCCTTCAGTTGCTGTAATATCAAGACGTAAAATTTGCAGGATTTGAAATAAATGTGTCTAAATAGAACGTTTGGATGAAAAATCTCTGGTTTGTTCAGATCTGTTAAAGTAATAGGGAAAAGCACAAAAGGATCAAGGAGAGAACAACCCCAGTCTTTGTTCGATGAGTGATAAAACAGCATTACTTGGGAGAAAATTGGCCTGACCTTCACCTGCATGATGCTTCGGCTATCTCAGTGATTCTTGCTTTGCTCTGATTAGGTGAAGATTGCCCCTTTTCCTGCAAGGAAAAGTCAAAGAACAAAAAGGGGAAAAAATTCTTAAGTTAACTATAAAAGGTTTATTTTTTTAATCACAGTTGGGCTCATCCAAGCCAGTTTTTAATCTTATTTTTTAGGCTTAAAAAAAAAAAAAAAAAAAAAAACCTGCCTTTAAAAAAAAATTCTTTGGATCATTTTCTTTACAACCTCTAGTCTAGGTCTCAATTCACATTTCTTGGATGTATTAAAAAAATATTCCTCACTTGAAATGATAGCTTATTTCTTTTAGGCTCTCCCCTAAGCTCTGCCAGGGGAGGACCGCAGGGAGAAAAACATAAGGCCCCCTCAGCTGGCTGGATCAGCAAGTGGAATGCATCAGTTGGCAGAGTCCTGTCAAAGTTCCAAGGAAATCTGAAGCAGTTTCCCACCCCCACTCCTCTGCGGATGCCATTGGAAGGCAGAACTCTTTGGACCCATGATATTAAGTTGCAGACTCTGCCTGATCACATAGACCAGAGCATTTCTATGACATTACTGTCAAACAGCCCCCTCTGTGACTAATATTTTTAACAGCATGCTATTTAAAATTTGACAAGGATATAATAATTCATTCTTCAGATAGTCAACATAATATAAGAGTAAGTTAAGTCTTCAAAGTGTCTTTCAAAGGGACTATTAAAAGTAGGTTAAATTTTCCCCCCTATAGCATGCAATTTCATTTTTGCTCTACCACTTCAACCACATAAAATTAAATTTTGACTGGAGAGTGACCTACTGAAAATTAGATGGAAAAATAAGGGAAAAGATTTAAATTACTGATTCAAAGAAAACCAACATGTCTATCTGCAATTTAGCATATAGTTTGCTAAGCCCTCTGAGAATCTTATGTTTCTGGTAGTCAGTATTTTCCTCTTAGGATTCCTCTTAGGATTGAGATTGTGTTTTTAATGGAAATGTTATAGAACTTAATGGAATGTAATATCTTATTGTGATATAGAGGCATAAGTTAACACAGGAAAGAATTATCTACACATATTTTCTGCTATAATCCTCCCTACTCTCAGCCTGCTTATAACCTATCATCCAGCCTCTAGAGCAACTAGACATTCTCTAAAATAAACTATGCTCATTAAAACTCCTATAAAGTTGTTACCTGTTAGTTTCTCTCCTTCTTTTTTCCTCAAAAATCTAAATTTATTCTGTTATTATAGAAAATAATAATTTTAAAAATTCCAATTTCAGAAGAACAATAGAAATTAATGTGATTATTCTAATAAGAGTAGAATGTATTTACAGAAGGTTTAGAGACATTTACTTCACAGTCTTATATAATATATTCCACTGAGACCAATGGAAATCACAAAAACATTGTGACCTTTGAACAATATGGGCTTGAACTGTACCGGTCTATTGACATGAAGATATTTTTTAAATAAATACCTACATGTTTTTTCATCTGTGATTGGGAGTCTATGGATGTGGAGGGCCAACTGTATGCATTCATCTTCACCATTTGTATAGCGGACTTGAGGATCTGCAGATTCTGTTATCCATGTGGGGTCCTAGAACCAATCCCCACTGATACCAAGAAGCAACTGTTTTGGGAGAGTCAAAACTTATATGTGGATATTTGACTGCCCAGGGGGTAAGTGGTTGGTGCCCTGTGTTGTTCAAAGATCAATTGTATTTCATAAATATATTTTGATTTTGAGTTGTTTTAATGACTAAATTTATTTTTTCTTTAATGTTTTAATATATATAGATATTTTAAAGTGTATATGTGTGTGTATCGTGTAAGATAGGCTAGTTTGTGTTGTTGTAATGAACAACACTAAAGTCTCAATGCTTTAACATAACAAAAATTTAATTTTTGATCAGGCAAATACATTGTAGTCTTCTCAGTTACTTTCTATGCACCTGCACTCCCTATATCTACTTGGCATTATACTGTGCTTTGATCTTGCAGCACATATATTTCCATGATCATTTCTGTAGAAGAGCAAGAATTCAAGTAATCAAATGTTTACCCAGCCCCTCTGCTCATATTTCATTGGCTAAAACATGTTACATGGCTAAAACCCACCATCAAAGGGCAGAGAAATGACATTTTCCCATGTGCCTCATAGAAGATGAGAATCGAGATCAGTGATCAGTAGTAGTGCCTACCACAAATGCAGACAGAATTTCACAATGAAATGCCTTGCTGTGCTTTTATCTCCAAACTACTCTTCAGTCTGTGGCATATAATTATTGTTGAGAACAAAGTATATTAAAAAAAAAAATACTACCAGTGTTAATACAAAGATACTGATTTATTTTACTATTGCTTAAAATATATATTTTGTTCTTCGAGGTTTCAAAGGATTTTGGCATCTGAACATACTGTTTAACATAACTTTTCACAAAGCATTAAAAGTATTAGAAAGAGTGAACTAAGTAACAAGAATAGGTTACAAAATCACCCACAATAAGGATAATGTAAGTGGAATATGAGATAAAATACTTTAAAAACAGGTTAATAATTTTATTTCCTATTCTTTTGTGATAGAAATATGTAGCCTATACCTGCCAATTTTAACTACTTGGCAATTCTTTCAAGGATTTACTCATGCTACACATTTAATGACAAATGAATCGGTATCATCTGAGATGGGAATTGAGATGCTCAAAACTGCAGTCAGTATCTCCTATTGCTTTATACTCCATCAAAGATGATGCAAGCTGACTTCAAAGGGAGCTCTGTACTTGCATCAGCTCTGCAGGGGTGTTGAGTAAAATGAGGAATGAAAAAAAAAAAAGGGAACACCATTATGTTTTGAATTTCAAGTCCTAAATCATTATTTCCTAGCTGTGCATGAGGTTACGTAGACAGAAAGTAAAATGACAACTGGTCATGTCATTGGGATGATGATATAGGAGGATCCGGAAGAGAAAAATTTTTTTGTCACATTAAAAAAAACCTCTCTCCCCTGGTGTTCAGATATTCCTAAGACATTTTTCAGTGATGAAGCAACACTCTGGTACCACCATAATGCCCAGGTACCTGCTGAGGATCGACCTGTTTCAGAACTCTCTTCTCCAAAGCAATAATGTGCTACCCTTGAAGATAATTAAATGTGAAGTATCTAAATAGTCACTTGCATCTGCTGTTGAGCTGTTATTTCTAAACAGGAATTTGTATAGCTATTTGTCAGTAATGGAGAACTAACTTGTTATTAATCTTAGAAAACTAAAAATCTTCAATTTTATTTTATAAACACATTTACCTTGCCTTTCCAATGTGTGTACAAAATATTGTAGCCCACCTGGTGCTCTATTCATAGTGTGGACTTAATGGCTTGGAAGAAATTCATATGATTTGTTTATTTTTAAAAATCTTTTAAGTGCCTAAGTATTTAGTTACAGTCAATTTCTAAAATAGTATCCATATTGAGATGTGTGTATGCGTATTTATGTGTGTGTATTTAGTGACAAAAGGCAAATAATTTATGGTTCTAATTTTGGATACATATTTAAACAGGACAAAATTCACATTTACTTGAAAAGCAAGAATGCCTCTGGATTTAGTTAAGTGTTTCAGTATAGTAATATGTGATTTATAATGTCCCTGGGTGTGTTTTTTACAGTATTACTTTTAAAAAATAAATGAGGAACTCCTCAGCCAAGGCTAACTTAAATTATGGTGTTATGATACAACATGAAGTACTACGAAGACACAGAAGGCAAAATGAAGCTGAAACTCATTCTATTTCTTATGGTGTCATTAGAAGAGAAGCAATCTTTACCATAAAAATTGGCCATTATTTTAGCTAAACTTTTACTTCAGAAAAGTTTATTACACAATAGCCTTTTTTTCATTCTACAATTATGAAAACATACATATCACCCCAGAGAATAAAGTGATTATTTTGGTGACTTGGGATAAGAAATCTTGATAGGACTTCTTACGCTTATGTGTTGTTAATTATTACACCACTGTTATGTCTCCATTTTATGTCTCCTGCCACTCCTCCTCATTAAAATACCTAGTATTTTCTTCATTAATATTGTTAAAAGCTTCCTTTTCACCATAGTTACTGACCTATATCTTTTATTCCTTAAATATGGTTACTATTATGAATATGATAGTATTTAGATTAGTGGTTTCCAAAGTAGGGTACTTGTAAGTTAGCATCTGTGCAAGTCAACACTTTTGGGTAAAAATAGCCATAAATAGAAGTTCTACTTTATCATTTTTAGTTTTGCTTAAGCTTTACAAATTATATAGTAAATTACATATAAAAATAGAAGTATTTTATTTTTAAAAAATAAGTATGTTGGGAATATACACTTAAACATTTATAATACAAAGGATGTACAATAAAAAATGTTTTAGATCACTATTCCAAAATCAATGACCAAATACAAAATGTAGTTTCAGATTAACACAGGATGTATTTAGCTTTTCAACGAGAAAATTATTGGCATCAAATATTAATACTTTTGTCAGGGATTCAGCATGACATCACATAGGAATTATTCTAAGGGACAGAACTTATACTTTTCAGATAAACTAGATTTTGCTTAACACAGTATTTTATTTCCTAATGTAAAATGTTTAATCTATGAAACTAGATTAAAACTTTGATATAGAAAATTGATTTTACATATAAAGTCGTTTACTAATAATTTAAAAGTCAAATATTTCTAAATATAAGTAATAACTTTCTGATTGGATAACATATACTCATGGTATCCACAAAGATGGTGAGTATAGAGAAATTGTGTAAATGAAAAGGGGGTCCCCTAATCCAGAAACACTGAAACTTGGTATGTGCCATTCTATCCAGGGAGGTTTGTGTGCAAAGGCAATAAGTATAAATCTAGCAACTGACTTGAATGAAAATGGATTAAATGCTCCAATCAAAAGACATAGGGTTGTTGATTGGGTAAGACAACAAAACCATTACGTATGCTGCCTACAAGAGACTCATTTCAGATCAAAAGACAAACATGCAATTAACATAAAAAGATATTTCATGAAAGCAGAAACAAACAAAAAAGCAGGAGTAGCAATACTTATACCGGACAAAATAGACTTTAAAACAAAGGCTATAACAAGAGAAAAGGACACGGTAATTCTACTTCTGGGTATTTATCCTATGAAACTCAAAACACTACTTTGAAGGAACATGTGCATCCATACGTTCATTGCAGGGTTATTTACAATAGTCAAGAAGTGGAGGCAACCTAGTCCATCAATGGATGAATGTGTAAAGGGGTGGTAAATATATACAATGGAATATTACTCAGCCATAAAAAAATGAAACCTTGCCATCTTCAACAACATGGATGGACCTAGAGAGCATTGTGCTTAGTGGAGAAAGACAGAAAAAGACAAATGTCATATGATTTCATTTAGATGTGGAATCTTGAGAATAGGATAAACAAACAATAGAAACAATCTCATAGATACAGAGAACATTTTGATGGTTGCCGGACTGGGGGTAAGGAATGGGTGAAGAGAGGAAGGGATTAAAAGGCACAAATTGGTAGTTATAAAATAATGATGGGAATGTAGGGTATAGCATGGAAAATAAAGTCAGTAATATTGTAATAACTATGTATGTGTGAGATGGGTACTAGATTTATGGTGGTGATCATTTCATAAGTTATATAAATGTCTAATCCCTGTGTTGTAATATAATATTGTATGTCAACTATAATTGAAAAAATAAAAATAAAAAAATTTTAAAAAGAAAAAAGCCTAGAAAATACAATTACTAAAATGCTTTGCTGTGGAAAGCATGGCATTGTTTGTTTCTCCTTTTAAAAAAAGTATCAACTACCTTAATAAAATTCACAAACCTCTTACTTCCAATATTTTAAATGATAAAATTTAAAAACTTTCTGTATCATCAGAGTAGCCATTTCATTCTAAAAATACTAAAATAGCTTTACTTATGCCTCTTCTCGTCTCCCTATTCTCTCTCTCTCCCTCTTCTTCTCCCTTTCTTTTGTCCCTTCTTTCTGTCTCCCCATCTTTCTCTTCCCATTACTGGATTTCTAATTTAAAATATTCTTATATTCTAGAATATAAGACAACCTTTTATTTTTGAACATTTTCTTCTTGAAACTATAGTCTCTTTTCTCTGAGAAAAAATTTTTACAGTGATATGTATATTTACCTTTTTGTTTAGAGCAATATTCTTAAGTTTTAAAAGCACTGAGATTTCCGTTATTCTATTATATATATTCTCCTGTCCCAAAATGGCAAAAAAAAATTTTTAATGTATTTTCTATGAGTAATATAGTTTGACCAACTATCAGAGTAAGGATTATTAGATTTCTTCATGACCTTCTGCTTGGAATGTTGCTATACAAGGGGGTGAGAATAAGCATTATGTTAAGCTATGGATACAAGGCTAAGAGATAAAAAAAATAAATAAATAAAACCAAAAATAAAAAGTGTTGAATGCTACATTTCACAGAGAATATAACTACTAAAGAACTCAGAAAAGATCCCCAAAATATCATTCTTGCAAAGAAATTGGAATGAAATCAATAGCAATGTGAAACTTTATCTGGACCTGGAAGGTTGAATAGGTGTCAATGAGGTTAGGGGAAGGTGGATGTCAAAAGGGGGGCATTGGTTTTAGATAGAAGGTATGACCTGGCCATGTTTAAATTTTAGATCTTAAGTTAAACCACAAATAACCACAATGCTGCTTTTCACCCCTACCTTCCAAGATTCTTCCATGGAGACAGGAGTGATACACATGTGACCTGGGTATTAAATCAACAGATTTAATTGAGCACCTACTATTCTGAGTATTCGGAGTAGAATAAGTCCTTACTTAATGTTGATAGGTTATGCAACTTTAAGCAAAATAACATAATAAAACCAATTTTACCAAAGGCTAATTGATATAAACAAGAGTTCAGTTCCTACAGTATCTCATAAATGTTATAACGAAATGATGTTGAACAAAATGACGTTATTCAAGGACCTGTTGCATCTTGGTAAAAAAAAAAAAATAGACAAAACCCCTCCCTTCCACCCCCATCTAAATCCCCGGAGACTAAAACAGCTCCTCATAAAACTCTGTACCTTAAATGCCAGAAAATATTCCAAAATATCACAGCTATGTTTCACTTGAGATGACTAGTGTCATAGACTACCATAATATTCATTTGCGATCCTAAAGCTTAACTTAGCTTTTCTACAGCCTATGTAGTTAGGCATTTAGACTGGGAATTGACCTGCCTCTTTGCAGTAATGCTACCACTAAGCTTCCAGCCTGCCTCACCTGTTACAATTTAATAAGAAAAATTAATGACAGCAGATGTTATAAACAGTTACATTAGGGGAATTGCACCCATTTAGTTCTAATCAAAACATTTTTCGCCCAGCTGAAGATAAGAGAAGCTACTTTTAAAGGGTTCTGAATCAATGGGAAAATATTTTCTGAAGCAATGAACCCAAAAGAGATAACCTGACTACTCCTGAGGGAAACATTTTTGAAAAGTTCCCACAATTTGATATGCTATTTTGTAAGAATAGTGTGAGTTATAAAAGGATAGAGTCCAGTTGGTATGAAGATGAGTGGAACTTCTTTATATATTACTTCTTTTCATGCATTTATTTAATAAATATTCTTTGAACACATGCTATAAAAAGAATTGTTGTAAGCAGTTAGTCTTCGCAGTTAGCACGACTTAATGTCTAACTGGAAAGAGAACTTATACACCCAGAGAAAGTTAAATTATAAAATAAAACCAATTAAACAAAATTAAAAGACAAAGTCTGAAAAAGTTGGCAGTCTTGTATATGAATCTACGTGACCTTGGAAAGTTAGTTAATGTCTGATTATGAAAACAATTGTTCAAATGAGACAGTGAACAAGTTTTGGACTGTGAGATTTGTTTTCTCTTAATTACATAATTAACTGTACTTCAAGTTAGCTATCCCAAAATGAAAAATTATTTTCCTCTTTTTTTCCTTCTTTCCTCTCCTCTGTCACTTGCTTCCACACAGTGTTAATTTTGCTTGCTGTGTGGGGGGCAAATGCAGGGAGTACTATTATTCATCCAGCATAGCATTCCATGTGCCAGCATCTAATTCTCTTGCTATCACTAACTGTCAGGGCACCCAATGATTGTTCAAGAACTCTTCAACCTTCTTGCCGAACAATTACTGTTTGTAACAGACAACCCAAAGAGAAGATTCAGACACTGATGCTCTATTTTCAACCTACTGCATTTAAGAAAACTCCAAATGGTATATCTCTAGTAGAAGGGAGATTGAACAGGTTATATATTTAACAGGCCAAGGTTATTACTATAGCAGGATACTATCTTCTGGCCTCTCCCACAGGTTTCCTGTACCAATGTCAATATATAAACTAAGGAAACAATCCATTAAAGAAATTCTTTTCTTGTTATACTTGTTTCATACTCAACTGAGTTTCCTTCAAATATTACTTTGACACAGAGTGGATAAAAAAGGAAAACCTTTTAGAATTCAAGTGATTCGCTTCTCAGCTTTTTCAGACTTCAAGTTTATCTATAACTGGTTGGATTGGAGGTGCCAAAAAAGAACTGGCCTATATCAAGTCATTCCTAAACTTATCTTCACTCTTTGCCATACTGAGATAATGCGACAAACATCTTTTTTTGCCCTCTCCCAACAACACACATTGCATAGATGCCCAACTCAACTATTTTTCCTAGCTTCCCCAAGATTCATTACTCATAGGTAAAAATATGAAAAGATGTGAGATGTGCAATTTCTGCTTAAAAGGCACTAGTTATGGACATACTGTTCCTTTTTTTCCCCATTTGCTTGAAAATAAATGAAAATGATGAGAGTAATTTTGGAAATCATATGTAGAAGACGGATTTCTAAAGCTTCAAATGTGGAGCCCAGTGACTAGCATTTTTGGCTGCACATGAGAATCACTTGGGGAACTTCTAAAATTAATTAGTTGGCTGAGCCTCAACCACATGTCTGATTTAATTATTTTGGGTTGAGACCCAAAAACTATTATTACTATTATCATGTTGTTGTTGTTGTCATTGTTGTCATTTCAGATTCCCTGATGTTTACTGCAGTTGAAAGAACCAAGTGCAGTAAGCGATTACTGCCTGAATCTAATTTGCCCTTCTCTGCTCATTTTTTTTCCCTTGAGATGCATGTCCCCATTGCCTCCATTGCCCTCAAGTGCAGGACTTATCTAATTTATGCCAACAAAAAAGTAGTGACTCTCTATCTATGGAGGTTACTTGATATGGGAGATTCTATTGGAGGGAATCAGTTACTGATTTAAAGGAAACAAAACAAAGAAACGTACATGTTCTTCAGTTACTGGATTTGTCTGTCATAGATCTCTCTGCTTTCACTCTTGCCCAAGCAGCCAGATAGATCCCTGAAAATGATAAATCAGATAATTTCACTCAAAGCCCTGCAATGACTCTCCATTTTAATGAGAAAAAAAAGCCAGTTTTTATAATGTCTTACGATCCCACACACTAGGTCCCTCTGAGCTCAATATCCACTTCTTCTTCCTTTACTCACTCTGTTCCTTATCTTCTGCTCTCTATGTTGTTCCTGGAGCATGCCACATACTCTAAACCTCAGGCTCATTGCATAGACTATCTCTGTCTAGATTGCTCTTTCCCAAATAGTCAAATGGATAATTTTTTCACTTTCTTCAAGTATTTGTTTAAATGTCACCTTCTCAATTAAGTCTACTCTGGCCATTCCACTTATAATTGCAATTTTTCTACCCTTTAGCACTCTCAAATTTTCTTTTGCTGCTCTATTTTTTTTCACTTAATAAATTATTATATTATTACAAACCGCATAATTTATTTATTTATAAGATTTACTTTTATTGTCATTTTGCCCCTACTAGAATGTAACCTCCATGAGAATAAAATTTTTTTTGTTGTCTAAGTTGTTCATTTCTGTATCCCGAAGTCTTAGAACAATGCAGAAAAAAAAGCTCAAATATTAAATGAATGAAAGGTTGAATGCATTAATAAATTAAAATTTCTAATTCATTCTAGAAAAGTTTTATTAAGTATCTTTCATGAAGAGATCAAAGAAATATAAATGTTTTCTGTCCCCGGGTATGTCTAAGAAGGGTACAGAAATTTTACTTTGGAGTTAAAGAAGGTGGTGCCAACATTGTGTGATTTACAAGCCTCCGAGTAGAACTCTCACTTCAAAATACCTTTCTACTTACACACACACTCACACATACACACACACACTCAAACACATTTTTTTTATTGCTTTATGTTAGCACTGTATGCCAAAGACAGACCTTCGAGTTTTTGCTTAAAACAAATTATAATTGACAAAAGAGAGTAAAGTGCTAACAGGTAGAATCAATGAATGATAAGTTCAGGAATGGAAGAGGAAGAGTCGTGGGAGAAGGAAGAGCAAGATCTATGAAAAATTCATTTACTTCATAAAATTGCCTAGAAATGACCCTAATTACACAATTCCATTTTAGTCAACTGAGGATTAAAAATCCGCTGTAGCAGAGTGCCCAGCACATAGTAAGAACTCAATAAATATGTGTTTAATAAATGTGTGAATGAAGAGTAAGCAACATGATTTATGATGGTCTTTTCATCATTTATCTATCTCTATAAATTAAAGTCTTCATAGATTAAATTAATATATTTACTTTTTGTTTTTTCTCTCCCCATAAAAAGGCTGTGAGGTGAATGGATAATTCAGACATTTCAGCATAAAAACTTTGTGATATATCTTTTAAAATCTGTATCCTGTCTTCCATCTGTACATGCTGTGCATAATTTCAGAATTCACTGCTTTCATCAAGTAAAGAAAATTTATGTACTCTTTTGTCTGTGCATCATATCACATCATATCAAAACTAGCCAAACCTTATGGGCCACTAGTCTCTAGGCTTCCTGGAGGACTTCTTTGTCTGCCTCTGGTATAACCGGATTGGGCTCTGAAGTCTGAACTGTGGGAATTTTCAGTTATTGTTGTAAGCTATAGAAAGAACTGTGTTTAATTCTGTAAAATTGACTTATTGATTATTGATTATTATTTTTCTTAACAGGAGTCTCATAAACATCACATGCTCCTGCCTTTTTTAGGTATTTAATGTTTTTATTCCAAATCTGGCATCCTCTGCATGTATCAGGTAGACCAAATCTTACATACAAAAAAAGTTATACTATTCCTCTGACTATGCATCCTAATTCTTTTTGGGGTTCTCATTCTCCCTTCAAAATCACCATTTATTCATTTGTGAAGTTCTCCACAGGCTGTCTCCTACATTTCAGCTGGCATTATGACCTGTTCTTGCTTAAATTCATATGCTGATCATGATCTCATGCCAAGAATGCTAAAGATGACAAAGCTGCTCCAGAAGTTAATGATGCTTGCCATGGTCTAAGCTGCCACTATTTATTGCTGAGAATACTGTTTCTACAAAAGCTAAAATAGCTATAGTTTGTGTATAGAGACCCATCACTGAAAAGATCTTGAATACTAGGTCCCAAAGTCATAGAAGCTGCTAATAAGCCATTCATATACCAAGATCACATTATGTATCCCCTATCCTTCTTTGTTCTAAAACAGTAACATGTTTCATGCCACAGTGGCATTAGTCTCTCTTTCCCACCTTTTGTGCTTTCAAAATCTTTAAAAGTTTTTACAGCCTC
>NW_006440638.1:6431918-6462465 GCF_000325575.1 Pteropus alecto | reverse complement strand
CCCACCTTTTGTGCTTTCAAAATCTTTAAAAGTTTATAGTTACAGCCTCCATGTATTGTGGTTCTGGCTCAAGTGCCTTGGTGCATGGTATGTATTTTGGGGAAAAGGGAAACATGATGAAACAAATCAGGGTTGTCAGTAAAAGAAGACAGTGTAAACTCAATACTTTCACTTTTCACTGCCTTTCACAACAAATCCATTGTATGCTCAGTCTCTCTCTTTTCCCACAAGACAAATTCCTTCTAGAGGAGCCTCACAAATCCCTGAAAAGATTAGCCCCCTAGCAGTCCTGGCCTCAAGTTGCCCCAGTTACTTCTATATACATTAAATCATGATATAAGATATCATCAAACCACCTCCACGCCGCTATGTAAAAAGGTTTCAGATACTACAGGTTTCATTGATAGTCTCAATCAAATATGGCATTATTATATGGCAGCTATGCTGATAAAACAAATCTCAGGTATAATCTAATATTGGTTAATACACTGGGAATTATCATTTAACTATCATTTCATAAAGAGAACAATTCTATCAGTGTCATCATCTTCAAGAAAAAAAGCACAGACTAGTGTATTCTTACTTATAAAATGAAGGAAAAGCACAATAACCAGAACACTAAGAAAAAAAATTATAAATTTGGAGGAAAGAGAATAAAGGATAAAGCTTAAAATTATAGGTATTCCAGAGTGGAAAAAAAAAATGAAAACAGAGAACATAATGACATAATAGAAGAAAATTTTCCTGAGCCAAAAAAATACATCATTCTATAGATTAAAATGTATCAATAAATTTAAAGTAATGATTTACAATCAAGTGTGCTTTTACACATGCCTGAACTCAATTACTGAGAATTCCAATTGAAACTGGGTGGTATCTTGATAACTTTTAAAAATTTTTTCAGAAGTGATTCTGATAAGGACAATTTTTCTGAGCAAACTTTTTATAGAAAAGAATAAATATATATCTATATAGTTTCTAAAGGAAATGAAAAAAAGTAGAAAAAGGAGAAGGAGGAGGAGAGGAAGGAAGAAAGGAAGGAAAGAAGCGGGAGGGAGAAAAGAAGTTGATGTTTTACAATCAGAAAGGGAATAATAAGAGTGGCTTAAATTAGCTAAATCCTTACCTATTTTAATGTAAATTTAATAGATTTTATATAAAATCAATAAACCAATAAATAGCAATATAGTCACATCATTTAGAGAAAAATAATTAATCATTTAAAAAGTTACCATTGTTATAAGCGGCTTCCTCTGAAAACTAAGACTTTTGGTGCAAAGGATAGGCAAATATTTTAAGACTATATATAATATTTTTATTATTCTCAGGCAATATTTTCCAAAGTAATGCTTAAAAATATAATAACATTTGCATTTATAATAATTACTAACATTTATTCAATATTTATTTTTCCATGTTACTATTATACTAAACATTTTTACTGCATTACCTAATTAAATATTCAAAAAGTTCTATAAGATAGGTAAAAGTATAGCCATTTTCCTTTGGATAAAACTAAAGATTAATAAAGTAACTTGCCTGAGGTCATAGAACTGACAAGGGATGGATACGTCTAACTTCCAAGCCCATACTCACTGCTCTAACAAACTCCATTGGCAACAATAAACACAATTATTAAAAAAGAGACTCTAAATACAGTATAGATTAATTAATTAATTTAATACATAATAATTCATAGTTTATCACTTACCCCCCTGTTGCTATTATGATTTTTTCCCTGTGAAATTTGGATTAAATAATATAACATTTTTCTTTTATGAAACATTTAAACCTTTTCCAATATCTCACCTACATGGATAGACAGAACTTCAATAATAATCATGATTGATAGAGCCTTCCTTTCTTTCCAGAGTCATGGCAGTATTATAAGATGGGGTTCATTTTAGTGCCCTAAAAAACTAAAGATTTATGTATATACATGTATATACATATATACGATTAATAATAAAGAGGACACTAAGCTCACAGTCCACAGAGGTAGCCATCATGGCCATTGTTCTTTCTGCTATCCAGATTCAAGGACTCTTGTTTATGGTGACTCAGACATAACCTGCAGTGGTTTACCTGAGTGACCAGACTCCTTGGGATCAGGACTATAGTGCCACCACCAGAAATCCCTGAGCAAATCTCTATACTTTCCTCACCTAGTCTTTCTAAGTTCAGTGATTCCTCAGCATCCCTCTTGGGATCTAGAGAGTCCATTTCTACTTCTTTCAACCCTAGGGTCTCCTTTCACCAAACAATCCAGCTGAAATACCTCGCTAAGAGAGATTTTCTGATGTTATCTTCTTTAGATGAAAGGGTGAGAGGGAAATATGTACAGCAGTGAGAGCAAAATACAGATCAGTAAGCTATTCTGCCTCAATAAGACTAAGAGGAAAGGCAAGCTAAATCTTATTATTTACCTTTCTTAGAAAAAAATAAAGATCTGAGGGGATATTTATTAACATATTTTTATATATTTATATATATTTCAAACTTAAGCCAAAATATAGAGACTAGTATTATGAATACTTATAGACCCATCACCTAACTTCAACAACTATCAATTTATGGTTTCAACCATATGCCTGCACATTTTCCCACATGGCATTACTGAAAAGTACCCAGAAATCCTATTATTTCATCTATATTCTGTTATACATCTCTAAAACATAGTCTATTTTTATTAATTTTGCCACAAAATATTATCATAACTTAAAAAAAATTATACTGACTTCTTAATATGTTGAAATATCCAGTCAGTAAAATTAAATTTTTAAAGACATTAAGCTAAAACAATAAGTTATTAAGAATTCTTTCTAGAGGAAATGTATCAATGCTCATGATAATTTTATGTAATTTTAAGAACCTCTTTCATACCAACATATTTATCATATTTTAATATTATTTTGAGTAAATAAACTTTTACTTCAATTTTATACTTTTAGAAATAATACACTGACTACTTGTCTTCATTTTGTTTATATTAGGTAAATTTTAACAAAAACGACACAATAATGAACACTTTAGGGAAAGTGTCATTTTGCATTTCTCAAGAGGGTCTCAAAGATGCAACATCGATATTGAGAGACTGTCAAATACCAAAAAATAGATTTTCTCTGGAAAGACAAAATTTCAGGTTACCTTGCTTTCTTGGTTTTTCACTGCAAAGAGCTTACTTCCTCACCTCTTCTTCCCAGCTTGCTTCCTCCATTTTCCCATTTCCAAATATATATACATATATATAATAATTCATATTTTATATATGACATCAAATATGAAAAAGTATAAACTGATAATTCAAGAGCACCAAAATATTACATCAAAATTAACACATAATGAACTGAATTATAGAGTAAATATTTGTCCAAACATTCCTCTAGGACAGGGATTGGCAAACTCCAACCCAATGGCCAAATCCAGCCCCGTGACTGGTTTTGATTTGTATATTTCTCTGGCTATGCATGGTTTTCACATTTTCAAAAGGCTGGAAAAAAGTGAAAAAATAATAATATTTTGTGATGTGAAAATTGTATGAAATTTAAATGTCAGTGTCCATAAATAAAGTTTTATTGGAGCAGTCATACTCCTTTTTATTTTTGTATTGTCTGTGACAGCCTATGGTTGCAACGGAGACTAGATGGCCTCAGAGCCTACATATTTACTATCTGGACCTTTATAGAAAAAAAACGCTATCCTCTGCTTTAAGATAATGAAAACTTTTTAAGTGTCAGTTATTACTGATGGGAAATAAATGCTGTTCAGTTTTAGAGTTCTTAATGACATTACCACCACTTCGAGGAAAATTACTTACCAAAGGTTACAGTGTAAATAGACACACACACACTCATGAATATATATGTATTCATACAAAATATTAAGAAGACCAATGCAGTAAGCAAATTATTCATTTTTATTCTGTTAATATTTAGATATGTGCTAGATATGCTTTAAGTTTATTGGGGACATTATCTGCCACAATTTCATTATTTTCAGAAAAGAAACAATTGCTTCTATAGGAAGAAAAACATATCCTGCTACAGCTGTATCAACAGAATATTCTTTTCTTTTGTAATGCAGCTGACTGTACATGTCAAGTTTGACATACTTGGCCAATGGTGAAAATATGACTCCCATGGCCCATGAGCATACGTTTTAAAGACCTTCCACTGAGCAAGTTTGGTTTTGGGAGGAAGGAGGTGAAGTATAAATATGTTTTTTAAATTTATGATTCTATAAGGTATTCAATTAAACACAAGTGCTCAATCTTTTAAAACACATTTTTCTTATATAGAATTATATAAACACTATAGATTTGCAATTTAAATTAAGTACTAATCACTATCCATGATCATTGTGAGGGGAAATGCCTGAGAATTATTTTCTGTTAAACTAAGAATAGTCCTCTATGCAACCACTTATTCATAAACAGTGTATAACATTTTAGCATTTATAAATCTCTTAGTGAACAATAAATAATAATAATAACTACAACAACAACAAGTATTCTCATGAATCAAATGTGTTCTTAAATAATTTTACCTAAACCTCCTAAATCCCCCAGGTCTGGAAATACCAGCAATAAAATAACTTTCGATCGGTTCTTGGTCTTTACTAGAAAACATCTTATTTGTCATTTTAAGTTCTGACAATAAGAACATACTAAATTTTGAAGCCTTCTTTGTTTTACCCTAAAATATTATAATTAGCTTATAGTACATTGACAAGCAGATAAACTACATTATCTGACTTCTAGAAGAATTAAACAAAATTGGTCTGCTTATACAACTGGAGGCTGATATGCACTTGTCTAAATAAATAGTCATAGTTTGATTTACATTCACTGTGAAGAGGTACTAAAACTGTGAGGCATTTAGAAAGTCACATTCTCTAAGCAAGCATTAACAAACTGAAGAACAAATTTAACTTTATTCATAGTTCCTGGAAAGAACGATGAAGTAACTGAATTGTTATGTAGGTATTAAAATATTTCCCTAATAGATTTAAATCACAGGATGGTGGATGGGACACATTTTACATGGTCTTTCACTTTTTTGACCTACTGAGAAAGTCCCATGTTGCTTATGCTTACACTGAAAGTCAAGTATTCAAAAGTTACCCTGAGATATTAAATAAATTCTTTCCCTTTTGAAACTATACAGTTTTACATGATAAATATACTTAAAGAGAGAGAGAGTAATGCTCCTTCAAGTGACACTGAACTTACCACTAAATCTACTAATCACAGAGGGACCCTAAACTTGTAATTTCTCCTTAGACTTCCTCTTTCCTTCTATAGGAGACACCACTAGAAAACACCAGGTTCTATTTGCCATTGGTTTCTTCTTAATTTTGCCACAAATAGATCTTAAAAAACAGGTTGTTCATTAGAAAGAACACCTCCAAGTTGTTGCCAATTTGCATAGACATCTAAAGACGTTATTTGTAGTTTTTCTCATTTAAAAAAAGGTTAAAGAACAAAATGCCCCAAAACTGAAATAGTCTTCACAACACTCTGTTCTTTCCAGATACTCTGAATGAAATGCTATTACAAATGTAAGTTCTAGTTGACTCATCGCTTTAAGTTATTGTTCTGAAAGATCAGACCAAAGAATTGTTTCCAATTCACTGCACTAAAGACAAAAAAAAAAGTGCCTCTATTATTTCTCTGTTCACGAGAATCACATCTACGGGATGTTGGAAGCGGTTATTTAGATGCAGGTTGCGAATCTCCCACCTCCAAGTTTATGATGAATGTCAGTGAAGTTTGTGGCTGGATAACTGTAGTCCTACATCAAGATTTATGTGGAGGATGCATTTAGTATTATTCATGAGCCACTTAACAAGCTTCAGCCAAGGATACAATATGGCCTTTGTTTATAGTCCCAGGAGGTCTTTAGAGAGCTTTTGAAAATTGAAGAGATTTTTTGATAAATGGTAGAGAATCTTGAGGTGGGCCTGAAAAGCTATAAGTGTATTTTCCTGTTAACTTGAAGAGTCCTACATTTCATCCTAACTTCCCTGTTTCCTCAATAAAAAATTATCAGATATTCTGCTGGCATTTTATTTTGCTATTGTTCTGCTACATTAAATAACCAAAAGGGACACATTTTGTAGAAAAATGTTCATTTCACTCTCTATTACAGGAAGCTGGAGCATCTTAACAGGCTATCCAGACTATTTGAACAGAAATGAAGCAACATATGTTTGGCACTGTCTTTTATATTATATTCTTTATGTTTATGACCCACATTCTTCTCAATGAATCATTATTTATGGCAACTTATATGTATAATAGTTTTGACTTAACCAAGAACTTCTGTTCCACAGCTAACTGAAAGACTTGGGAATCAGACAATTGTATTAGTGTGGCTTGGTTGAAGTAAATTAGAAAAAAATTTCTACCAGTCAGTGTGAGAGGGAGTAGTGTGGTAACTCATTGAACTGTTAACTAAGGGCAACAGTTGGTATATCTAAAAAGAAATTTTTTTAACATTTTGGAATGTCACTGGTTTTCTGAGAAATTTGGACACCAAAAAAAAAAAAGTGTCTTCAGAATGTGACCATATTAACAAACAGGAAATAAAGATAGTTTTATTTCAATGAAAGCATAGGACGTGACAATAATTTTATCTTACCTAATTCTTTAAAATGATTCCAGAAACATGTTTATTCAATCCATTTTGACCACTTTGCATGAGGTCTTGAATTAGACTGCTTGGGTCTATAGACTGCAGTTTAAAAAATAGATATATTGTTGGAGACGATAATCTCATCAGAAATGTGTAGTTTATAGGCTTCACTTTAAATAAAATGCTTCCTTCTCAAACTCATCCTTCTCTCCAATTTCAATTACGGAGCTCCTGTTAAACCACAAGAGGTAGGGCCTCAAGTTTTCTGTCCACTGAAGTATCTAATATGACTCCACTGTGGAAGTAACTAGCAGGATCATCTGGTTTGAGTCCATTAGATGCAGACATGGACAAGTTACCTGCAAAAATCACAGTATGAGGTGACAAAACCTTCTTTATAAGAATATGTTAATCTATCTCTTATCAACTCCCAGAAATACATAACAAGGTTATGCTAACAGTAAGAAAATCTACTAAATTGATGTACCTAGAAAAATTACATTTTTGAGAAGACATATTATTTCTTATGTTTGGAACTTAAACCACAGCAATAATATAGAAATTTAAATATGGGATAGCTGCTGAAAAAAATGTGAAGCCATCATAAATAATCTACTAGCCAGATACTAAAAAATACACCACTTTTAATAATTCAGCACACACACACACACAAAACATGCTAAGATAATTTGTAAGTTAACACATAAAAGCTGGGGCAGAGAGAGACAGGAAAAAGAAGGCTTACTCAAAAATTCTATTAATTCTCACTAATGTTCTGTTTTGCCTCCCCTAGGCACTAATTCTTAGGGAAAATGCCAAAATGTTAGATGATATTACCTTAGGTTTCCTGAGTGGGGAGCTCCTTTTTATAGTATGATACAGCAGTGTTTATATCATTGAGGCTAACAAGTAAACAGGGGCTAATGTTTGCAAAGCAGAAAGTCAATCGAGTTCACAAAAGGTATTTTATTTACACCTCAAATAAGCCAGTTAGTGGGTCAAATAATTACCATTGTCTTCCTTAATTGTTGACATGTACTTAGGATTTTTGCTGGGAACTACATTTTAAAATGGAAGACAATCTCTAGGAACATATTTATTTATTAACTCCTATGGCCAGTAGCTGCCAGTCCTATCTTGTGCAATGAAAATGGTGCATTTCTTCCATTTAGTTACTGGCATTTAGCTCCCTAATCCTACATTTTAAACACCCATTAATTAAAATCTTCAAACTAACTATTTATATTGTGCAAAATGAGTACTTAAAAGCAAAGGTCCTGACAATTTGCAGATAAAGAGGGCAAATTTCTTTTTAAAATTTCTATAGGTGCTTATCTAATTCTGTCAAGGCAGTGATTGTAAGACACAAATAAGGCAGAGCTCACCGATAAAGATGATGTGACTGCCCACAGAGGCACTCAACATAAAAAATATTTCCACTTGATATTATGTCTACATTTAAATTTAAATATACACATATAATTAATCACTCCCCGGCAAAATTACAGGTCATCTCTAAAGGTGAAAATCAGTTAGCCTTCTCTTTGTGCAAAACTTTAGCTCTTTCTTTTTAAGAAACAAGTGATTTGGTTTCCAAATTTAAATTTTATATTTTAAAATAAAATTATTTTTACTTATCTAATTATCACATAGAATCACTTCCAAGATCTTGAAAACCTTGTAGGTTTTCATATTGAACTTCATATAGAAACATACTATATCGCTGATGTGAATTCTCACTTATCATTCCTTGCCTTTCTCTGGAAGTTCCTAACAACTTCAAAAGTTATGCTGCGGTTTGAGGTTCAAGCTACAGACTGGTTGCTGAGTATATTCCAGATGGAAACCATGGAAAAATGGACACAGACAAAAGAGCGGAGTAATTATTCTGACCACCTAAGAGAATCGAATGTCGTCAACACTAGATTCTAAAGATATTAATGTATTCATTTTTTTTCTTTTCTTCATTCTGTATTCGTTTAAGAACTATGACTACTGGACACAAAACAAAGTAATTCATGGACATTAGAAAAGAAAGAAGAAAAAAAGGAAAAAGAAACCTAGCCCCTGACTACAGGAGCTTATATGAGAAACACCTGTATGCAAATGGCTCTGGTAATAACATAGTTCTTACTATGTTCCATGCTTCACATAAATTAACAATTTCATCAACTCATCAAGACAATAGTGTAAATATTATTACAATCTCTACTTTACATATCAAGAAATGAAGCACAGAGAGGTTAAGAAATTTGTCTGAGCTCACACAGCTAAAAAATGGGAGAGCCAAGTGTCAGACCTAGATGCAGAAAGTGTGGCTCCAGCATTCAGGTTTTCACCCCCATGTCACACCGCCACTTAACCTACAATAGAAAGAAGAAAGAAAGAGAGACAGGTGGGGAGTCGGGGACACAGGAAAAATGATGGGGGAAGGATTGGGTGGCAGAGAAGACAGAAAAAGCATTTAGCTGAATATAATCAAAGAACCATTTCAGAGGAAAAGGAAGACATGAGTTGAAATTTTAAATTTGACTAACGGCCTCTGGAAATAAGGAGATCTAAACAACTTTGAAAAAATTACTTTTTCCATTTATTTTTCTCTACTTGTATATATGCATTGTGTTAACCCTTCACTTCATATCAGTTTTTCAGCAACCTGAACATTTGCATTATATCTCTCAGAAACAAAGGCTATTCTATAATCATAATTCAGTTTATCCAGAAAATGTTGTACTCCCCAAAATATATACATTTCTTCTCCATAACAATGGTTATTTTAGAGGTTACATACTTTGATAAAACAGAAGAAAATTGTCTTCCTCCTAGTTATCTAAATTTAAATTTAGAGAAATCTAATAAAAGGAGGTATTATACTCTTTTTTTCTTTTCTCTTCAGTTTGGTCAGAATTGCATCATGGTCTCATAGGTGTGATGTAAAATCTGAACTCTTTTTTGCTTTGGAAAGCTGGTAAGCACAGAAAGTGGAAAAGATGCATTTGGTAAAGTATATTCTTATAAAATTCCATATAGACAGAGTGAAGGGATGGTATTTGATAGAGTGCACAACTGAAAATTACAACTTTGAATTAAAAGCATTTTACACTCATAGTCATAGATGATATGGCCGCTCCTCCTTTCCTTCCTTTTTTCACAACAAATCTTTATGTTAACTAGAAGCCAACTGTTTTGAGAGATACTATATTGAATTGTAGGATAGTAGGCAAAGTTGTGTAGCTGATATACTGTGAGGGGAGCAGCTTAACAGCAGCTTTAACTGATAATTCCTAGTTTTCTGTAGGCTCATTAGTGCAAACAGTGCAGAACTGGTATAACACTGTCCTAATCAGTACAGTTGTAGGTTAGGCATTAGGCATTAGGGTTTCCAGAAATTGGACCCCTGATAGCTCTTAGAACTAGAGTTTATGTCTTATTTCACTGTCCTAAACCATTGGAAAAAAATAATAGCTACAGCATGTTTAATTTCACTGTTATTTAAGTATTTGGGGAAAAATCTTTTAAAATCACTTTTAGATTTTTATTAATATGTTTAAAATCTCTTGAGAAATTTCTAGTAAGGCAGCCAATGAGAATCTGATCATTACAAGGTTTGGATTTTACTGGAGTATTTTTGTGTGCTTTATCCAGGTATCTATAGTTATACATGAGAAATATTAATAATTTATGTTCTAATTTGTCAGATTTTGATAAAAATTGACTTATAAATCTAAATTTTGTTTGAACATGATTATAACTTTCCACTATTTGCAGACTAAGTGAAATTTCAGGATTCAATTCAACCCAATAGTCACCTAACTCTACTTTGAAATAATGAAAATAGCATAAAAATCAACCAAATACTCTCTAACTACCTGAAGTGTGAAACTTTAGGTATTCTGGTGACAGCCTGTTAAAAGAATAGAAAGTGGCATACCATTAATCAAGTTATTTGATATGCTGTAAAAAGGTGGAATTGGTGGAAAACATAGATATTTCCACTATATTCTCAAGACAGTAATGTCTGCAGGTATTCTTCTGAAGCCTTCATGATGAGAACCCTTTTGTCCAAAGCATTTTAAGGTCTCCTGTGAGCCCTTTTCATTAATCACCAGCATAGTCTACACAGTAGTTTCCTGAAAGGGGTAGAGGAATCTTGTGTTGAGAGACCTTCAGAAACAGATGACAAGAGTACTCCCAGCCCAGAGACGAGGTCATGTAGAGTGGAAATATGAGCTCCTAACCCTTGACCCCTTTCCCTCTTTATTTTGATTTCTTGAACAATACACAGTTGGCAGGCACAAGCAGTGGCAAGTCCTTCTCTCTTTTGTTAGGCTTGGGAAAACTTCAGGGCAGCTCACTGTGACTCCCACTTAAAGGCTTGCTTGGTTTTTAATTAGAAAGAATTATAACTCACACCATATTTTTTCAAATCATGATTATAAAATGACCCAAACAATAACACGTTTTTCAAATTTCCACAGTCAAGTGAACTTGTTACAAAGCACCATTATTTTATGAATGGGATTTGTTTTGGTGGATCTGATTGGATATTTAAAAATGTGGCTGTTTTGTCTCCTATGTCTTTTGAAGTGATTTCACAAATGTTAGTAGTCCCAGATCATGGAAGGATAAGAAGTATCACAACTCTGGAAACGCAAGAATGACATCATCTATATATGTTTTTACAATCTTGGGAAAATAACAAAAATATGACAGCAATTTCTCTTGGAATTTCACATTCAAAAATAACCCCATAGGGAAAATTTTAAATAGTGCTTTTTCTAAAAACATACCTTATTCTAAATTAATGCTAAAATAATCTGATCCCTCTACATTTGATAGATTCCAAGATTTTAAAAGCTTGTGTATTTGTTGCCCCAATTAAATAAGTTGCCATGAGCTTTTTTTCAAAGAAAGTACAAATTGTAACATACAAAGAAACTGTGGAGTAGTCATATGATTTTGTTCCAACAGTTCAAAGAAGAATGAGCAGAGAGTTAATAGTCAATTAACATTCTGGTATATAATACCAGAAAAAATAATTTAATTTTTTAAAATTTTTCCTAGAGAAATACTTGTTCCTAAATCCCTTTCTTTTTTATCTTCCCCTGCCATTTCCTCTTGTCCTCATGCAAACAAAAATATTGAACTCAATTTTACGATTTCATTTAGAGTCGTTTTACTGGTTAATATTTACATTCCATTATCTAAGCTTTTTAACAAGCTATTTGGGTTTATTTAGAGGTGGTGCTAGGAAATCTATTGTCAAAGACCATCAAAGAAGTTCTCTATTCGTTCAATTTCAGTCCAGGTTCAAATATAAGCACCAAAGCTGAATATTTTAATTATAAATTTGATATTTTAACTATTACCTTAGCATTTGATGAGACTATAAAATACCCCTTATATTAGGCATATAGTCAAAAAAATAAATTAAATATGATACTTTTCTTCTCTTTGGGGTGCTGGACTTCTCACCTCAGCATCCTGGAAGAATGAAGAATGCATTAGGCAATTACTCATTCATGGAAGACAAACCATGTCTAGCAAAATATTTTTAAATGTGCCATGTTATTTTCCACTTCAACTAGATACTAAAAAAAATTTTACTGTAAAAAAAAAAAAAAAGGTTGGGAAAGAAGATTATGAAGTTTAAGGTGAATCATTCAAATGTTGAACTCCTGAAGGCATTTAGAAAGATGGGCTTGGAGCTAGAGCCAAAATTAAAATGGATATATTCACAAGGGAGGTGTTGTAAAGAAAAAAGAAAGGATATGAAGACACATGATTGTGACTAATATCCCTGTTTTTAAAGATATCACAATATTAAAGATAAATCATTGCTTTTTCCAGATTTGAAAACACATTGCAGCTCTTTTAATTTTAAAACAAGTTCTCTATATTAATATACTGTTTCTCTTATTTTAAACTAAAAGATAACACAAATTGAAAGACTTTTCTTAAGAAAACCTAAAAGGTGCCAATAATACTATTTTATTTTTTAAGATTCATTTTTTAGCTAAATAAGTTGAATTCAGAATTCCTTCCTACCTTACCTGTGTTTTTTATCCTACTTCCTACTTTTCATTAGTGCCCTCCTTGTCTCAGTCACTACTTTCTTTCCATTTGTCTTCAACTTTTCCTCCCTGTCACTGGCTAAAGTGGGTCTTGATCACCATTTAAAAATGCTCTTACTTCTCCGATTTAAAGTCGAACAAACAAATAAAAATTGCAATTTCTTTTCTCACTTCAGCTTCTACCAAACTTCTCTTCTTTCTTTTATTGCTATAATTCTAGAATTTGGTGTCTGTATTTTCACACACCCCTTCATTCACACCCATGACAAGCAAGCTTCTGTCCCTACAAATCCATGGAAACTGGAATCTCTAGCAATTCCTTGCTACTAAACCTAATCTAAATCCAAAATCTTACTTCCCTGTGTAGCATTTGACACTGCCAAAAACTTTCTCTTTTCTGGATTTCCTCTTTTCCTGACAGCATACCTTCCTGAGCTTCCTTTTCCTCCTTCTTTTAAACTTTTATGTTTTGAAATCATTTCAGACAAAAGTTGTAAGAATAGTAGAAATAATTCCCTTTACCCAGATTAACCTGTTTGTAATATTTTGCTACTTTTGTGTTCTCTTTCTTTCTCAGTACGATAGATACATAGTAGATGATAGATATAGATGATAGATAGATGAGAGTAGGTGATAGATGATAGATGTAGACAGAGAATTTTTTTCCTAAATCTTTTCAGCATGAATTGCATACATCATTCCTCTCTAATCCATGTTACTTCTTTATGCATTTCCTCAGAACAAGAATATTCTCTTATCTATGCACAGTACAGTTATCAAATTCAGGAAACTTAATATTGGTGTAAAAGTGTTAGCTAATACAGTCCATTTTCTTAATGTATTTTATAACTTCTTTTTTGGTATAGAATTTCATGAAGAATTGCAAGTGGATTTATATACCTTTCTTAGCCAATGAGTTGCTCAATCTTTCTTCGACTTTCAAGCTATTGACTCTAAAAAAAAATAGGCTAAGTATTTTATAGAATCCTTTTTGCTCTGAGTTCTCTGATATTTCTTCAATATTAAATTTAACTTTTAAATATTTTGGACTGGAATACTATATAGGGAATGTTATGTGTTTTATAAGTTATCAGTATTGGTAGACCATGATGTCCATTTACTTCTTTATATTAATTTAGATCCCTTGGTTAAAACTTTGTCCAGTATCTTCACTGTATGCTTATTATTTTTCCTTTTGTAATTACAGTTGAATGTCATTATTAACAGTAGTTATATTCTATAAAGTTGCTACAAATACTGAGCATTGCTCCTAGAGGAAATGCTAGGTTAGATTCTCATGAGCCTCCAGATACAAAATTTTTATCAACCAATTAATACATAAACTTGTATTATGTATTTTTTGTTGTTGTTCAAAGACATCTTATTTAATATATATTGTCACATTCACATTAAACTCTAACAACATTATAACTTATATGGCTTAAGAAGCATATTTAATATATGAATTTTCTCTATAAGGCACATCAAAATGCTCTCACACTTAGGAACACTGGAAAGAACATTATCACTATGCTTTGGAGCCATTTTAAACAGCAAAGTAACCAACAAGTATCAAAAGAAACAACAAAAAGCACAAGAATGCAAAAAACTGACCTCAAAACTGATGCTTGTTTACAGTATGAGAGCTAAAAATAGAAGACAGAGAGTTGCCTTGTTTTATCCCAGCTGAGAATGTGTACACTGGCAACTCAGATTTTTGTGAATGACCAAAAAAGAACCCTGAGTATTGAATTCGAGGTTCAAATGAATTTTGGGAAACAGATAAATTCATAAATATAAAATCCATGATCAATGAGGGCCCACTGTAATAAGTAATTTGTGGAAAGACATTTAATATTATGTAAATATTCTGAACCTCATTTAACCTCCCCTCACCCCAGATTATCCATCTATTTATTCATTCTTTAATCAATGTTTTACACTGATGGTTTTAAAATGGTGATTTCATTATTCTTTCTATATTTATGTCAGCATCTCACTGTAAGGAACAAGTTTCCCTTCTCTTCCTATCTATCTATCTATCTATCTATCTATCTATCTATCTATCTATCTATCATCAATCATCATCATCATCATGTTATTATCAGTAGAATCTCATGGAATCAAATTTTATTTAATTAGCTCGAATATATTCTTATTGTTTGGGCCTATGGGAGTTTCTTAATGTTGGCTCCTAGATCCTTGTGACACCCCACATCTTTTTTCTGTACTTATTTCTGGTACAACAGCTATTTCATCCTCATCTTGAGTTTTCTCTTACCTCCCTTGCCTTGGAATTATCCCTCTTTTCAAGGGACTCTGGCTTATTTCAGTGAGAAATGTCCAGTGGGAAATGCTTCTTCTTCTTCTCTCCTTGATGGTTTTTCTCAGTCTCTTTCTTGATTAGTCTTCTTCTGCCAGTTCTTACATGCAGGGGTCTTTAAGTTTCCGCGGCAGGCCTCTTTCCTTTTTACCTAAATAATTTTGTTGCCTCCATGGCTACATCTCTCTCTTAAGTGTCAGAACTTCCCACCCAACTTCAAAGTGACTTTTGCTGCCCTGGTTACATTTGGAATTAGTATAGTTACTTCTCTTGAAATATTGTAGCTATTCAATCAATGAATCTGAAATATCTAAACTGCTCAATCAACAAACACATCTATGGGATAAGGATTAAGTCACCTCAAATTGTATTTTCCTCTGTGCATATTCTACTTTTGGCAGATATTGTCTAATCTTCAATATATCTGATTATATGTAATAATTTATCATGTCAGAATGAGTTCCTGTTGTGATCTCTTTCTTATCTCTAAAATTATTTTTATTAGAAATGTTTACCATAGATTCTTTGTCAAAATCAACAAATAGGATTGAAGATAAAATATATAATACCAAATTAAATTCAAATTTCAAGTAAACAATGAATAATTCTTTAGGAAACTATATTTCCAATTAGTTTTAAAATTCCATTGTTTATGTGAAATTAAAATTTGACTGGGTGTCTTATATTTTTTAGCTATATCTGGAACCCCTATCAATAGATTATAAATATTTAATAGACTCTAACCTATAAATTGATGTATAGTACTCTCATATTATCTGAAAATAAAAGTAAAATTGTGTTGAAAACTTATCAAATGTTATTATAGAAAAGAATAAGAAAAAAATAATCCTATGTTCCTGATTGGTATACTTTAGATATTTTGACGGTATGTTCATAAATTATAATTTAATTTAAATTTAAAATGTCTTTAAGAATATATACAAATAAATTTAAACACTGTTGTAGCAATATTCAATATTCTCAATGGTGAATTGAGTCAGTTGTGATACATTCTGTAAAGCAGATTATTGGTTGTGGAGGATGGAAGGTAATGGGTACCTTCAAGCAAGTCAAAATTTATAAAGGAGAGCTTTGCTTGCCAAGTATATTAAAAGGTCTGAACAAAGCAGAGAACTCATCTAGGTAAATAGCAAAAACATTCTAAAAGACAAAAGAGTAAAAACTACAAACAATGGATGTAGTCTAATTTCTTCAATATATTACCCTAAACTCTGGTATTTGAATTTTTACAGTAAGCATAGAAATAGTTGAGGTAGAAGTGAAATTACTGGTGTGGATTAATAGTGTGATACCAAAATTAGTTCATTTGTTTGACTATCAAATGCAGAGAGAAATAGTCAATAAATTCATATGTGACTAAGATTTTAATGGTCATACCAGAATTGGAAATTTCAATATAGTCTCATCAAAATCTACCCATACTGATGTGTGCTTGAGTTGAATTAAAAAGAACAGATTTCATCTTTAAAGGTGTCAATTTCAGTGTCCAGTTTAAATAGGAAATATTCTAAGATTTTTAGTTCGTTGGGCATGCAATATTTTCATCTTTGAGAAGTTAACTAGACCCTGCAATTGGAACAGCTTTTACTAGAGTAATTGATAGTGAATTTAAAGGTCATAATATTATACAATATTCAATTCCAGTTTATAACAAAGAATAAAGAAATAATAAAGAATAAAGAAAAATAATAAAGAAAATACTCCAAGGATATGATTCTGTCAACATATGTATCACTTGAAAGTCAGTATGGATAACAATTTATTGGAACAAGATGTCTCTAATGACTTAATAGAAATTAGTTTCTATCTTTGTAAAAAGTTTAACTTACTAATTATTTAGTTAGCACTTACTGTATGCATGATTAAGAAATGTATTCTTATTACGGACACAAAGACTAATAAAAAGCCCAAGTCTGTTGTAGGGAAGACATAGTCCTGTGTTGGTAAATGAGGTAGAAGTTTTGTAAGTACTTCTACTCAATAAACTCTTAAGTTGTATAAAATGTGTGTATTTAAAAAGATGTGCTTACATTTCCTTTTTCAAAATATATCTTGGTCCAAGACAGCCTACAGCAAGTAGAAAGGAAAGCGGTGGGTAAAATTTTCTCCCTGGTTTCTTTATTAAAAGATAAATGAAGAGTTTGAGCTTCTGTATGTAGATAAAATATGCTTGACCATTCTAAAGGAGATTAATAGAAATCTGGACTCCATAAATTATTAAAATGTTTTCCAGTTTGAGAGTCTGTGACACATGGCAACAAGGTAGAAGATTTGGTAATGGGAATTTTCACACATTTAATGCTTTCTCTAGGATTTGACTTTTTAGCTCACACTTTCCATAATAAAGTTCTTGATGGGGAATTACTAAAATAAAGTTTCAGTTAAGCAAGAAGAATATGCTCTAAAGATCTGGTATATAGCGTGGGACCTGTACTCAACAGTAATGTTTCGTACCCTTAAAATTTTGTTATGAGGGTTGATCTCACAGTGTTCTTGCCACAATAAAATATTTTTTAAAAGAAAGAAAAAAACGAAAGTATAGACAAACTCATTACAGCCTTTTACCTCTTAATGGCATTTAGAATATAAAGACCTAAAAGGACACCTAAAGAAATATTCTTAAAAAAATTTTCTGCGATACCATTATAGAAGTTAATGTGTATGTGTGTGTTTATGTGTATGTCTCTGTGTGTGTGTGTGTGTGTGTGTGTGTGTGTGTGTATGAATTAAGCCGAAGATCGAAATATCTAATTGCCAAGGAATTTACTCCACATAGGGCCTCCAAAACTATTTTTCCCTTTATCCAATCTCAGTAAATACTGGGGCATGCTGCAGAATTAGATATGGCTGTCTGCAGTTAGCACACATACCATTAGATCATTTCCCACATTAGAGTCTAGTGTGTCTTTTAGCTGATGTGACTTTCTTCTGTACAGAAAAATCTTGTCAGAATTCAGTAAATAACAACAGTATTTGATGCATTTCTCCTAAACATGTTCTAAAACTTAGGGCTGAATCTATGCACAACTATAATTAAAATAATTTTATTTCTAATTAATACAAATGTTGCCTTCATTTTCATCTTAGTTCTCAATTCTGTAAAAATTAAAAATTTCAAACTCGTGGGAAAAATAACTGAGACTGTAATTCAGGTAATAGTCTCAAAAAAATAAAGTTCATTCTTCTGAGTTTAAAATATATTTTAACATTTCTAGCTAAAGATAGCCAAAAAGAGAATGTCTCCCAGTAGGTAAGGAAGTGACAGGTGTGGTGTACAGATCTGGAACAGGATTTTGGCTGCTTTCTTTCCTAATCATGGGAGATGGCTTTTTTTCCATAGTGGAAATATACTCTCTGAGAGTCAGCCAGACCTTAGAAATACTCAATAAGTGCAGGCACATGCTTTTGACAATATAGTGGTTTATTGTGAGAACTCAGGGAATAACAATTTAGCTTCTCAACATGTGAACAAATTTTAGTTAAAGGATTTTTTGAAACTTATTTTCAGAATACCAACAGTGACAGGAAACATACCCCAAATTTTCCCTTTTTTAGGCATTGTCATTATTAGAGGGGTTTAATTGTAGCCATGTGGTTCATATTGAATCTGACAAGTCATGTAGCGATTAAAAATTGGAATGTTTGACAGCAGAGTGAGCATGAGGATCAGTTGCCGAGTAACTCCCCATGATGGGGAGGGCCTGGCAAATGACTAGGCTCTGGTCAGGGGGAGTCTTCAGCATCAATGCACAAGGCAGAGAGGACTGACAGGTCTCACCAAGACAGCACCTGGGGATGGCAGATGCACTGACCAGTTCTACTACTTGCTAGTCTTTCTCTTATGCTGTTTTTCTGTAACAATAAAATGGAAACTGAGTTTTCGCAGCCTTAGGATGTAGATTTTAGAATCAGGCCTGAAGTCAAATACAGCCTCACACTAAACACACACACACACACACACACACACACACACACACACACATTTACATACACATATACTTTATTATATAAAGATATTACAATGTTAAAGCTATTATATTGGCAAACAAAATTTAAGAGTGAGAGGAGCCATAGTGTTCTAATTCCTATTTATTTTTTATTCAGCTTCAAGTAATCATTCCGAACATTGTTTTATCAGTTTTCTCTACTTTTAGTATACATTAAAATTTATTTTTGCTTTCATCTAATGTATGCCTATGTTAATGATATGATAATAATTTGCTGGAGCTGATTGATTTTTAGGGTTTTTAGAAAGCATTCCATTTAAACTTCAGGTTTAAAATTAATGCTATTTATAAGGAGAGGAGACTGTTCCATAAGTTGTTTGTATCTGTGTATGTGTGAATAAATTTGTTTCTAGTTAGCATTCAAAATTTTCTTTGATAGGATTAGTGTGTTCTAAGAATGGTTGAACCCATGGAGTACAAAGCAAAGAAACCAAAGTGAAAACTTCAAAGAAAAAAAAATTATGAAAAAAAGTGAATATTATTTACAATGTTAGAATTCTTATCATATGTAAGGCAAAATTTGTTGACTTGATTTTTAGTTGTATAAACTGTAAGGAAGATTGTCAAATTTTTAATTTACAACTCAGTATTTTAGGCTTACCATAAAATATCTTTAAGTTGCATCTCACTGAAGCCGCATTGTAAATAAATATTGCTTAGACTAATTGACAATTTGAAAAATATAGTTTTTTATCATTTTGTTTTATCAATTTCAGAATAGTAAGATGATGCCTAAGCAATCACCAAAGATAACTAATTGTACGTGTCTGTGTGATTTTTAGGTGTCATTATGAGCTCATAGATATCTTTTTTTTTATAATTATCACAACACTATTTACTCCACCTAATAAGATGCCACCTTAGTCATACAGAGAATTTCCATACATATTTGGATTTTCTTCTGGATTTTCCATTATTTTCCATTGGTCTGTTGTCAATTAGTGCAGTTTTAATTATTGATACTTTATGGCATGTTTAATATTCGATAGAGGACTAGTTTCTTATCATTGTTTTCTTTTTCAGAGAAATTTTGACAACTTTTGCTTGTTTATTTTTTCATATTAACTTCAGATTCAATCTGAATTTTTTCCAGCTTTATTGAAATATAGTAGACAGTTCATTACTCATATTTACATTGTACAATTCAATTAGTTTTTCCAATTATAGTAGGCATACAATAATATATTAGTTTCTGTTCTATAGCATAGTGATTAGAGATCTATATAACTCATAAAGTGATCACCCCACTAAACCTAGTACTCCTATTCCCCCTAACGTATTTATTACAACATTATTAACTATTTTTCTTACGCTACCCTTTATATCTCCATGCCTATTTTGTAACTATCCATTTGTACTTCTTAATCTCTTTGCCCTTTTTCACTGTCTCCTCAATCCCCCTACCGTCTAGTAGCCCTCAAAATATTTTCTGTATCTATGAGTTTATTTTCATTTTTGTTGTTGTTGTTCTTTATTTTGTTCTTTAGATTCCACATGTATGTGAAATCATGTGATATTTGTTTTTCTCTATCTGGTCCATTTCATTCCGAGGAATATCCTCTAGGTCCATCAAGGTAATATCTTTTCCCATTCCCTTCTTTTTAGTCTGTGTGTGTCTTTTCATCTGAAGTGAGTCTCTTGTGGGCAGCATATGTAGGGGTCTTGTTTTCTTATCCATTCAGCCACCCTATTTTTTGGATGGAGCACTTAATTCTTTTCCATTTGCGGTACTCGTTGATAGGAATGTAGTCATTACTATTCCTTATTCATGTTCTTGATATATGTTTTTTCTTCTTAAAGAAGTCCCTCCAACATTTCCTGTAATAATTGCTTGGTGTTGATAAATTCTTTTAGCTTATATTTTTCTGAGAAGCTCTTTATCTGTTTTTCGACTCTAAATGATAGCTTTGCTGGATAAAATATTCTCGGTTGTAGATATACTGGGTTTTCTTCACATTGAATATTTTGTGTCAAGCCCTTCTGTTCTGCATACTTTCTTTTGAGAACTCAGCTGCTGTCCTATGGGCATTCCCTTGTAGGTAACCAACTGCTTTTCTCTTGCTGTTTTTAAGATTCTCTCTTTGTATTTAACCTTTGGCATTTTAATCATGATGTGCCTTGGTGTGGGACTCTTTGGGTTCCTGATTTTGGGGACTCTCTGAGCTTCCTGGGGTTCTATGTCTATTTCTTTCACCAGATTAGGGAAATTTTCTATTATTATTTCTTCAAATAGCTCTTTAATGTCTTGTTTTCTTTCAGGTACCCCTATGACACATATTTTTACATTTAATAATGTACATAGGCCATTTGATCCTCTTCTTTATTCACGTTGTTTATTCCATTTAATATACTTCTTATCTCAGATAATGTGTTCTTCATTTCTGGCTGGTTCCCTTTTATAATTTCCATTTTTATGTTTTTTATGTCTTTGTTAAATTTCTCACTGAGTTTATCCACACTTCCTCTAAGTTCATTGAGCATCCTTATAACCAGTGTTTTGAGCTCTCCATCTGTTAGATTGCTTGACTCCATTATTCCTGGATCTCTGTTCCATTCTTTCATATGGTTTCTGCTTCTTTGTCTTCTCATTTGGCTGCCTTCTGTGTCTGTTTCTATGTACTATTTGAAGCTGCTAAGTCTCCCGGTCTTATTAGTGTGGCTTTGTGTAATAGATGTCCAGTGGCACAGTCCTGAGAGGGGTTCAGCTGCAGGCCAAATTTAGCCCCAGCCTCTACCCCTCTGGAGCTACCTGTTATGATTCAGCAAGCAATCCACAGATGCTGTCTTATAGTTGCCTCAAGAGGCCACACCAAAAACTGAAGCTATCTGCCTCCGTCTTGGCACTGTTCAGCAAGGAACACCGGGATCACCAAGGACACACCTGGATGTGGCTTGGGTGGGTCCAGGAGTTGGGTGAGGTGAAGTTTCAGGGAATCCTCTGATAACAACCACTGTTATCCAGTTTGATGACATCTCAGCTGTGGTGGCGCTGTATCTTGGAGTGGGGAGGCTTCTACAGAGAAACAATGGATACAGCCAGCACTTCTGCCTGGGAGAAAACCTCACCTCCAGCCTTCACTCTGAAAACTCAGTGTCCCCCTATAAGTCCCTGGTACCCCTCATGCAGCTGAGCAGACACTGGTGCTCAGAGTAAGCAGGTCCATCACCACAAAAGTCCGCTTGAGGATATAGCCCCTTTAAGAGGCATCTGCAGCTACAGCCTGCTGCCATAGCATCTGTCCTATTTAGCCACTGGGGACCAAGCAGCCTTGTGTCTTTGACCTGTCCTACCTCCTTTTGTTGCAGGATGAATTTTTATTCTCTCCCTAGTTATAGTGCTTCTCTTCGTCTAGATCCTAGGCGATTTTCTTTGGCGTTTGTTCCTTGTTTCTGTCACAAGTTTTATTTAGTCACAAGAGGGATGAACAAAGCCTCTATGATCTATGCCATTTTTTCCAGCCTCCGATATCTTTTTTGAAGTACACTTCATTTCTTTTTATTGCTGAATAATATTTCATTGTGTGGATATTCCATATTTTGTTTAGTCATTTATGTGTTAATAGTTATTTCCACTGTTTTTGCTTTTGGCTCTTAATGAATAATGCTGGTATGAATATACATGTGCAAGTTATTGTGTGGACTTATATTTTAATTTTTCTTGGGCATATAACTAGTTGTAAAATTCCTGAGTCATATAATGACTCTATGGTTAATATTTTGAGGAAATATTAACCAAATTGTTTTCCAAGGTGGCTGTCCGTTTTACCTTTCCAATAGTAGTGAATTAGGTTTCCAATTTTCCAATTTCTTCACATCTTTGCAAGTATTTCTATTGTCTGCTATTTTTATTAAAGACACTTCTTTGTAAGTAATATATCTTGTTTTGATTTGCGGCTCCAAAATTATAAATGACATGGTTTTTTTTGTGCGTGTGCTTATTATCAATTCATATATATCCTTTGCAGAAATATCTATTCAAATCTTTGGCCCACTGTAATAGGGTTGTCTTTTTATTATTGAGCTGTATGAATCCTTTTCCAGTTATATAACTTTCAAATATTTTTTTCCCAGTCTAGGGGTGTCTTTTCATTTTCTTGATGATGTCATTCGAAGCACATATTTTCTTTTGATAAAGTACAGCTTATTGATTTTCTTTTTATTGCTTGTGGTTTTTTGGTGTAGAATCTAAAAAATTATTACTTTTATGCAAGATCATAATGATTCACTCCTGCATTTTTTTCTGAGTTTTATAATTTTAGCTTTTATATTTAGGTATAAAATCAGTCCTTTCTTCAAGGAACAGTGGACCCTGGTTTCTTTCAGTGGCAAATGATATTTTGAGACCACAACCTGGGTGCTAGTGGTGCACATTGCTACAGGGTTTTTATGGCCTGTTTTCCAATGGACAAAGCCAGGTAAATAAATAAATAAATAGATAGATAAATAAATAAATAAATGTGAATTTGAATTACTACTGATGTTTTAAAGTTAATTGTATAGATTTACTTAGTTTCTGTGATTTTATAATTTTATTTCTTAATATAATTATTTATTTTATTTATTCTTAAAAATATCTGTAATAATTTCAAAGTTAAAATATGAATATTACTATTATATTAAAAATAGTGATTTTAGCTTAAGATTTTTTTATATCCTTGAAATATGATTTGACAAAGGTATCTAGTCAAAGTATTATATTTCAAAGTCACTTGAAGTAATTCTCTCTGTGGTTATTCCTCCAATTGATATAACGTTAGTTTTATATGTTTCAGTTATTTTTCAATTTTTAAGGAATTTTCACATTTAAATTTGTGCTTCAATCTTGTTAAACAATTACATAGTAATATAACAATGTGTGCCACATAAATCTTGCTTCCATCACTGTCCCATTCATTCTTGTCCTTTGTGTGCTCTATGTCACTGAGTCAGTTTTGACTCCTGGCAAGCCTATGAGTGAGTAATATGCACTATGTCCTGTCCTCAACAGCCCTGCTCAGCTCCTATAATCTCATGTCTATGGCTTCTTTTATGGAGTCAATCCATCTCACATTTGATCTTCCTCTTTTCCTGCTGCCTTCTATTTTTCCAAGCATTGATGTCTTTTCAAAAAACCCTGCCTTCTCATTATGTACCCAAAGTATGACAGCTTTAGTTTTGTCATTTTTGCCTCCAGTCATATTTCAGGATTAATTTGCTCTAGGATCCACTTGTTTGTCTTTCTGATGGTCCAGTGTATCCATAGAGCTCTCCTCCAACATCATATTTTAAGTGAATCTTTTTTTTTTTTTTTTGATCTGTCAGCCTTCCTCACTGTCCTACATCCCTGTCTACATCTGTACATAATAGTTGGGAATACAGGATACGGTTGACCCTAGCCTTGGTCTCTAATGACAGATCTTTGCTCTTGCTGATCTTTCCCAATTCTTCCATTACTCCTCTTCCAAGTCTCAGTCTTCTCTTGATTTTTTGGCTACAGTCTCTATTTGAATTGATGACTAAACCAAGGTAAGCAAAAACTTTAAAATTTGTAATGTCTTCGTTTTCTATGTTAAGTTGTATATTTCTTCTGTAGTCATCATTTTTGTCTTCTTGAGTTCAAATACAGTTCCACTTTGGCACTTTTTTTTTTCACTATCATCTCAAGTCTTTTTCAAATCATTGCTACTTTCTGCCAGTAAAATAGTGTCATCTGTATATCTTAAGTTATTGATATTTCTTCCACCAATTTTCACTCCTACTTCCTCTGAGTCTATCCCAGTGTTTCATATGCTGTATTCTGTGGACAGATTTTAAAAATAGAGAGATAAAATGCCTCCATGTCTGACACCCTTGCCTGTAGGAAAACATTCTCTCTCTCCATATTCTGTCCTGACAGAGGCTTCTTGTCTCCAGTACAGGTTAAGTATCAGGACAATCAAATGCTAAGACACGCCCATTTATTTCAAAGCAACCCACAACTTTGCATTATCCACACAGTCAAAGGTTTTATTGTGGTCTATAAGACATATAAACTTTCTGAATTTTTTTGAAGCACTCCAGTATCCAAGGAATGTTCACAGTTATATCTTGAGTGCCTCTTCCTTTTTTGAATTCAGTTTAAACAGCCAGCATTTCCTGCTCCATATGTGGTAGATTTTGTTGCAGGACCTTGAGTATCACTTTACTTGTGTGGGAAATTAGAGCAAAAGTTTTATTACTACTGGAATCCTTGACATCTCCTTTCTTGAAGATTAGAATGTATATTGAAATATACAACTTAACATAGAAAACTGTAGGCGATTGTTTTGTTTTCTATATTTGTTGACATATTCTGTTGCTTTGCTCCTCATAAAAGTTACCATTGTTATTAGTTTAAGGGTTATTTTTTATTATATATTTTTGTAAATATAAGCAAGTAATGTGTATAAATATTTCTATTTCTACCACTTTCTTAGATAAAACTTAGCATTCTTATTTATTATACTTAAGAATAGAATTTTGATAAAATCCTATATCAGTAAATATCTTTCTCATTCACTGTAATTATAAGAATCTCCAATATGTAGATATATCAAGTAATCTCTTATTGATTGATATCTGAGTTAATTTCCTTCTTTAGTATAATAAATAGTAGCACGAGAAATAGCTTTTCGCAGGCATCACTTTGTATTTTACCAGTACATCAATGGAATATATTCTTAGAATTGGAATTGCCGAATATAACAGACAGTCTGGGCTCTCTCATTATTTCCCTTCTTCCCATTTTTGTGCTCTCCTCTCCCAGCCTAAGTGAGTATTTACTCTTCTAGTCTGAAGCTGCAACTAGAGGATTGCCCTCAGGATACTGGAGCAAGTCTGGAGTAATTTACATCCTCTCAAAGTGGCTTTTAGCAAAGAATGGACTGGTGTCAAAGTGTGAAGGCCCAAGTACCCCTGTGAAATCAAGCAGAAGCTTCTTTCTGAAAACTGACTGAAATTGAACTCTTGCAAGACATCTTCTTTCTTGTCCATTTTCCCTTAGCAGTGTTTCCTAGGAGTTATTTCCCAATTACCTATTTGTACATGAATCTTCATTGCAGGGTCTGCTTTTGGATCCAAGATTCAGAGTGCATGAAAATTTGATAGATGTTACCAAATTTCATTCCATAAGGGTTGGATTTGTAAATAAGACATTGTTCAATTGATTTTGCTTCAGGACTATTTGCAGATGAGACATAATAGCATCAGCTATTATTAAACAAATATACAAAAAGATTTAGAGAGCAGAGCTCAGTGAATTTATAGCCACACATCAGGATCAAGATACCAACAGATAAAACTAGTGAGACAAATGTATTAACACTTGATTTGGTCTATAGCATCATGGTTAGTAGCCAATACAAATATCAACAGAGCCATAGAAGAAAAATCATATTGTATCTTTAGAAATAAAAGGGGAAACTAAATACTAAGATAATAATGTAACATAAAATACAACATAGTCATACTCTTAAGAACTGCAAATATTTTACATCCAAACTACAATCTAGTATAAATGTTAACTGTTCTTTTATTCAACAAATATTTATTGAATATTACCATGTACTAGACATTAATTTAGAAGCTCAGAATACCAGCAGCACACAAACAGAGATTCTAGGGAAATAAGCAAGAAATAATAGCCATGATAAATCAGTCAGCTAAATAGTATGTTTGAAATTAATAAGTGCTAAGAAAAAGTATAATAAAGAGAAGCAATGGGGATTTGGATTGCAGGGTCGAAGCTTACGAGTTTAAATATGGTTGTCATGGCTGGCCTCATTGAAAATAGATATTTGAGCAGCCTTGAAGGAGGTGTACAATGTTAACCACATGATTGTCTGTGTGAGGAGCCTCAGAGGCAAAGGAAACAGATAGTGCTCAGGTCTGAAGGCAACGGTGTGAGTACTGTGCTTGAAGAATAGATAGAAGGCCAATGTGACTGTAAAAGCATGAGAGGGAAAGGAGGAGATGAGGTCAGAGAAATAAGAAAAGGCAGGTTCATTAAGGACGTTGAAAGCCATTGAAAGTTCTGAGCCATTTATTATGAGTGCAATATACATTAAAAGGTTTTGAACAGAGGGATGATAGGATCTGAGTTAAGTTTTAACTAAATCACTCTGAATGTGTAATACAATGTAAGATAGGGGAGGAGCAGGGACAGAAGCAAGAGACCGTATGATATCTAAGAATTGGGATGATGGTAACTGGCATCAATGAGGAGCTATGGAGGAGGTAAAACTCTGGTTCTGGATAAAGTTTAATCTAGAGGCAAAAGTATATCCTACTGAGTTGGATGTGGAATGAGAGGAATGAGAAGAATTAAGGATGATCACAAAGGTTTGTCACAAAGTTTTGTGTTCGATCAACTGAAATAATGGAACCACAAGTGAGATGGGAAAGACTACAGGTAGAGCAATTTTGAGGGAAGGGATAAGGATATCAGTTTGGGGCAAAATGTAAACTTGACTTTCATGTTAAAATAATGCACAGCCACTGAGATTAAAGTTTAAATTAAAATTTCCTTTAAATTAGGGACTATGTCTGACAGACAGCTTTTTAAATCCCACAAAATGCCTTGGACAGGATATTATACACAAAAGATGTAAAATGAATATTCACTGAAATAAATGCACTCGGTCCTTCCCAATTTCTCACATGGTGTGTGTGACGTGTATAAACATAGCTCCTCTCAAATTTATTGTTAAAAACTTTGTTTATACTCTATTTTAAATGAGGAAAATTTTTTAAATAGGGAAAGTAGCCAAACAGATAATACTTAGAATATTTTAATATGTTTTTAATGCTATAGAATGTGCATATAAGTGTATACAATGGTTTTCAATATTTCCATCAATAGTTTTCTTTTAACATAGGCAGATATCATTTATTTAAGAAAACAACGTTAAGTGTATTTAACTAAATAAATTTAAAATGTATCTTTCGATTTTATAGATAACACAAAATTTTCACATTGCTCCCTTTCTGAATCAAAATGTACATACCAATTCAATAACTAACAATATATGTAAAATAACAGAAAGAGAGCCACATACTTAATATCTTATTTTCATGTCTCTTAACAAAATCTTATATTCACATGCTACTTAGATTTCTTTCTCATATTATTCTACAAAACCATGGAGGAAATTTGCATACAATTTCAATTATTTGAAAGTGAAAGTCATGCAGGAAATGGGCGTCTTTTTGTTGTAATAGATGACAAATCTATGGAAAATTTGGATTCCCCAAATAGAGCAGTATCAATGCACAATTTGTAGGTATGTTATCGTACAAAGAATTAATGTTCAGATATGCATATATATTTTCCATATTATAACACCTAAAGCTAAACATTCCTTGAGAAAGAAATAAAGGATATTATCTCCAGAAAGTTCACTGCAGTATTAACTGATAAGAAGGAGTTAAATTGAACTTTGGATATATGTTAGTAATAACATAATCTCTTGATTTATTAGTGGGTCAATAGTTCAGCCAAGAAAGGGACTCTAACTTGAGCAGACACTAATTAAAAGAATCAATTCTTATCCTACTACATATGTCCAATCATATTAACACATTTCTAGATTTCTTACTCAGTGGACTAGTCAAGATTAAAGGATTTGCTAATATGAAGGAACAGAGTATGCTTCCAAACTGACTGAGCAGATTTGTGAACAAATTAGTTCATTTAAAATTGACAGTGAAAGATTGATTTTGCACAGAATGAGTTACCTCAGGTATTCATCATTTCCTCTGCCTCTGCACACAAGACAGAGATCCGTTTCCTTCACTTTCTGATTGTAATAGGGCTGCTTACTGAGCACCTTTATTTTATAGTCCTGATTGCTGCCTGTCATTCTTTTTAATTCAGACATATTTTAGCCTTTTAGGCAGACCTTCAGAAATAACTTCCTTAAAAGCCTCAGTAAAATGACTCATTACATGTTGCTCAATTCAACCATACTATAAATTATAGGAGAAAGTTCTAATTGCACAAAGATCCAATTACTCTTAAGGCTATTCAACTCATTATTCAAATGCAGGGGCAAGAAGGAAATCCAGATGCAGAAACGCTTTTCCAAAGTCGAAGGTCAATATTCTACAACTCTGACAAAATCTGAGATATTTGGTAATATAGTATAGATTTAGCACATTAGTAAATATTTCGTAGATAAATATTTTATGAAAAAGATTAGAAACTATACATAAAAAATGGAACCAGAAATGCTGAAATGGTTGAAAATTTATTTTTTAAGTCTAAAAAATTAAAAGCAAAAGAAAATCCAAAGAAAAGTGTTTGAACTGCTATTTTATTTACAAAGACCTAGATTTCAAAATTTCAAAGTCCTAGATTATCAAAAACATAAATTATGGTAAGGTGACATATTTAAGGCATAAGACTTGTTTAGCAATTAAACTTGAGATGGTAAGAGAGTAGAGAAGAGATCTAGGTGAAATATTGGGGGTGAAAGAATTGGGCAACAGTTCACAACAGTGCCACTTTATTCAAATATAGTGATATGGTAGAGAAATTAGAGGAGAAATAATTTCGATCTTGAATATCTGGGCTCTATGGGAAATCCAATGGAGATGTGCATAAGAGATTTGAATAGATAAGTCTGTGTTCACAAGTTATATGTAAATGTCATATTACTTCTATTTTGCAAATGAAATGGAAGCTCAGAGTAGATTTAATTTCCACAAGGTATCACAGTCTAGCAACTCTAGTATCAAATTTCTGACTTTAGATCAAATGTTCATTTGTACATAATAAGAGAGGTGTGTGTGTGTAAATCTATATGTTTAAAATACACCCAATGTCAGCTAGGGAAATCCAATGATTTCCCCAAGTTTTCTGTGGAATCCCTGGGGGATTTCATATACATTTTTGTTTTTAAGTTGCGATTTCTACTGAATTCTCAGTTTTGCTGCATTTTAATCTCCATGCCCTGTTTGTTTTATTTCTGTGCACAAGAAATTCTTCTTATCATCAAATCAATGAACTTACCTATATATATATATATATTTTGTCTTTCTTCCTGTTATAATAAATAAAATGTTTTAAGCCCAACTTCACTCATGTATACTAACCCCATCCCCTAGCAAAGAACCTCCTCTTCTAGTTGTCTCCATATTTTCCCAATCATTTCTTTTCTTACTATCATTATTTATTTATTACCATAAAAGTAAAAATTTTAATAATAGTAATGATTCCTCTATTAATTGCCATCAAAAAGAATTCCTAATAATGATCCAAAAAAGACCCCAAAACTCGCATCCCACTGCAGCTTGCCCATTGTTGCTTGAACCCACTTTATTTATGTTTTTATCCCCTACTACACCCAGCTGCTTGTCAAGGTCTTTAAAAATATTTACATGTTGAAACTAAGTCAATGTTTGGTCCTCTATTCATTTGACTGATTTACGATATTTGGCAGAGCTGGTAAGTTACTTTCTTGAAACCGTTTCTTCCCTTGGCTACTCAAA
>NW_006440638.1:6341789-6431776 GCF_000325575.1 Pteropus alecto | reverse complement strand
TCTCCCTGTATGTCTGCTCCTTCTCAGAGTCGTTTGCTGATTCCTATTCATCTTCCTAACTCTAAATGTCAGAGTGCCTAACCCAAGACCCTATCCTCAGAATCCTTTGTTCTCTATTGAGAGTCTCTTTGTGATCTCAGATGCCTCATGCTATAAGGTCCCCCCATTATCTCTTCCTCAAACTTCAGACATTTTTTTTCCAACTGCCTACTCTCATCTCTATTTGAGATGCCTAATAGGCATCTCAACTGTAATATATTCAGATTCAAGCTCTTCATTTCCAAATTCTCCACAGACTTTTTATCTCCATAAATGGCATCTTCATTTTTCCACAACTCAAGCCAAAATTCTTAGTGTTTTTCTTACCTCCTGCCTTTGTTAATACCAAATCATGAACAAATCCCATTCTTTTCTTTCTTTTTTTAATTTAAATTTCACTACCTCCAGTTCTCTATCCTTGTTCAAGCCACATTATCACTCATCGGATCGTTTGTGTAGCCTCTGAAATGGTCTCAGTATTTACATTCATACCCCCACAGACTTTCTTCACCTTGCTGACAGAATAACCTTGCAAACTACAAACTAGATCATGTTACTCATTGCTCAAAAGCCCCTATGCCTTCTCATGTCACTCAGAGTAAAATCTAAAGTCCTTTCAATGGATTATAAGACCTTAGGTGATTCAGTCCTTATAAATGTCTTGACTTCAGTGACTAACCCTCTCCTTCTTGCTTTCCCTTCTCCTTTAACACCGGACTGTTTGTTGTAATTAGAACATGCCAAGCATGATCTCCTTGGGGCCTTCACTCTTGCTATTCCTTTAAGAAAAATGCTTCTTTGCCCATAAATCTTCATGATTTTTCACTTATTTCAGGCAGTGCTCAAATGTTACAAAGGCCAAAATAGTAACTAACATCCTCTATTCCAATATCTGTCTCCATGGTTATACTACAAACTCCTTGAGGATAAGAAGTCATGCCTTATCTTGGTATCGCAAGTTCTCTATTAGTCAGGACTCTTAGCCCAATTGACAAGACTCATTTCAAACTGCTTAAGCAAAAAGAAGAAAAAAGATTTTAAAGTCTGGTGGGCATGGGGTGAGGTTGTCTTAAGAGCCATAAGACTACATTCTCCCTCACCTGGATCATTTCCAATAGAAAAGGAGTTCTTCTGGTAGCTCTCATGAAAGAAATTGAATTATCTATCTTTTCTGAGAGACACTTGATCATATTCTGTATAAACCTGAAGTTCCCTTTATACTCTCCATATATTTAATAATGCTTTTCTTCTCTCTAGATCAAAAGGTGAGGGATAGTGTGACTCCCAAGAAAGTCACTCCAAAATTTGTGGATACTTTTCTGGAAGAAAAATGTACTTGTAAATTTGTAATAAATCAAACATATAATTCCTATGGGAAATATTCACCTAATAATAGTCTATATGCTGTTAAATATTGGTCATGAAAGCCAGAGAAGAAACTAATTCATTATACCCATCCCACATTAGGTAATAAAGATTTGATTAGATATAATCCCTGTCAATCATCTTTACTTTAACGGTATTTTGAGAGAGGTTGAATATCCTTCCTTTGAAGTAAAGCCCAGGCTACCTGCTAAAAGTGTGTGTGTGTGTTGGAGACAAGAAAGAGCCAAATACTAAAAAATAGGAACTCTCATAGACAACATACTGAACTTAGAGTACAATATTTTAGTGTTGTGTAATATTATTTTGAACAGGCAATATTTGACAGCCACGTAACACTTTCACTAACCTATTAGAACAATGATACCCTGAAATTTCTGTCTCGTTGCTTATTTTAAAAAAAATAAAATAAAAAATCAGGTCTATCCTGGAGAAAGGTATCATCCCCTGACTTTGCAAAGCAACTGCTATAGCTTCTCCCAATTCTCAACCATGTCACCCCTTTTTCATTGACTCAGATTGATTTAGAGCCCATCCAGAAACCACTTGCTGTGGCCTAGAGAAAGATATGTTTATTAGCTAAACTTGTTAGGATCCACCCAGAAATCATAGGTGGGTCAATTCTATCCAGAATGTGTATGAGGGTGTGGGGGGTAGGGTAGGAAATAAGAGTGCATTCTCCATAGACAAGTACATTGCTTTTAGCCAGTAAAGGAGAGTCACATGTTAACTGCAGATTTCATTGAGAATTTACAGATAAGTGTATGTAGTATTATTTTATTTGTGCAAAAAACTATACTTAGAGAGACATAAATATATACCCCAACAGAACAGAAGATTTTCAAGTCAGGCAGCATAACGCTAGCTGTGGTTACTTCTTGGGAGGGCATTATAAATTGAGGGTATAAAGGGGTTTCATCAAGGGAATATGTCTCACAGTTAACTTTATGCACATGTATATTGTTTAAATTTTATAATAAGAATGTAGTCATAAATTACTTGTGTACTAAAAATAATTTTTAATTAGAAAACTGCCATATCCTTAATGACAGAAAGTTAATAGCTTTAGTTAATGAACAGTCTCTTTGAACAAGGCAGACAATATTGACGGAATGTCATTACATTCATACTTTATGAACCTTGCTATGGATAAAAATAACTGGCTTCATGTATAGTTCTAATTTGTTTGAGTTATATTTATTTTGTAATAAGCCAATTAGAACCATTTTTATTAGATTAGCATGTGTCTTGTGGAATTTAGCATGTATAAAAAAAGAAAGAGAGAGAGTGATAGAGATGTATTTGCCTAATAATTTCTTTTATACATGATAAAAATTGTCTCTTTGCTCCCTGAAATTGTATTTACTTATTTTCACATGAGGAAATTTTGTGGGTCACAACCGTCAGATCTCCACAGATATGAATAAGCTTAGAGCTTAGCAAAACACTAAGAATTGCTCATACAGTCCTTGTTGTGGTATTTCTTACTAAAATAAATTCTTAATGGGCCATGCTGACCCACTGTAAATACCCTTGTAATCTCCCCCTTTGCTTTTTGATTTGTTGACAAAAGGTGAAATGAGTGTCTGTGAGTGTGTATAGGAGTGTGTGTTTATCTAATGATGATAATTATTAAACATGTGTAAACATTTATTTATTTGTCAAAACCTTATTGACTATACCTGTATGTTAGCCAGTGTGCAAGGAACGAGTTATTGCTCCAATTACATGGGCTACTGAAAATTACTGCAGAGTGAACAATTCCTTTTGAATTTGGGGCATTTATGAAGAACTGAGGAAACCGAGTTACCAAGTCAGCCTTAGGTGGAGGTAAAGTTGAAGAGATTCAGGCAAAGCTTCACAGAGCAACAGCTAGTTGACATACGAATGGATTTCAGGATATGCTGTGCCAAAATGTGGCACTTTGGCATATTGACTACTTTAAGCTGAAGGAGTTTGAGAAAATGGCAGAAGCAAGAAGGTCACTCTGACCTTTCTCTGATCTATCTCCCCTGAAACATGTCATAAATCCCTCATGTGAAAGGTGTTTTTCCTATACCCACAAGAAAAGGGCATTCTTACTTCCAAAGACAAAAGGATGAAGAATCCTGACAAATAGGTCTGCTGTTTCTCCAGTTTACTATACTTACTTCATACTCCTTAAACTATCATATTTCTAATCAACAATCCACATAAAAATGGTTCTGTTTCTTAAGATCTTTATTTCCTCATGAAGTCTCCCATATTGTATAAAATTTATATTAAATAAATTTGTATGCTTTTCTCCTGCTAATCTGTTTTTGTCAATCTAATTTTTGACCCAACCAGAGACCCTAAGAGGATCAAAGAAAACTTTTTTTCTCCCCTACACAATGGGATGAGAGTGCATTCTAGACTTAGGGAACAGTAAGTTCACTAAATAGAGTTATAAAACAGTATATAATGGAGAAACTGCAAATGATTTGGTCTCGATAAAGTAGAAGGGGAGGAGTTATCACCAAGTAGACAAGAGTCAAAATTTACTGTCCTTGTAAAGACTTTTTTATAAGTAATGTGATGATATTAAATAGGAGAGAGGAATGACAAAATGTATTTTAGGGAGAAAATTCTAGACTAGAAGCTATGGAAAAATGAATTAAAAGAAATAAAGACTAAGGAAGGACCAGTTAAGAAGCCACCGTATTAATCCAAATGACAAATAATGACTTCTAAGTGGCCCTGGCATATTTAGGAGATTTTAAGATCAATTAGTTCTGAGACTGTGAGAGCTGGAGAAACCAAGGGTGGGTTTTAGAAGACTGTAAACCTTCCCCTAGAAAGGAAAATGTATATTGTTACATGCATTTTTCTGGGGGAAGTAACATATATCTTTTATCAGAGCTCTAAGTGGGCTTGTAACAGAAACAATGTTTAAACTATTACTCTGTGCTAGTATCTAGTATAATACTTACATATTATTTAAAGACTCAAATCTTTTTACGATTGTTTTCTAGAGTAAGGTTGCCATGTTTACCTGATAAAAACACAGGATGAGATGCAGAATTTAGCAAATAAATAATTTACATTTGACTGGGCATCCTGTACTTTATTTGATTTCTCTACCAAAAGACCTTCAATAACATTTCTCTGGGATGACATGTTATATTACTCATTATCTGGGTACAAATTTCTTTCAATTCAAATTCCATTAATTAATTAATTAATTTAACAAATATTGATTGGCTGTCTACTATATCCATACTGAGTACACATTAGTGAATAAACAGATTATAGTTCTTTTCTCTGGGAGCTTACAATATAATTGAGAAGATACATTTTTCTGAAAAGTAGATTAAAGAATTGATAAATAATTATGTAACTAATAAGTGCTATAAGACAAGCAGAGCATAATAATAACAAATGATGTGACATTTCACTCAAATGGGGTGGAAATCAACCTAGGTGAAGAGCAGGGAGGAATGTATTACAGGCAGAGAAAGAGTTTGGGGGAAGGACTGGAGGTGGGAAAGAACTATTGAATTTGTAAAAAAGAAGGATTTCATGAAATGATCAACGGGGAGAGTGGAAGCAGAGTTATTTTGCAGGGCCTATTGCAAAATAAAAATGTAGCCCCTTATTCAAAAATCAGAAAAAAATGTGCCATTATAGGTCTTAATAAATAAGTTCTTTTTTGTTGTTCCACTGTGTCTTGATTTGCCATGACTTTTTTTCATTTGTTATTTAATATCATTCTAAGTTAAAATTTTTAAGTACAATTTTTAAATTATTAGCATAAAAATTTCCATTTATCTTTATATTAGGCAATGACACTTTTAAATGCAAATATAAAAGCCTTTATTCAATATAGAATCATTGAAATTATACAATTTGTATTTCATAGCTCATACACACATATGTATTTCACTCTTACCAGGAGTGAAAATGTTGCAAGAAACTAACTCAAAAATTATTGCACTTCTTGATTTAAACACATTTTCCCAACACTTTTTACTTTCAGCTTTTATTGATGGGTAGAGAGGAAAGACTAAGTAGAAAGGAACTGTGGGCTGTCCTATCTTTCCCTTCTTATCTATCTCATTCGTTTCAGTGTAAGTGATCAGTTAATACAGGAAAGTATGAGTAAGGAAGGATATAAAAGGGTTCCACGGTCCTTTGTGTTTCTTAGAATGCTATTGCCTTCTTTCTGGTTCAAACAAACAAACAAAAAGGATGGCCTGTCAGATTCCCTTCCCTTATTTAGTTGTAGACACAACACACTTAGCTCATGTTCACTCTGAGCCTTACTAAACTTCCACATAATTGTGAGTTCAGTGGAATTTTGTGCTTATATGGTATAGCAAACTGGGGTATCAAGAAATGGTGGGCTGAGCAGTACACATATGATGTATTATTGAATTGTATACTTGAAACCTATATAATTTTATTAACCAATGTCGCTCCAATAAATTTGATTAAAAGAGAAAGAAAAAAATGGTGGGCCCCTACATCGAATGTATTTTTTCTGCTCATGAGCATGCTCCATTGTTTCAAAGGACTTCATTTACAAAATGCAAATTCAAAGATAAAATCGAAAAATTCTAAAAGGCAACAACACAGCATTAAACTAAGTATGAGGTCCTGTGTGTCATAGAGGTGTGAAGCCAGCCTTACGTGGGAGGAGATGGAGTTGGAGAGATAAGCAAGAACAAGACCATGCAATTCATGTTGTGCAGTCTAGATTTTATTTGGTGTCTAGAATTTTTTCATAGCTTTCCACACCCTCAACTCCTTTTTCTCCTGTATGGAAACCTACAGATACCTTAAATTTAATATTCTTTGTTTTAAATCTATGCCATTATGCCAATATAAGTCATTCCTTTCAACTAAAGAACACTTGAACTTAAGTAAAAAACCATCGAACTCCACATTTTCCTTTATCTCAATATTTATTTCTAGAATTATTACCAAAAAAATAATAAAATAACAACAATAACATATTACAAATTGAAGAATCAATAATGAATGCCAAATATTTTATGTGATAGTTTATAGTGAAAAACATTTAGGAGCAGACATGAACCTTCAAGAACTCTTAAAAAAAAAGAACTCTTTCGCAGTTGAATTTTGCTATTTTGCAGGACTGTTGGCTGTGGGGTAAAACCTTCTTAATCTGTTTTCTGACACCCATTAATTCATTTCCTCACTTCTATGATTGAAGTACATCACGCACTGATCATTGATTTGTAAGGTTGGGTTTAAATGTCCATGAACTTTAAAAAGAAACCCTTAACACTTCATTTTGTTCTAGACTTATCTCACTTATCAGTGTAGTCCCCAGTGTCACTTGCTGCCTGTGTCCAGTTGCATCAGAACTAAGTAAAAGAGAGAAGGAGGGGGCAGAAGAAAGAAAACAAAGTAAATTTGTAGATAGAGGGCACTTATACTGGCAGTATTCTCTTGTAGATTATAATTAAGTGAAGTACCTAAAAATCTCCTTAATAGTATCTTTGCTTGTTTTGTATTTTATTCTTATATATACTGCATGCATCACTGAGCCACATTGTAATTCTGCTCTGCTCTTCTCTCTTTCTGCACTTCAGGAAGGTGGTTGTCATTAAGGGCTTGTGAGATACCTGTGCAGTGTTGACTGGGTAGCATGGAACCCTTCATTCTGACAGCTTTTGACAATGATATGAATGCCTAGGCTTGGATACTGGAATCAGCTGAGAATAGTAACAAAAGGTTGGACATTGACTTTTTCTTCAGGTGTTCCTGTCTTTAAAAAGAAAAGGATCCTCCCTTTTCCCAAAAAGTAATGTTCAATATTTCCGATAGAATATTTATTTTTAAAACTTGCATTGTCATCACATTTATTCTTTGGTGCAGACCTATAAATACTATTTAAACTATATTTTTTTGTTGTTCCAAGAACAAATATTACTAAGTCAACATAACAAAAAGATACATTTTTTTCTTAATAACCTAAGAAAAGTACCAGTAATATATTAGGAGAGTTGTATTAAAATGTGAGATTATCCAATTATTCTTTAATTCATCAAACATTTTCCTGAGTGTCTAATGTATATAGGGACTGTACTAGGTACTAAAGTCTATATATACATATCTGTACAATCTATAGTACTATTGATATAAACAAAAAAATTATGGTGATATTGTCTTTGCATAAGGTTAAATAAACAGAATTCTTCGAAGTCATCTTCCCAGCACACTTCTGCCATTGACTTTATCCTGCCTTATTTGGCATATTTTTCTCCTCTGGGCCAGAGCCCCAGATTTATACTAGGCCCTTTCTTCTCTCCCTTCTCCTTCCCATTTCCTCCAAGGTAGACAAGTTCTTTAAATTGTCCTAAACCATAGCCTTCTTTTACTCAGCAGCAGTAAGCCTTCTCGCTTTGCTCTCTGCAGCCTAAAGAAAACATTTCTGTACCAAAAATTTCAGAAGCTCAGTGCTGAGCTTTCATATGCTAAATAGGAGAAAAAAGGAATTTGGAAAGTCTTCTTTCAAGGCAGTACCCTGGTTTATAAAGCTATTGTTTTAGTGCATAATCTCATTTTGCTTTTGTTCTTTCTATTCCAATACCTTTTGTAACATATCTAATATCTACACATATGTGCTCCCAGGCAAATGGATGCATAACTGACTGCAATAAAGCTTCTATTTAGAAAAAGCAGAAGACAAATAATCGTTTCTAATTTTCAAATGCTCTACCTTCTTTTAATGATACTCAGTTTCATAGGAATTCATCTAATGTCTCCTCAACTTATTTTTGCTATTTATTTCTTCATCTTCTTCCAACTCTACCTTCTGCCAAAACTGCCAACAAAAAAAAACCCAAAGCTAAATATTATACTTCCTTTAAAATTATGCACACACCTGATACTTCCATAAAATGGTAGTATTAAAGCAATATAAAGAGAGATGATGGAATAACTAAAATTAAAATATGGGTTCCCAAATTACTACCATTTATTTTATTAGTAGTCCTAGTGTTGATATTTATAACAAATGAAGTGTATTAAATAACCAACACTATCCAGGCTCTGTTCAATTAAGCCAAATTGATCACAAACATTATCATAAGTGCCTAAATGTACCACCTCAGGACTAATCTGAAAACGTCAATCTCCTTTTTGTAAGCTAGTCCATTAGTATACTAAAGAACACTACAGTTGCTAATTTTTTTTTTACTTTTGCTTTGGCTTCTCTGTCTTAATTACATTATTGGTTTTTATTGTCTGTGATTATTTTTGGTATTTCCTTTCTGTAACAGAGCAACAGTCTATTAACATGTATACCATCATATGCTTATTTAATAAAATAGAATATTTCAGTAATTGGCATTTGAAGTAAGAAGGGTTTAAGTCTGGCGTGACTTATCAATGTTGTTAAAGAATAAAGAATAGAGAGCAAGACATTTCAAAGGAAAAATTCAAGCCTACTTGATGACTAACTTGTTATGTTTATATACGTACAAATAAAATGTACATCAGAAATTTTGCTTATATTTTGAACCATGATGAATAGAGAAGTTGCAAGAAATGGGAATAAGTATTAGTTATTTTGTTTCAAGCCTCTAAGCAAATTTAGGGTTAGGTGCATGGGTCGTAATTTAAAGACTGATAAATGAGCATACCTGCTGTTACTGCCCAAAATCCAAGGTGACCTTTAAGTAATAAAATGTACCAGCATTGCTAGTGAGATTGCTCTCTTTACTTTGTTTTACTCCCAAACTAATCTGTTCCTTGTATCTCAAGAAAAAATGATAACCACCTCTTCATTTATCTTCTAGAAAGAAAAAGTTTGTGGACTCTATGAAATGAAATGTCCTATGTTGATTTCAATGCTATTAAGACCTAAGGTATTTTTAACCTCAGAAATGAACAGAATTTGAGGTAAATCTTAAAGTGAAAATGTAAAGAGACTATTATAGGACAAGAAATGAGCTTAAAACACATAAATAAATTTTAAAATTCTAGATTTTTAAAATATTACTCAGTAGACATATGCACCTTTGTTGACTGCCTTTAGAAGGGAGGAAGGAGATTATCAATTCAGAAGATTTAAAACTCTTCTCTAACTAACACTGGCCTCTACTAACCTTGTGACCTTGTTACTTAAGGGCAATTTAACATATCATTAGAAATGTAACCAACATGTCACTTAAATAGGTTCTGTTTAGCCGGAGGATAACAGATTATTTCTCCTCCTGTGTATGCTTTCCAATAGCCACGAGCTTTCTATAATTTCTCTTAGGACGTCATCATTATTTTTAAGTGTCTATATTTCTAATAAGAGGATGTCATTTCCAGATGTGATAGCTATGTGTTTTTGGAAATGTTGAGTATAACGAAAGCAAGATATATAAATAGAACCATCTCGTGGACAACTTAAGAAAAGGACTGACGCTATGATGGCCAGGAGAGAGCTGGAGATCAGCTAACGAAGGGGATTAACTATTCATAGGACTGGAAAGCAAGTTCTTGGAATAAAAGGACAGCTTCTACCTTCTGTTCTTTCTCTTTTTACAGGCCTAACCAAGAATGATACAAGTAGTCCCTAAAATACAAAAGTGCCAATATCTTATTACTTTGCTTGGTCAAGGGTTCATTATTACAAAGGGGGATCCTGTTGAAGCTCTTCTTTAGGCTTCCAAAATCCTAATTGTCTCATCTCTACAGTTGATTCCTCAGTAATACTAGAGTGAGGAGACAGACAGGCATGTGTATTATGGGCTAACACTTTTATTGTTTCGATTGTTTAGTTAGGATTTAGAAAGTATGTATTTGCACTGATTAATTTCTCATATCTTTAAAAATAAAGTCATCTCATGCTAGGATTCTACTTTATGTATATTTGCAACCAAGCTGCACTTTCCTGCCACCATTAATTATTGCTACATATATATTTAATATATATATATAGCAGAAAAATGTAAACAGAGAAAAGCAAAAAGTTGATGCACAATTATACTTCCAAAATATTTTTATGCCCATTATCTAATGTTATCCCCATATTATGCTTATGAATAAGACAAGATAAGGATTATTGTCCACTTAGCTGTTGTAGAAAATAAAAGGGTAAAGTGAGTTGCCTTTAGTTCATTGCAGATCCAAGGCTACCCCTGGGTCCTGTCTAATTCCCAGGCCAGACTGCTTTCTATGTCATACTGTGGGTAATGGGGAGTGGGAAGGGAGCAGGTATTCCCCAGAATTGAAGCCAAGCACAGAAAAGCAAACATACTTGCATGGCCAGTCCGAAGCTCCTCAAAGACAGCCAGGCCTCTGTACAGATTCTCTCCAGCTACATCTTCAGTGACACATTTCTCAGTAGTATCGAAAGCTGCTTGGGAGCACTTCAGTAGGTGACCATGGGGGCTGACAGCTCTGGCTTAGTGAGTCTTGGCCCTAATTAGACATAAACCTCTGAGTTTAGGAAAGGTGTACAGAAAGAGTATTTAGTCCTTCCTCCTCCCTTCTTTACATTTTAAGAGGGTTTATTATGTTGTAGGCCTGCTAATGAGTCAGGAGTGTATTGAGATTAGCATGATTCATTCATTTATCAGATGAAAGATATGCTACTTTCGTCTCCCCTTTGTATTATAATCAAGGGCTGATGTCTCCATGTTTGTGTATAAATATATCCACCCTCCATTTGTCTTCTGTCCAGAGACATTCTAGGTAAATCTGCTTTAGTAAATGGATTTGTAAAATATTTCTTAATTCTTACATGGTTGATTATCCATGTAAAAGATTTTCCAAATAACAGACAGCTAATTGCAAATGATAATGCATGATGCTATTCAATGTTTATATGAATAACAGACGTTAAATAGACTGTTTCCCTGCCAGTTAAATACCTGTCTTTAAAACCTATATTTAAAGTTAAGATATTAATACCATATGGTTTAGGAAGGAATAGCCTTCTGTGGTCTTGAAATTTATTAAAAGCATTATTATTTATATGTAAAGTAAATTTATGAATGAAAAACATTTACATTAAATATTCTCAGTGGCAAATAATGTGAAAGCAAAAGGCTGTATTTAGAACAGTAGGAAATAAAGACAAATAGAATAGATAAAGGAAACTATTTCATGAAAATGGGCCAAGGGCATGTGGAATACATTAACAAAAATAAGATAGGTAACATATACCACATGTTCATGAACCGATATGTTCAACAGGTTCTTAACAGAGCTTTTGGACAAAGAAGAACTAGAGAACAGCATGGACTTTGCAGAGTTGTACAGAGGACAGATATGACAAATACGGAATCTGAAAATCACATTTCCAAAGAATGGAAAAATATCATAGATAACTTTTTTGCTTATTATTTTTTAAATAGTGTAGATAAAGTAACAACACATTATCTTTTAAGAAAAACATTTCACATTGAATCTTTTATTTACAAAATAATTTATTCACTTTTATTCACTATTCTGTCAACCCCACTCTTGACAAAAACACGAACATACTTATACATATACATGCATGTGGTTTGGCCCTAATGCCTCTGAGACTTTCGCTGTCTTTGTGGATAATCACTAATGGTAACATCAGCTGATTGTAGTCTTACACCCAGTTGTACTTGTGAGCAAGTTTTAAATTGACAGCCCATAGAACACTCTCTACAAAAGTAAAATCAATAAAAAGTCAGAGGCCTCTGATGACTACATTGTCCAAGAAAAGGGCATTTAAAAAAGGGAATGCCTAAAACCAATTAGCTTCGAAGCCAAAATGTGACCATAGATTAGGAATTGTTTTAATGACTAGAGAATCACCATATTAATATTATCATATTGAATTTTTATTGTCACATAAAGAAATAAAAAATCTTGCTTAACTATCCCATTATAATTCAAGGAAATACAATGTAAAAGTATATATTTAGAAAGACTATTGCTCCTCTTGTAACTCATTATAGAAAATGCTGATACATTTTCCAAGAAATATTGAGTTTTGATGAGTATTCTTCCTGATACTAAGCTTATATCTATCAAATTGCCAAGAGTACTGTTAAATGATAATATCCACTCTAAGAGAGAGAATGGAGAAATAAGGACTCATATTGTTGGTAGAATATTTGTGAAGTTCTTTTTTTAAAAAAAAAAAGTTATTAAAAACTATTGCCTTATTAAATACATGTTTCATTCAGCAATTATATTTCTAGAATTTATCTTAAGCAGTAATGATAGCGGTGCTTACAATGAAAGTAAAAGAAAGAAAGAAAGAAAGAAAGAAAGAAAGAAAGAAAGAAAGAAAGAAAGAAAGAAAGAAAGAAAGAAAGAAAGAAAGAAAGAAAGAAAGAATATAAAGAGAGGGAGGGAGGGAGGGAGGAAGGAAGGAAGGAAGGAAGGAAGGAAGGAAGGAAGGAAGGAAGAAAAGAGAATGAGAGAGGGAAGGAAGAGAGGAAGGAAGGAAGGAAGGAAGAAAAGAAAGAAAAGGAAGGAAGAAAAAGGGAAAAAGTGAGGGACTGAGGGAGGAAGGAAGGAAAAGATTGAAAGAAGGTGGGAAAGTGGGAAGACAGAAAGGAAGGGAAAGAAGAAAGAGAAAAAAAAATTAAAAGCCTACACATCACAAATTAGGAAATTAATTACTTTTGAATTAAGAAAAAACAATGAAAGGTATTTGATGTAAGAATTAATCTTTTACTGATCTAGTAAGTCCCATTGTTACACCAGGCATTTGGATATCTGCCAACTGGTCACTGTTCTGATTTCTGGAGGCTTTGAACAGTGCTTCCCAGCCAACATTACTACACACTTTCTCTATCAAATCTCATTACTCAGTGCCGTTATCTATTCCAGCAGAGTTCTATTTTAGCCCAATTCTCACTGTCAAAATCACAGTGACCAACTCCATTTTCACTCCATTGACAGTCAGGCCTGGAGCGCACACCTACTAGCTCTTCAACATTCGTCTGTTTTCTTCTCACTGTCCCATTGTACACATCTCTTATGAAGTTTCTAGATCTGGTTTAGGAAAAAGAACATCCCAGAGGTATTTATTTATCTTAAAACACAAGAATAATGACAAGGACAATAGTCTTGAAGATTTCGAGAGGAGTGAACTGGGGAGACAAAGAGACAAGATGAATGGTTTAGAGCATAAGGATAGATATTACATATGAAAACCTCAGTCCCAAGCCAACTGTGGGATTCTGTTTAACAGTCCAACCAAACCTCCAGAGTGATATCAAGTATTCTAGACTGCCTTCTGGCTTGTTGTGACACTTTCCACACCAGTAACTAATCTGCCAAGACCTTGGTAAAAGACACATGTAATCTATCAAACTCTTTATAGCAACCAAGATTTAATTTAGGAATAAAGCCCCTCAATATGGAAGAATATATCAGTGTATACTTATTATATCATAGCAAAAGTAGTTTGCCATCAAAAAATTCTACCCTCATGCCCGTTTATTATTTTTGAAGACTGGGTTGGTTGGGTTGCCATCATTTGGTTATCATTTAAGAGATCGAATTTCTGCATCTCAGAAACCAGTCTTTAGGCATTGTACATTATTACAGTTACTACAGGGCAGAACAAGAATGCACACACTTACTACACCTAAGAATTTACACCATAGAATGTGTTTTAGCAATACATATTTAATTGTACAAAGTATTTTATAAATTATTTTGTGTAGAACAAAACTTTTTTAAACATGGGCATATTTTATTATCTAACTTTAACTACCAAATAAAGTCAAGTTTACAAAAAGTCAGATTAGGCAGCTACTTGTATGGAATAACTTAAGGATATCTTAAAGAGCATTGATGAAAATATGGTACCTTCACTATCAGCCTGCTACCATGCCTGAATTTACTATGATAGCAGCATACAAGGGTGCTAGGAAGAAGTAGGCATTTTACAATCCGGAAATGTTAATCTGTGGGCTGCCTAGCACTTTAGGATGAATTACTTAAACTCAATATGACCCACTGTGATTTAGCAGAAAATGTACCAAGAGTAGCATAAGACAGAAAAGTATTGACTGAGAGATAGATAGATAACAACAGGAGATAAGAAATGTCCAGCAGACAGAGTGGCATTCAACACTATTACTACAAAAGGGACTCTAGAAACCAGTATTTGACCGCAGGGCACTAGGACCCTAAATGGTACTGTGAAAGTTATGTTATCAGGCTGATGATATCAGGAGAGAATGAGCACCCGCTCTCTCTAAGAGAAACTATTTTACCCAAATCTAGTAATGGTTTGAAGTGGCACTTAGGTAGGATTTTACACTGGCAGTCTCATCAAATTACGTTCTCTAGTATTCCAATGTTGAAGGAAAGTCAAAATTAAAATAAGATATTACTCTGTGTGTGTGTGTGTGTGTGTGTGTGTGTGTGTGTGTGTACGCACATGCATGTGTGCCTTATATACCAAAATTTGGAGTGATGAGAGGTGAACCATTTATCATAAATCTGCTTAAGGTTAGATATTACAAGGGGATTTATTTTCCCACCATTTATTTATTTATTTATTTATTTAGCATTTTCTTCATTTTATTTTCACAAATTTATCACAGGGTCAGTAGAGAAAGCTTCTCAGCAATTAATATGAGAATTCAGCAGTTAGTCCTTTGTCTTTGAACAGAAAAATGCAGACATGCTCCTCCCAAATAATTCCTAATTGTTCCATGCAAAGTCTTAACAGATGGACATCCTGGATTTACTGATTCCCCCCACCCAAGTTATTTGTCTGTTAAATGTGCAATTCCTCAGAATTGTTTGTATGACATTTAGTTCAAAGACTAAATGGTCAAGCTCCAAAAAGGTGTGTGATTATTAAAGCAAAGGGGAGTCAAACCTTCCCAAAATGACTGTGCACTGTCAAAACAAGACATTTTAATTTAAATAATAAATAAGCTCCACGGTTACCTTTTGCTCTATTCCGTGCTGAACATCAGCACCTGATCTGGTTGCCGGCAACATTTACTTGTACAGTATAAGATTGTACTTGATTTATTAAAGTAATGAATTAGTTTTATTATAGGTGATTAAATGTATTTTACTTTTTAAAGCACGAGAACTAGAAAAGAAGAGCATCGTTACAATCTGAAAATAACTAGAAAGATAAGTTCATTAACTTGCCTACACTTGCGCATCATAAAAACCTTGTTAAAAATTACTCCCTAGCCTGCTGTATTAGCTTCTTTATGAGGTAATTTCTTCATACAGTAATAAGATTTTTCTTTTACTCTCCAGTGCATATTAAACCCACTAATCTTCTTTTATAAACTATAGTTTCAGCCACTTTCTCAATTTACTCACTTTAAAGATACACTCCTATTAATATTAAAGGTAGCAAATGCAGATATGAACTTTGCAAAACATGCTTTTGGATTTATGGCACAATCTTTTAACAATGTACTGAAATAGCACAAAAGGGAAAAAGTCATAAATGTTGGGTATGTCTCATGACAAACCAAACAATCTTAGTCTCCATAGAATTAATTTCCCACCCCATTCATTATGTGAATGAACTGAAGACAGAGTTTCTGCTGATAGCATATAAAAAGCAGAATGGAAAGTCTCCATTCATTGAAAGAAATAAACTACAATTTTGTACAGGAACAATACAGATATCAATGATCTCACAAATACAGATTATTGATGTCCTGGGGAAAGGACAGCTGGTAGTAGCCATTTCTACTTTGGGGTCAGTCCTTGATCTAGAAGGATCAAAGTTTTGATTCTGTATCCAAAATCAAGTAAGTCATAACAGGAGACTGAAAATTAAGTTTTTCAAATGTCATATTCCAGTTCTTTTGGTTATAATCCTTGTTTCTATAATTCTTCTAGAACATCCAAGATTTTACGTTTATTATTTAACAATAACATAAGAAATTAAGTTATTACTGGACTTCAACAATCCTCAACTGGGAATGCAACTTGGAAATAATAAATTAACTCAAATTGTTACAGAAATCTATTTTAGAAGAGAATATAGAAACAGCTGCTCAACATTTTCCTTCTAAGTGAATTTAAAGTGAAAAATAAGGATATCCTTATTGTCCTGCGGTTGAATCTATTGCATTCACTGAAGAACAAAGATTTTAAACTTTTTCTGTTTGTATACTAAACTGGGGAAAGACATTGGAACTATATGAGAGAGACGAAAGTGCTAATATATAAAGGTTCTGACAGATCAACAAAAAAACAGAAAAACATTTCAATAAAGAGGAGAAGTTAGAATTAAAAGATCTACATAGTAAACAAGAAATATAATTGGCCAATATACAAAAAAAAAAAATTAAGTCTTTCCACTAGTTAAAAATAAAAATTAGAAAATTTAATGGAAAAATGACATTTTTTTCCTCAAAATTAGATCGACAAATATTAAAAATAATGGAAATAACTGCTATCATCCAGAAGTAAGTAAAATGAAACTCTCCTACATTGCTTGTGAGTGCATAAGTTAATACTATCTTTTGAGAAACTTTAGCAACATATAAAAGAACTTTAAACATTCATGATATAGACCTAAAATGTGTAAGGATGTGTACAGATATATACAGAAGATGGAGTTTAGAGAGAAGAAAATTGACAGCATAATGCTCATCGATACTTTAGTAATTATGATACATTTAAAAATATGAAACACAACCAGCCATTGTTTTATTTGCTGTTGAAAGATGTCCATAATTTACTGAGTAGAAAAATAGCACACATTGTATGTTTTTTTAATAGACATGTGTATTCATTGAAAATAAGAATATGAAAGAAATAATATACATGAAAACATTAGCAATAGCTATCTCCATAAAATAGAGTAATAAGTAGAAAATAGCTCATGCTAATTTTTTAAGTCTATCATTTTTTTATTCACCTATCAAACACATTGAACAAATAAATGCTTAGAATCTAACTTGAATCTTATGTAGAATATGTGATTACTACCACAAGTAATTAAAGCCTAAGTATATCTTTAACTTTTGTAAGTGATACAAATTATTCTAGTACATGTAAATGTATATAAGATAGAATAATGACATCATAGATTGTTTCTAGAATCATGAGTGAAATCTCTGACATTTAATTAATAATAATGTGTCATAATATTAAAATAAATTAATTTAAATTAATATATTTATGCCTTTTATTAAATTACCAGAGTTTTTTTCAAAATTTTAAATGTTATTACAGATTAGAATTTATAACATGTTTTAAGATGTTTCTAAAATTTTTAAATACTTATTAAATCTAACATTCAGAAGTTAATAAAATATCATTTATTAATTTAAAATTAAAACATGGAATAATTTCTTTAAATAAGCTGTCTCCAAATTTATTTCTTCTGCGTGTGTGTGCACATGTGTGTGCACCTGAGTGTTCTAAAAGAAAATATAAAGCCTTTTTTAGATAGGCCAGATAATTGACTTATTGTTATGTTCTATAGAGATGTACTTTAATTTCAAAGTTTTAACCTCTTTTTTTCAATGAGAATTTTTATTTTTACCTTTATATTTGCCTAACAGAGCTTTATCTTTTTATATTTCTCACTCTTACTCTATATCTTCATTTCTTTTTCACCCTAGTTTGTTGTTCATTCCTGCAATCACATAAACTTTCTTCTCTGTTGTACATTTATCTTTCCAGAGAGAGAGAGAGAGAGAGAGAGAGAGAGAGAGAGAGAGAGGTGTGTAACTTTTCTTGAAGTTGCTGTCATATTAGTTCAGGTACTAAATTTCTCTTTAGCATGCCTATAAAATTATATTCTGCTTTAGAATTTTTTTTTTCTATTTATCTCCTATAATCTGAATGTTTAACTTGTTCTATGGCCCCATTTTCCCTCTGATTTTCTTTTTCAGATCCTTAAGTCATGTAAAACACTTCTGATTTTTATTGTCCTCTTAATATCACATTAACTTTCTTCCTGACAAGACTTTCTTTATCCTAACATGAATGTTTCAACATAATTTTTTTTGGACTCTTCTGTTCCACTAGCAGTTACTATTATCGTTAGGATTCTGCCTGACCCTTTTTGCAAAGCCATCAGGAAAGTAGTTTCCTCTGAGATGGTACTAGCAAAGGTCTGTATTGTGTAGGCCCCTTTCAACAAAAATATGAAACAAAAATAAGCTAAAACAGAAACCAGTTCTAGGAGAAGTTAAAAGTGGAAAAATGGAAACAAAGAAAATTCAGCAGTTACGCATGGAAAGAATTACAGAAACTGTGACCTGTAACAATGAGGATATAAAACATAAATCAATTAGTGCAGAGAGTTTTAGACCTGCATTCTATTTCTGGCAATTTGTGGCTCTCACATAGTAGGTCATCAGTAAGTATTTTCTGAGTGAATAAATAAGTGATGGTAAGTGGACTGGCTAATCGGATTTCAGAGATTTAAACACTGGAAGAAGGAACGGATCCTCCTTCCATTTTTTTTTTTTTTTTGTAAGAGAAATGTAACATTATTTCATCACAGTCACTGTTCTTGTGTCTAGTCTTAAAAAAAAATACATTTTAATTGTCTCAAAACCCATTATATTTGGCAATCATAAATTGTTTTCACCTGCAGCTTTTCACGGGCTTTAAATAAGCTTTTTTTCTGATTAAAGAAGAACAGAGCAGGTTGGCATCGTTAATATGAATTGTACCTCCCTTCCAAGTACATATGTTTTTCCTAATGACAGATGGGAGCATTGGCTGGTCACACAGACTGCAAAGACTGAGGACGATAGGGCAAAAGGAATGCTAAAATAATAAAAGACCAGCTCTGGTATTGTAAGCAAGTGTGAAAGAAGTTTTTTCACTCAAGGGAATTGGGGGGCAGTTGGTGAAGGGCTCTGTGGCAGATATGTTGACCAGTACACATTATAAGCAGCCTGTAATGGTGGGTTTAGCCTTATTTGTCTAAAACATTAAATTTACCCCTTTTAGTTAAGTGTTTTAATCTGGCATTTTGGAAAGATACATGATGCCAAACAGAATATTTATAACAAAACTTTTAAGGTTTATTCTCATCTATTTTTGCCCTCAAAGGTCATTTCATAAAAGAGATCAAAAGGCAACTTCTTCCAGGCCAGCTCAGTGGGTGGCCAGAAACAAATGAAGTACTAACAGAGCCTGGAAGAAGTACAAATCTGGGACTTGTTTTACACAGTTCCACAACACATTGTCTTGATTACTATGCCACATAATTACATATATGAAGCAGTTTAATTATAACTGGTATAAAAGAAAAGCATGAAAAATAACCTGAAATAAGCTTACCAAATGAGCTTCCTGAGAATATTTAAATCCTTCACTGGTGGCACCTTGTTCATGCAGGAATTTAAAAACCCTGACATCATAAACTCTATCCACAAAATAGAGTCTATCTTTTCAATTGCTAAAGTTTTTCTGTTAGGAAAATATGAACTTTTGGGTTGTTTAATTTTCCAGACCAGCACTGATCTAAGTAGCTGAAAGTTTGGATTTGAAGTGTGTATTCCCAAAATTTGTTTTTTATATCTTGTTATTTGTGTAGGTCCATTCAGTTAGCACTATTGTGTTCCATCTCTATTCAAGGCACTATGCTAGACCCTTAGTATACAAAGATGAAAGGACATGCTAACTAATTTAAGGAGGTAAAATCCAAAAGGAGAATCACACATGTTAAAAAAAAAAAAAGTAAACTATCTCTCGTATATGAAAAATGCTAAAAAGAGATAGCTACAAAGTATAATGATAGCTCAGAAGACATGAACAACTCTGCCAAGGGGTGCAGAGAGGCTTTAAATTAAGTCTTAACAAGTGAACAGCTGTTTACCAAAAGGATGGTGGAGTTTTAAAAAGAGGAAGAAGAAAATAATCATCTGAAGAGAAAAGGAACAGTATGTGCACAGGTAAAATAATGAACTGCAAGAAGTGGGTATAATTAGGTTAAGGGTATGAGAAAGAGAACAAGAAAGATACGATAAACAGTAGATAGGGATCAAGTCATAGACAACTCTCACTGTTTATAAAGAGCCATCAAACTATGTAAGAAAAGAGTTGATAAGAGTTGTATTAAAGAAAAATAGCTGAGAATGTACTGGAGAATAGGAAAGAAACATGAGGCTAAGAGAATGATTATGAATGTTTTGATATTTCAGGGAAGAGGTGGGTGATGAGGTTATCGACTGAGAGAGCATAAAGAGGAAGAAACAGATTTGAAAGCATAGTGGATAAATAAGCAAAAAGACTTAGCAAGTTTCATATTAGTAAACAGTGGTGAGGGTAATCTTCAAGTTGGTTGAGTAGGTATGCTTTAGTGCCTATAAAGACTGCTGGAAATACAGAAGGGGCAGATAAGGTAAAAAGAATCTCAATACTGCTAGAATCAGGTTTGTTGAGTGAAATGATGCATTATGTCAGCAAGATTGGGTATAATGGGAATCTTGTATATCTGTGACTGAAACAGAAAAATTCACATTTTGACCTAAGGGTATGGGAAGGTAGAAATCTAATGACAAGTCTGGCAGAATTAATGGCCCCTCAAAGACATCCATAACTGAATCCCCAGAAACTGTGAATATGCTACCTTACATGACAAAAGATATTTTGCTGATATGATTGAGCTTAGGGACTTTGAGATGGTGAGATCTCAGGTGGACTCAATCTAATCACACAAGTCTTTAAAAATGAAAGAGGGAGGCAAGAGAGCAGGTCAGAGAGATGTTTTGTAAGAGGAACTCCACATGCTATCGCTGACTTTAAAGATGGAAGGAAAGGGGCCAAAGAATGCAGATGGTTTAGGAAATGGGAACGCTCCTAAGTTGACAGCCTGCCAGAAAACTGGAATCTCAGGTCTATATCTACAATTAATTGAATTTTGCCAATAACCTGAATGAACAGGTAACAGATTCTCTCCTACAGACTCCAGAAAGAAACACGGCCTGCCAACACTTTGATTTTAATTTGGCGAAATCGACAACAAACTTCTGACTCGCAGAACTTTAAAATAATAAATTGTGTTGTTTTAATGCACTAAGTTTACAGTAATTTTATTATGGTAGCAATAGATAACCAGTACACTAAGTCAAAACATAAGAGTGGGGGGAGTTATGGAAGGAACGATTGAGATGGAAGTAGTAAAATTTTGAGTCACAAAGCAAAATTGCAAAAGCACTTTTTTCTTCATTGTAAATAGCAAAATAGAATTTTTCCATAAACTTTATTGGGAACAACTTAGGTTTGTCTTCCTAAGCCACTTCTCTTACTATGACTTGGAAAAGTTTAATATAAAATATTAGAATAATACAGCACTGATTATAAATATTTATTTATTTATGTCTACCACATTACCAGTAGACAGAATTTTCTAACAAACAATATATATAATGGAATAAAACTTAGCATGTTCTCAGAAATCTTTTGCTTGAAAGTAAAAGAAAGCAATTAGAAGTAACAACCTAAAGGAAAATTTATCATAAGCATTTGAGATGGCTCAGAGAATTTAAGGACAAGAATGCAGCTCTGCCTCAGAATCAAATGGACATGACACCAAATGTGGTCAGCATACTCCCTAAATGTTTATTAACTGTGGTCTTGCCCAACATCTGTTTTACCCTGCTCTCTCACTATTGACTGCCTCCCTTTGTTCTTGGCCTCAAGGTAGCACAAGGTCATCAAGTGCACCAAGTTTTAATTTTATTAGAGTTCCCTGAAGAGAGGTTTACTTGCTTCCCTCCTCCCCAAGTCCAAACCAAAGAAAAGAGACTCATTTGGCCCAGGTTAGGTCAGGGTTCAATCACCTGTGGCCAAGAGTGAGGTTATGTCAGGTTAAGTAGATCCATGAGGCTGTGGGGAAGGGGAAATTCCCACCTAAGGGATATAATTCAGACAGTTTTATATATGTCCACTCATAAATAAATCGTATGGAATGGAAAATAAAGATAAAATAGGAAAATGAAGCCTGTGTTAAAGTTGATACATAAAAATATAGATTAGATGGTCCTGGACAGTTGTTAAAGGGAGTAGCATATTTATCTTTAAGCTTCATAATTGTCAAACTAAAGGTGAAGACATAATCAGCTACAGAATTCAGCAGTTCTATGAAATGAAACTCTCCAATGGCTAAGGAAAGGCAAACCCTATTGAGCATTTAAGTTTAAGAGAAAGTCTCCAGAATGAATTTTTTATATGATGTAATGGACAATATCCTAAAAAGAATTGTACAATACAAATGGAAATTTACAACTATTTCTAATGGACTTGCCACTGCAGTCATACCATAGAACTCAGTATTTTTTGCTGATTGGCCACCTGCTAATTGATTGACCATAAGCATTAAGTTTATCTATTAATTCTAATTATCATTTCTGATTTTAAAAATTAAAAAGAAACTTTTATCATAGTGTTCAACTAACCTATTAATGTTTATTATGAAAATTAAAAATATTGATTTCAAACTCAGATAAAATATTATTACAAGAATTCAATTTTTTAAAAGCCAGTTGTGTGCTAGTCAGTGTTTAACAACCAGTTCTAGATGGTGGTGGGGTGGGAGGATTGGAGATTGCCTTAATCTGCAGAGTTCATTAATTTCTATGGTACAAATACTCGCATTAGGCAATTTCAAGTGTGCAATGTGATATCACTGAACATGGAGTTGAAAAGAGATGTGCAAAGCACGCAATTATATAGTATTTCCACCATGCAGATGTAATACACAAACAAACTCAAGACATAGGTAATAGTAAAATATAGTAATTAATTAGACAGTGGTGAATTTTTAGTACTTGTTACCCAATTTACTTGTAAGTTTATATCATTTAAATTTTAATAATGACTAGTTTTAAAATATCATTCTCAAATTTCCAGAAAACATAGTAATCAACTCTTGCAAATTAATACAGGCCAGCTCTGTTATACTATGAAAAACTAACACCGATCAATTTTTCTCTAAAATGTTAAATCAATTAACTAAGAAATGCAATATGGACCACAATTGGTTATAACGTAATAGCAAATAGCAAATCGTACTGAGAGCATTTTTTTAATGAGCTTTTTTGCTTCAGTATATGAATAAACATCTGTTTTATTGTAATAGCTATCTTTTTGGTCTGCTCTTGATAGTTATAAGATGTACAGCAGCTTGTTTTTGTTTTGATGGTCTATAAACCCATTGAATTTGGTCTGGTCCAAATGTACTTTGAGATTCACTTAGAGTTTCTAGATTTGATTCTCTGATTCATTGCTATAGCTTCCAATAATAAAAGCTATTTTATTATTTTAAATCATGCAGGAAACATAGCCACCTTATTATAGGTCTAAAATTCCCAATTTTCTAAATCCTGTTTCTCAACTGAATGAATTTTTTTTGACAGACTTTTTGGAAAATATGAAATTTCTTAGGAATATGGCTGTTTTCTAATAGCTTAACATATTTTATTTAAAACATTTACAATGTTTTCTTAGATGCTAGAGTCTTAAATTTCTTAAACATATAAACTAAAACAATGGGACAGATGTAAAGACAATATATTTTTTACGAGAGGAACATACAAAATTGGCTGATAAGACAGCTCTATAAAATATTTAAAGACCAACAAATTAAAGCTTGTTATATGTATGTACTAAACTATTAAGCAGTATCTGAAGTAATGGAAATTTGGCATCTGGTTCAGAGAACTAAAATCAGGAGGAAAAAATGTTATACCAGAACCAACAATAAAATGATAGAACTCAAACATATAAGAAAATTTCTAAGAATTGGGTATATAGCTGATCACAAATTTGAGATAATCGGTGCTCTGAAAGAAATAATATTTTTGCACAGGTATAAACAGCTAATTTCCAAAGAGTTTTGTTAACTTGCAATTTTGTTATAGTTTGATGAGGTAGAAATAGAGTAAACAAGAGTAAGGGGAATCCATTAAATCGTACAGAAATGAAAACATGGTTGCTGCCAGAGTCTGAGCAGCATTTCCCAGCAACCGAGGCATATTATCATGAAATTCCTGATGTGTTTCCTCTCTCCATTTTATTATTATTGAGAAACAGGAAAACAATGAAAAGTGAGTTATGTGTGAAAAGGAGAGATAATGATAGAAAAGAGTTTTGCATAAAATTTTCAGTTGCTAAAGACCTCATCATAGCAATTATTTTGTAATGATCTCATTTCTCCTGTATTTCACAAGTTATAAAATAGAAAGTTATTCATACCTGTTTGAATATATAGAGCATAGCAATTAAGAGTGGATACTCTGGAGTAAGACTGCCTATGTGCAGATTCCAGCTATCATTTACCAGGTGTATAAAGTCAGGCAAGATATTTAAAATCTTAATTCATCAGTTTACCCATCTATGGGGAATAACAATAACTAACTCATAGGACTGTGGGAAAGTTTTATTAAATTAATATACTGTTTAATAAACTAACATATATAAATATACTGGATCAGTGCTCAATAAATGTTTGAGATCATCAAGATCATAATCACTATTATCATTATTGTTATGATATGATTATAAAAAGAAGACCATAAGTTCACATTTATAGACCACCTAATATGTAGAGAGGATGTCAGCTAAAAAGGTTCTAAAACTGAAGCTTATGATGATTGTTTAGATAGTCCTCAGAGGGAAGTTGTTGCTGTGTTAGGAACTATCTATCAAAACAAAGTATTGGTGGAGTGACCATCCCCCACAAGACAGACGTAGAAGATAAATTCTTACAGCTGGACCTAATAGCCCAAGCTCCTGGCATTGCTTCCACATCTTAACCTTGTCTGACCTGGTGGAAAACAGATCTGGGCAAGTTGCCCATAGCTTTGGGGAAACTACCCCTAGATGCAGCAGTTTAATTGAAAATTTCAAAACTTCCTAAAATTCCATGGTAGGATCATGACATCCTCACCCAAAGAAACTAGAGCTGTTCTCTGACACACAAGAAATATTTATTCTGTTACTGTGCTCCTAGTACCCAAGGTTTAAACTGCTTCTTCTACCTCTTTCTCAAAAGAAAAACAATTAAGCTTTTTAAAGAATTATAACTTTATAAAATCCTCTCTAAATGGAAGGAGGAAGTAGATATGGATAAAAGGGGTCAAATATTTGGTGATGGAAGGAAATCTAATTCTGGGTGGTTAACACAGAATGCAATATATGTATATGGCTTACTGTTGAATATACTTGAAACATTTAATTTAGTTAATCAATGTCACCCCAATAATTTTTAATAAAACAAAAACTATAACTTTTTTCTACTATAAGTTCTGTATGAGACAAGACTAAACTAAGGAGAAAAAAGTTTAATAGCCTTGATTAAAGAAGTGAAATTCTATTCACATCCAAAGCAGAGGTTTTATGGGTTTTGAATGTTCGTATTGTGTATGTATGGGATGTGTTTGTATGCATGCCTGTGAATGGTGTGTGTGTACTCACATATGTGAGTGAGAAAATGGCTGTGGTTAGATATCTGGATCGATGTCTACAAAGAATAACATGGCAGCATGCATGGCATCTTTCAATGTGTGCTAGTCAATTCACAGATGTTTGAAGAAAACGGGGGAAAAATACGACTTAACAAGGCTCCCAGACAAATTTTGCTCAAGGAATGAATCCTAACCATAATAAAGATCTAAAGGTTATGATCAGCCTCAAACTTAAAAATAAACCCGGACACTGATTTAAAGCATTTTGAAAAGAGAATTATTAGCTAAATTAAGTAGCATAAGAAAATTACGCTATTAAAAAAGAAAAACCCAGAGAAACATCCCTAGATATGAAAAAGCTGAACTGAGAATGATAGATATGAAAAAGCTGAACTGAGCATGATAGCAAGTTATTTATATAGCCTCAAAGAAGTAGTCAATGGAACAAACGTGTGCTCATGTTCTCTTTGCTACACTTTCACAGAGCAAAAAATTCTAGAAACCAATGCCACATAAAATTAATCAATGCCGTGTATTTCTTAGTATGGCTATATATAATTGCCCAAAAGGGACATTATTTTTCCTTGTAATTACATTGTTGCATTTTTTTTTTCAAAATACATTAAATATTCCTACTCTCAAACAGAAATTCTGCTTTTGGTTTTTTATCTAAAGAAACAGTCTGTTGGATTTAAAACTAGAGATGTGTTTGCATGCATGTGTGTGAATGGTGTGTATGTACTCACACATGTGAGTTTTACTTTTACAGTTTTGATAAACTCAGTGCTATAAACAGGTTGTCATCTGTTAGCTTTAATTATAGGAACAGATCAGACACACTTCTTCATTTACCAAAGAAATGACTATAGATACCACTCCTATCACTAGACTCAAATAACATCTAAAAAGCTCACAAAAAACCATGATCATGTGGTCTAGTGAACAGTATCATTGCTATCTGGTCAGAATTGACCTTCCACAGAGACAAACAAGTAGTAAGTGCATTGAGCTTATTTTAGTTAAAAGTGGTTCTTTGAATATTTTACCAGCATAACTGCCACATTCTTTGAAACTTGAGTTTTATGCCCTCACCTGTAGATATAGTTATTTACCAATTTTTGATCTGAAGACTTGAAGGCCTGATACCTAACACCAATAAAGACAGTAATTAAAGAAAACAAATTTTGTTGCTCACTATCAGATTAGATTTTTTAAATTATATGTTTTTTTTCTATGCTCCCAAACATAGTTCCTACAATTTGTTTTATTAAGAAATAACGTGTACTCTTATGATGTATAAAACAGTTTTTACTTTAAAATAGGGAGATATATTGTAAAACTACAGTTAAAAAAACTTAAGAAGGAAAAGAAAACCACTAAGCAACAAATTAACCTAAGGCAATTTGAAACATTATCTATATTATTTATTAGTATATCACAAGTACTAATAATCTACTCTATTTTTTTAAAGCCAAATTCAGAAAAATCCCTAACAGTTTCAATTTAGGGATTACTAAATATATTTATTTGTGCCTTTATTTCATTTAAAAAAAAAAAACTAGAAAATATTATGCCACAATCAATATAGATCCTATATAAAACTTTATGATATTATGTTGTAATATCTTAGAAATATTTATAAATATAATTGCAGTTTGCAAGATCCTTGACGTCTCAATTATTTTTTACATTCATGTTTGAGTATACAGTGGATCCTCAAACAATACTTTAGAAATTTAATTTAAATTAATTAAATGTAATTAAGTTTAATTTAATAAGCAGCCCGCATTTGTGACTTTATTCATTTGTTTTCTTGTCTTCATTATGTGTTGTGTCAGGTACTATGCTTTTCTTGTCTTCATTAGGTATTGTGTCAGGTACTATGCTTAGCCCTGCACATACCATGGTAAACTAATATAATCTAAAAAAACTGTATCAAGGGAATAATTATAGCTGTTGAGCAAACAATTTACTGCTGAAATTAAAAATGTAAAATTAAACCTAAATAATTTTACAAGATATCTTGGTATCACTACCCACAAAAATGTGATCTGTCTTCCCTCTACCTCATTTTCTGCTCTATAATTTGTTTATACTTGTCCACTGTCTGGACATCTGGACTTACTTCCTCTTGGCATGGGTAGACTTAAACTACTTCCTCCACCCACCCTTGTCTAGTTTCTCTTATAACCAAAAGCATATAATTCAAGGTGTCTGTCAGAATTTAAGGTGGCAGTTTATAACCTGTAAGTAGACAGAGGTCACTGGGCTGTGCTATTTTCAAAAACTCTATTGATATAATATGGCACTAATTGGAAAATACACAGAAGATGATAGATGATAGATAGATGATAGATAGATAGATAGATAGATAGATAGATAGATAGATAGATAGATAGACAGACAGACGTGAAACTATGGTTACAGGTGCCAGCTTCCAAAAAGGAAGGTCTGCTTTTTAAGGAACCAGATCATATTGTGTTCTTCAGCTGCATAACACCGGGAGCCCAGAAAGAGAAAAAGAACAGTGGGAGTAAAGCACATTGGACATGCCAATAAATGAATGATAAATTATTAAAGCATGATTGGAAATATTGCCATTTTTCATAGCTGTCACTTTAAGTATAAAAGCATCAGCACATTAAACTAGTTACTGCCTTTTCATAATTGAGACTTTAGCTTCTAGCTGTGCCCTGCAGCTTTTCATTAATCACTGGGACTGAAGTTCAAGCTCAGTGACAGCTTAGAAGGCATTAAACTGGCAAAGTATATTCCAGGTACAGTTAGGAAAGGCCTTTTAGTCCTATAATCCATAGCTAATTGTTTTTCAAAGTCTCTAAACACAATCTACTCCTGGCGTTTCTTAGTGACAGAATTAACTGCAAACTGGTTTTCTTTTTATCTTCCTAGACTTTCTTTCACTAAAATCTATTGAGAGGCCTATTGTTAGCTGCATAAAACAGGTGTAGAATGACTGTGATATGTAAAACTGTAACTGATACTTAACCGAGGAAACATTTATTAGATTGCCTCTGAAACAATACTTCCTGAATACTTATTCTAATCATACCATTTAATTTGTCATAAAAGAAACAAGATGGCATGAAACTTTGCACACAGGCCGAATTCTCTTTTCTAATGGAAAAAAATAAGAGATCCCATTAGAATATTTTATAACTAGTGCAACTGAATCTTCGCCCGAAATGAAGTAAGAATGTAGCTTCCCACATTTACACTTAAACTCCAAGATTCCCAGCATAAGCCCCACTGTTGCTTTGGTTCACCTTTTTTTCCCTCCTTTTCTGCGAAGCGTTATACATCAGGTTTTAATAGATGTGCCAAAACATTCTTTTTTTGTATAATAAATTATCAAGAGCACTGAGGTTCATTAATTATGTCATCTAATTGGATTGAGGCAGGTGCAAAATACCTCAGATGAAGTGGTCACTGGCAGGAAGGCCTAAGTGCAAGTTTTTCTATTAGAAACCAGCATGTCTCCAGACTCTTGGAATTACTTTGTACTTATTGATTAATGGCCATAATTTATTACAGTGCAGAAGATCTTGCATTGAGTTAAATGTGTGATTAATCAATTTTCCATCAAATTATGAACAGCAGACCAGTTGCCAGAAAGAAAATACCAAGTGCATTTTCCCATGGTGTAAATATATCAGTACTTCAGCTAATAACTGTCTATCACTTGCTTAATATTCCCTGTCACACTGATAAATGTCATCTCCACAAATGGGCCACAGGTAGTAATGATGGAAAGACCACCAAACATGTTTTATAGCTGCCTTTCTTATATAATGAAATACTGTTTGAATTCATCTCAAAACAATTTATTAATGCAAAATTCATTTCTGCCTTCAGCTTGAAATACATCATGTTTAAGTCAACAATATTATATTAAACTGATAACTGATATTGAGGAAAGAAAACCTTAGGCAAAAGAAAGATGAATTTTGGACTTCCTGTGCACAGTAGCTCATTTTTATTTTCCGTCAGAAATTCAGACATGTGACTAATTGTTGTCAATTCTAAACTGCTTTTAAAGCACAGTACATTTATGGAATGGGAAGGCTAAAAAGAACTGGTGATTGAAAAGAACACATTTTGTTCCAAATGTTATTTTATCTGGTTAAATAACAGAGATTGTGAGGGCTCACTGGTCTCTCTTGAGCAAGGGTACTTTATCTTACAACTAAACTAAGTGGATGCTACCTCCTAAAAAAAGTACAAAAGACAAGTGAAAGGGGTGAGATAACATTATAGTACCTAAATCAACCAAGTTTTAGGAAAATGACCTTGCATTTATTAAAACCTGCTGTAGACCAAAAAGCTGATAAGGTATGAAAAGATTTAACTGGAATAAATAAATGTAGACACCACAGAGATAAGTCACTGAGCCATCTCAATCCAGAAATAGAACAACACATTTAAAAACTATAAAGGAAGCTGAACCAATATGGGCACTGTAAGAGGGATCTTAAAAATGTTAGCACAGAAGGATCTTAAATATCATCATCATTCTTCTTCTTGGAGCAGGAAACAGAGCCCAGGGGCTGAGGCTTACCCTGTCAGTCAGACACCAACTCTTTCTTGGTGATTCTACAGACCCAACTCCATGAAGTGGGGCTCTTAATATTAGAGCAGTCATTCTTTCTATGCTAGGTCATGAACACTTAGCCATACTCCCTGGTCGAATTGCATGCCATGGTGTGCGTCCCAGGCCTGGCTGATTCCAGGTCTGGCTGTCATCCAGGCTCATGGGTAGGAATAGGACTCCGGATTTAGAATGTTACATTAGTGTAGTAGGGCACCTGTGCCTAACATACGTAAACATAATTCAGCTTATTGTATAACACATGTGTCTGAATGCCACTATTGGACTCTAACATATGTGGAGCCCATGTGGTCCTCTGGGGAGCAGAAGAAGAACAGGAGCAGGAGCAGAAGCATGTTCCCCGCAACAGAACTGCACTCCCTGCAATAGAAGCGTGCTCCCTGCAGTAAAGTTGGTGCCTACTGTTTCTCATGTCAGCTGCTTGTGCATTCTTTCAACTGGGAGTCTCACCACCGAAACTTTCCCTTCTTGATCAGCTCGGTGCTGACATGTGGCATTCCTAGAAGTTGCATGCCAACATTTAGACCTTCTGTCTTGAAGCTGGGGAGATAGAATGTATTCTACTTTACTTTATGGAAATCAAAATTTTTGTCTTCAGCCTACCCCTAAATATAGTGCAACTTCCCTTATCTCTGAAATACTTGGTTTTATTATAGCAATAGAAGGACCTGGTATAAAGCTTTACATATCACTTTCCCCATTGTCACAGTCTCTTGAGCTGAGTAGGTCACGATGTCTCGAAACCCATTCTTCTCCAAGTATATCACATCATCTTGTTAAATTTAGATTCTCTAGTTTCTAGGCTACATATGCAAGTGGAATATGAACTAAAAGCTACAACTAAAAGCTCTGTCTAACACCATTTCCATTAATATATTTACTGTATAATTTGGCAAACATAGTCATGGAAGTAGTTCCCCAGCCCTCCTTTTAATGCCACAAAAGGGATTCATTTTAGCTGGTTCTTTATTCCCAATTTCCTCTTCCTATGTTATATGCAATTTTTAAGTATGTCTGTGTTGGATGTTTTATGCTAGATATTAAAATTCTATAATCCCTTAAACTCAAGTCTCAATCATTTTAACACCTATTAAATCTCTCTAGCTAGAAGGGATCAAAATTCTCCTTAGAAGAAGGGGGATTAGGGCTTTCCACGTGCCTAGCAAAAGTGCATATTACATGGATCTTTTTCTAGTCTTGTGGAATTTTCTATTTGAATCTTACCCTGACATCTATCTTAATATTTTGTATTGATCATGCTGTTTGTTAAGGTAGACCTCAAACTTGCCACACAAAAGGAAGTTTCTGCTATAGGGAGGGGAGATGGCATAAAAGAACACATGACTATAGTGGAGAAACTGAAAGGCCTGTGCATTGCTGGTGAGAATGTAAAATGGTGCAGCAGCTGTGAAAAGTTGTATGGAGTTTCTTCAAAATACTAAACACAGAATTACCATATGATCCAGCAATTCCACTTCTGGATATAAACACAAAAAAATTGAAAACTTAGATATTTATACACCTTTTTTTTATAGTAGCTTTATTCACAATAGCCAAAAAGTGAAAACAACCAATGTCCATTGACAGATAAATGTATAAACAAAATGTGGTACATACATACGGTGGAATATTGTTATTCAGCCTTAAAAAGGAAGGGAATTCTGACACATGCTACAATATGGTTGTACCCTGAAGACATTATGCTGAGTAAAATAAGCTAGTCACGAAAGGACAAAAATTGTATGATTCCACTCTGCTCTTAAGGAATCAAATTCATAGAGACAGAAAGTAAAATGGTGATTGTCAGGGGTTAGGAGGAGGAGAAAATGGGGAGTTATTGTTTAATGGGTACAGAGTTTCAGTTTCACAAGATGAAAAGTGTTCTGGAGGTGGATGGTGATGATGGTTGCACAACAATGTGAATGCACTTAATGCCAGTGAATTGTAGCTTAAAATGGCTAAATAGTAAATTGTATTATTATGTAAATCTTAGCTCATTTTTTTAAAGGAAAAAGGAAAAAGAACACATGAATATAAAGACAGGGCAAGTGGAAAAAAGAACAGTTCAGAGGTGGCCTTACTAGTTTGGGCTTGAACCTTCCTTCGATATGGTAAAGAACCAGGAAAGGTATGCCCAATCTCTTTTTTAACGATTCAAAATATGACTGATTTACATGTGGAGAGAGTTGTTAAATTCAGTTAAGCTACATGTCATTGTTGAGTATATTTTTGCCTCCCAACGAAGCCAAACAGGTGAAAGAGTTTGGTTGGCAGACACTATGCAGTAGTGTATAAACCTGGAACTGAAATCTTTAATTCCTGTATATCACTGCTTTCTTCAGTGGCTGCAGGTTTGAAATCCAGTTCACAGGTTTGAGTATATGTCTACTGCTGCCACAGCAATGGAAAGAGCGGATGTACCGTATAGAGGGACATTACCTGTGTTATGGACTGAATGTTTATGTCCCCACGAAATTCATATTTTGAAACCCTACCTCTAATGTGATGGTATTAGGACATCTAGGAGGTAGGTAGAATTGCATAAGATCATAAAGGTGGAACACTCATGATTGGGACGCCTTACAAAGAAGTCATGAGAGAGCTAGCTCCCCCTCTTGGCATCTTTGGCCATGTGAGAACATAGTAAGAAGACAGGCACCTATGAACCAGGAAAAAGGCTCATACCAGGCACGATCTGTTCACGTATTGATTTTGGACTCCCCAGCCCTTGGTATTGAGAAATAATTTCTGTTGTTTAGAAATTATCCAGTATGATATTTTGTTATAGCAGTCAGAGCAGACTAAGACAGCTTATCTCCAAATGATATTGGCAGTGTTTGAACAAAGGTTAAGTTTTGTCATCAGATCTTTCAATTTTTCAATGAAAGTCAAAAGCACAGACATTTTAAAGAAAACTTCCAATGCTTAAATATTGTAAAATAATACAAAAAAAAAAATTAAATATAGCCTAGTGACAAAGTCAGCCTTTGAATCATCAGTTTGTCCCTTCTGCTTCAATAGATTAAGCCAAATCCAGTTATTCCTTTTTTAGTCCATACTGGTTAGAGGTTATCTCTCCCATCTCTGAGCTCACAGATACATTGTTTGTATCTGTTCATACACTTAACAGATGTCACCTTTGTTTCTGTGTGTCTATGTATATTTTTTACTACTATAATCCAAGCTTCTTGAGAGTACAACACAATTTTTCATTGTTAAATGTATACATGATGCTTAGTATAATACCTTACACCAATTATCTGCTAAATAAACACTTGCTAAATATATGAATATATGAGTCAATGAATATAAGCTGAGGGAGGTGATGACCTCAAATAAAAGCCTGTATAATACTAGGTCCAAATTAGTTTCAATGTTTTCATTTTAAATTTGTAGGCTTATTTTATATGCAAAGTTTATGACTATTTTTATCTTTGTATTTCTCCTCTCTTCCAGGTACCAAGTGCTAAGATACATTGCCTAAGTGCCACAAATTTTGAGTATTAACTAATTTAATCCTCACACAAACTCTATGATACAAGTGCTTTATTACCCATAACTGCAAATGAAAAACTGAGAGGTAAAATAACTTGCATACAGTCACACACAGAGTAGGTGACAGGAGATGCTAGGCAGAGGCCTCCTCATCACATCATGCTGATTCCATTGAAAATGCCTGGAAGGAAACTGCTGACAGGGACTACTTCTGAGCCAGGAAATGGGGGCAGGAGAATGAGAATGAAGACTTTAAAGGCTATTACTCTTTTCTGCTAAGATGGTTTTGATTTTGGCTTTTGTTTCCATTTTTATTTTCTTCCATTCTTTCACAAATGCAATTGCATTTGTCAAATTATGGTTGATTTGAAACCATAGATTGACCACCAGTACAAGAGTTCAGCAAAAATCAAGAAAAACTTTTTATGAGAATCAATTTGTTTTTTCAGGGATTTACAACAGAGCATTGTATATTTAATTATTATTTGTAAATTGTGCTCTCCATATCCTTTATGTCAGTAAAATCTACACTAAATGTACATACATATATACTCATACATTTTTTCTTGGAGAACGAGTTGTTACACATTTACCCTACACCATGGGACTGAAGAAACCGTGGACATATTTGAGACCTATCTAAGGTTAAACTGAGTTGGAAACACATTTACTTTGGCTTGGTAAGGTATATTTATGAAGTGCGCAGCCACGTCCATGTATAGCTAAGTAATTGTTAGCCATGCACATTTAGGAAAGGCTTCTATAAATATTTCAACTACCCGCTGGCTGACTTACTCAATACAATGACATAAAAATGCAGGGCCAGAGATTACATTGTGATCTGAACATGTCCTGTGGTGCCCAGCACAGGAAGTATGTGGGATGTGGTCATGAGACGAGAGCCAGAAGTTAGTCTGTGGAAAATTTCTCCAGTCATTAGCAGAGAATTAAGATATACTTGACACGTAGTAAAATCCGAAATTCTTTCCTGTCAAGTATATACACAATATTTTAGAGTTTACAGTTACAGACTTAACATACTTTAAAAAAATAGGTACTAATTTAGAAAAGCAACTATTTAAATTGGGGGGCAGGGACCTGTAAAGGAAGACCTCTGCAGCATACATTTTATTTTCTTTCTTGATGGAGATATCTGATAAAGCTAGAATTCAACTTTTTAACTGCAATTTGGAAATATGTAAAAAATATTTTAATAAAACTACTAAAATATCATAATTACCTGATTTGGACATACATGAAGTTTATCTTCTTTAAATTTATTTTTAAAAATTGAGGAAAGTCAGATAAAAATTAAAAAATATGGAAGATAAGTAAAGTTGAGCAATGAATCAATAGAAATTGACTGCTAACTTTAATAAGACTTTTTATTAGATTATAACAAAGCAGTAATTCATTAAAATGAGACACAATTGTGATAGATAAATTTCAATGGTAAACAATTGTTCTTAACAATTGTTCCTGAAAGAAACAGCTAGACCGATAGTGATTAGGAGAATTATAATGTGGGCGATGGCATGTTAGAAAGAACACTAGCTTAAGACTTAATAAACATGGATTCTGACCCCAGCTCACCTTTAACCAACAGTGACATTGGGATATTTATGATTCTCCGCTGGTAGAAAAAAAAAAAAATGCAGTTGAGCCAAGAGTTAGTCATCTGACTGAACCTCAAGTTCTCTCCTACTCTCTCTTTCAATCAATCAATGAAGTCTGATCTTTGTTATAAAGAATTACTGTCTTATACTGAGAGGGTACACAATTTCTACTATTTAATTTTGAATAGTTCTTCAAATATAGCATGGATTAAATGCACTGACTCTTCTGAATTCATTTTATTCAGAGCAGAACTCTTGCCCTTCATGAGCATGTCCTCCGATTCCATGTCCATGCCACCTCACCACCCAAAATACTTTCTAATGTCTATGCTCTGCCTACCGAACTCCTCCTCAGTAATATGAAATGTTCAAATTGGACAAACGGCTTGGAAATTCAGTGTTCATTTCCCAGACGGTGGTGGCTGTGGTCAAGCATTAGAGAAATATTATTTCTTATTTATACATTTTGAGACACCAAATAATGAGGACTGCTTGGATGTGTTCCACACCAGAGAGTACTGAGGCCAAAGGCTTTTACACATTTTATCCATGATATGGATGATGAAACAAGGATCCTATTTATTCATTTTAAGCATAAAATCCTGGAAGAAGGTGTTGTTTAGCCTTTGGAAAATTTGATCAAAATTCAAGGAAATCTACGTAATTTGGAAAAGCAATCAGGAAAAATTTGAGTAATCCCAAGAGACATACATTAGATGGTACAATTTTAAAGTAAATCAAATTATTAAATGTCAAATAAAAATATATTATGTATGGTTGTGAATAAATTTTAAAGATCTAGGGCTCAGGTTGGAGCTGCAAATTGAACAAGAGACAGCTATATTTCAATCTAGCTTTTTTTCTTCAAAACATCATCATAAAGCTGGCTAAACTTGGACGAATACAAAAAAATAGTTTCAAATATACACAATTTTATCCTTAAAATTAATACAATTTCAAGTAAAAAACAACTGTACAATATCATCTGCAGGAATTTTTATTTCAAGCTTCCTCACGTGTTTAATATTCCTGCAGAGATATATGTAATTATTGAGTGGATAATTAAGAGAAAAAAAGAGAACTAGTAGACAATTCAGAAGAAAGCAGTGACACTGGTCAAAGAATTAGAATTATATGACTATAAAAACAAACCTTGATAGAAATTGAAATTGTTCAAAATGAAACGTAGGATGTCTGAGAAATGACGTAGTAAGGATTTGGGTGTTTATAAAATATATCTAAGATTCTTTTATTGTTGAAACAAGAAAAAATTAGTTTTAAAAATGGAGTTTGGACCTAAGGAAGCTATTTGTAACCATCTGCTTATAATCTTTGCTGTAACTGCAGGGGGCAGTGTACAAAGTAGAGGGCCTAGCTGCCCAGGTCTAAAAGTAGCATCCCTTGCTTCTCCTTCCATCACTAAAGCTACCTTCAGGTTCTTCTATCTCCTAATGTCTTCTCTTCAATGCAAATAGTTTGAGGAGGGGCTGTCCTTAATCAACTAATTTTATCTTTCAGTTAACACCTTAGAAACTAGAAACCTAAGAGAAACAGAAACTAGCTAAGGGTTTTAGTGGGTGTGCAGCCCTCCTGGAGAAGAAGATATGTGGAGGAAGGAAAGGAGTGTTTGTCAAAAAGAAAGAATGTACTCGTGATGTTGCCCTTTATATCAGTCCCCTTTCGGTGTGCATGCCAAAGGTCACTGACCCCTGACCTAGCATAGCTCTTGGGTTTGGTATGAAATGATGAAAGAAAGCTTAAAGAATTCTCTTTAAACTTGTCACAGGCACAAATTCCAAACCCCATGAGGCACTTTCATCTGTAGTGCTCCAGGGTTGGTAGGAAAGGTGGAAAGTGAATGCCTTGAAAATAGTCAGATCTCTTTAACTAAAAGTTTCTGGCAAGGGCTCTCAGCAACACTGGCCTACATTTTCCAGACCTATTGTTCTTGTGCTTTTGCCTAAGTGGGTTTGCGTAGTTTCCAAATTCAGGAGCTAGCTATAAAGAGAAATGAGAACAGCTATGACTAAATGAAGGAGAAAATAAAATTCATATTACTAAAATTCTACTGCGTAAATGTCATTAATCATTATTTCAGGAATGTAAGACTCCTCTATTAGTATACATGAAAACTCAGTTTTGTGTCCCTGACATACACTATTAAAAACTGCCTCCAAGTTAAGAAGAAAGTGTTGGTTTACACCCATATAAATGATACTTTCGTTAGCCATGAGAAGAGTAGAGCACATTGCTCTAGGTGTATGCTGCTTTTCTTGTTTGACACTCATTAAAATTCTATTTCCCTTCTCCAAAGGAGTTACGCATTATAAACTCTTCAGTATTAAGTAACTAAACTATATCCAATTGAAAAGATGGAAAATGGGCAGACATAGTTTCTTATAGTCATGCGATATACACATTCATCTAAGGGCTTTGAAAGAATCGTCAAAGAATCGTCAGTCTCGAAACTGAGATTACAAGTTCCAACTGCCCTGGGATGGCTGAATATTGCATGCTGTCCATTCAAGTGAAAAATTACTGAAGCACACACTCAAGCAGTATAAGTATTAGATCATCATCACTTGGAAGAGCTGCACACATATATTCATTCTGACCAAGGAGACAAGGATACAATAATTCGGCAGAACATATTTTTAAAAAACCTACTTTGACCAAAACACAGGTTAACAATGGATCACACTTGATTTTCTGTGCATGGCATGCCAACTAACCTTAACAAATGGTAGCCTTTTCTCACTCCTTCTACAAAGTATTAGTGGAAACTCCACTGTTAATATTTGTCATAATCTCTAAGCCAATCCAGCCAAAAACATTTTAATTTTTTCATTTGCCTTACTTTTAAGCCTATAAAATATTTTAACATGAAAAAATAGGGAGGAGGGAAGAAAGGTTTTGGGAAAAGAAAACATGATATAATATCTGTGGGAAAATAAAGTAAGTGCTTTCATTCTGTAAATAAAGCATATTTATTTTCCTCTTTCTTCTTTTCTTCCTTTCTTTCTTTCTCTCTCCCTCCCTCCTTCCCTAGAAAATTCAGTCTGCCATGTTCACTTCTGTATTCCCAATGCTCAGAACAGTGTCCAGCAAACAGTAGGCTTTCAGGGCACATGTGTTGAATGAAAAAAAACGGTATTTTTCTCTGTAAATAACATTCAATGAGTACCTTTCTAAGTATGACTTCTTGATGGTAGAAAATCCATTGTTGGATTGATTAAAAAGTCTTGTTTTCCCCACACATGAAAGAATCCTCTTAACAGAGCATATAAATTCCAGAGGAATACATATGAAGAGGTGAAAGATAAAAGAAATATCTTCTCCACGTTCACATTTCCCCACTGCCTAGATTAAATGCACATGAACCCAGAGATCACTGGAGTGACAATGTTGCAATCTTCATTGAATTTCAAATCTACAAACATTATTAAACACCTAACACATGTCTGGAACTGTACTGTGAGCCGTGTACAAAGATGAATAAGGCATGGACCTTATATTCAAATTATTTAGTGTCTGGTAAGGGAGAAGAACACATAAACAAATAATTGCAATATAGTGTACAATGTACAGTAATGGAAGTAATTAACCCTGCTTGGTAGAGCTGGCAGGCAGAGCGGATTTCTTAGAGGATATTGTGACAGACATTATAGAAGATATTTTGACTGTCTGAATGTTAAATAGGAGCTTGCTAAGTAGACAAGACAGAAAGGTCATTTCAAACATAGAGAGCAGCTTGAACAGTAGTGTGAAGGCAAGAAGCTGCCTAACATGCTGGAAAACCCTAAGTCAATTCTGTGAGGTGAAGAGCACTGTGAGTCAAGTTTGGAGAGATAAACAGATTTGAATTCAAAAGGTAATGGAAAGCTCTTGGAAGGATTTAAATAAATAAGGGCATATTATGATGAATTTGCATTTAAAAAAGATAATCCTAACTCCAGTGGAGAATGGGTTTGAATAGAGTGTGACTAAGGAGTGGAATATAAAAAAAAAAGGAACAAATTCAGGAACTTGTGAGCAGGGAGTGCATGGCTCAGGTATCTGTGAATTCCTAGCTGTACATTACCTTTCAGGAGAAATTTTCAAGTTAAAAATGCAGATTGAGGAATATTTGGTATATAAGTGGTCATTAAGTCCATATGACGTGACAAAGTTATAAGAAAAAGCTGGAGAACCAAGAGAAACAGAAAGAATAAAAAGAGAGGAAAATAACCTAGGGAAGGAAATAGATAGAGAACAAATGGGCATAGAAGTATGAAAAGAACCAGGTGATAAATTACTTATATTGTAAATATATCTACCACCCTTGTTTCTACAGTTTGAAACCTTCAGGAAGTAAGCGTATATTTCATACAGTTAAATATTTCAGTAGTTCAGAAAAACATTGTAAAATGGAAATAAAATTTTTTAAAGGGCATGAGATATCCTTACCATCATGTCTGGATGTCCACTGGCTCCTGACTTCATCTATGGGCAAAGATATTTTTATGTTTTTAAAAATATCACTTGACATTTTTATAGTGTTTTATTACATATGTTATTTTTTCCTATGCAGCAAGCTTATAATTAGTTCCTAAAATAAGCCTATAAGGTAGGAATTATTTTCAAATGGAGAAAACCAAGGTTCAAAGCCCAACTAACCAATCTAAGAGAAATTCCCAGGTTTTCCGACTGAGTCTTATGTTGCCTCTAGTAATATCAATCTCAGAGTACTAGGAGTAAAATCTTTCATTCATACCAAACAACTTGGCCTTCTCTTAAAAACCAAGCTGACTTGCATGTTGGCTACTCACGAGCTGCCTAAATTGCATTTCTGGAGTTTAGTCCTGTGTCATAGACAATGCCTTTTCAGCTGAAAAGACATTTTGAGGAAAACACAAGGAGGCTTAAGGGGAGGTGTTGAAGAATCACCATGATATTATAATGACCCTTTAAAATTTCGAAATCAACTGAAGTGTCAGCTTAACCCAGAAGTCTTAGTAAACTAGATCAAAGTGGGCATACTTGACTGGATGTGGTCATGAAAGCTCATGAGAATTTATGGACAATCAGTTTCCAAGGTACAGAGAAATAAGAACATTTTTAACTTCCACTGAAGAGGAAAAATAAGAAAATGTTCTAGTTCTTTGTTATACCCCAACTTCAAAGTACTGAACCTTTAAGATTTGCCAAAGCCATTATCTCAGTGGCTAGTCTCAAGATCTTCAAAAGAAACTCCCATTACAGAAACTACAGATTCTGAACTCACTCATTCCTTCAGACTCTCTGCCTGATGGACTCCAGAATTTCCTTCTGTGTGACTCAGCCTCTAACTGACTGTGACCAGCCTCTGGTTTCACCTTCGCTACTATCATCTTGGTGCTGATAGCTCTTCACTAGGCAACCTAAGCTTTGCTCTGCTGGTTGAAGATGCTGAGTTCAGCCCAGCATTATGGAGAGGATGATGTGTGGAGGCAGCCAAACCAGGCCACTGCTGCCAGAGCACCATCCTATCCTTCACTGATATTATTCTACTTTGGTTAAAGTTTTTTTTTAACACTTTGTGCCACCATATAATTGTTTTTAAAACATGTTTTATTTTTTATGTAATCTAGAAATTGTAGCTCACTTTAACAAATATAAGGATTCTATAGATATTAAGATAAAATGATTTATGTTTATAGTCACCCACAGGTGAAATGTATAAGATTTTTAAAAATACATATTTTTGCATCAATTATTAGCACTTTCTCCTAAATTTAAAGTCATCAACTTTGAGAATGCTTGTAAAACATTTTTTTGCATAAAATAAGAAAGAAGATTAATTTAATAAAGTCAATTCAGTCATTGTGAGTGTCTTAGCAATATCTCTAAAGACATCATTTTACAAAAAGCTGTTGGATTAGAAGAAAATCCATTGTTCAAGCAAGGAGCAATAGCCTCTTAAACCCTACTAAATATAAATTATTATTCCCAATACTGCCTAAACAGAAAGAAGTCTCTTGGGTCAATGGTATGGTTTCAGTTAAAAAGCATTATGCACTATTACACATAAAATGTTTGAGCCAAATCTTCAAATCCATTTAATGGATTTTATTGGAAGAACATTTTACTATTATTTTAAGACTTTTCTATAATTATAGACAGATAATTTGTATTCAGCCAGAAAAATTTTACTTTCTCCCTAATCCACCATGTTAATAGAACTATTTCCTCTAGCAATTATTTCTTCACATTGTTTCTATCTGTATTAAAATTTCTGAAAGCTTAAAATTACAGTAGAGAATAAAATAAAAGGCAGTGTAACTATCTAGTAATCTAAAAGTGGCCTTATATTTTTTGACTAATTTTTCTAGGCTCTGCATTAATTATTGCATACATTCATGGTTGTCGCTCTAGACAGAATGCCTGGTAGAGTCCACAGAAAGATAAGACAATTAGCAAGTCCATGAATTTTCCTCCTGTTTATACTTCAGTTTTAAAGGTTAAATATTTTTTTGATTAAGATGCTTTATGTGTTGGTTAGGGATGTTTCTACATGACAGTGCTGATTAGGTTTCTTCTTGGTATGAAATATAATTATATAAAAATCAAACTTGAATGAGGAAATTGAACATGGTTTCATTTATTATATGGCTATAAAAATTACAAAGCCTGTGGAATAAATAAATAATTCAATCCATTCTACTTAAAATACATTTGTGGACTGTCTACACTGTGCAAGGCACTATGCTACCTCTGTAGAGCTTAGAACTAGTAGGTAAACCTCCCCCTCCCCCCGCCCCACATACACACAAAGCTAATGCACAGAGTCAGACTAGAGGACGGTGTTTAAGGGCAAAAGCACTGTTCATTTTGCCTCAAATACATGCACGGCTAATTTTCAACTGGCAGGTACCAGTACAGCAGTCCTGTCTTTTTAACCGTTGAATGAGGTCCATGCTGAGGGTTTCTTCTTTATCTTGGCTGCTGAAGCTCCTCCCCCAATGTCCCCAGGGTTTAGAAACAATAGGGTTGCCATTGGCCTAGCAGGAGACCCTGTGGGTTACACTGTGGGGATCTCTGTTCTTTCTAATGGTTGGTGCCTGTGATTGGAAGCCAGTCTGTCCACTAGTCTGATCTCTTCAGTATTTACCTAAGAATAAGATGAAGGTGCTAGGGCACAAGAGAGGTGAATTAGAAGCTAATCAAAAATTAATTTGTTTGAAATGTAATCTAAAAACCATTCCTTAAGCCTGGGATCAAAACCTCAAATACCTATAGGAACTAAAATTATTTAATTGTCAAAGAAGGACTGTAGCCAACTGTAGATAACATGCCCCACAGAAGCTGGAAGTTGTTACTCTTGTGTCCAGTGTGACAAAGTCTTCAGATCTTCCAAATAATACTGAAAATCTAAATCTGTGTACTAAATCTATTGCTTTTTAAATGTTGGCAATTCATCCAAGTAAAAATCAAAAGCCAAAACACTGGGGGAGTTAAACTGTATACTGTATATCTATCTGTTAGTGAGATTCAGCTTGAAGTCCACTGGCTTGTAGCCTCTGACTTAAAATTTTTATTCTTCTCTGGTGAGACATGAACCTGTGCTTTCTCTTTTGACCTAAATAGTACAAGTAGAAAAATCGGCGTTTTTATGGGCCTTGCAATTTCATCGGTTCACGATTACACAAAATGTTGTAGAATTTTATGCCCTGAATATAATCAGATAGGTTGAAATTGTTTCACAAGTTAAAATAGTAGGTATTCTTGTATCCAAGCAAAAAACCATATTAATGTTGCAGGTCACAATGGATACGTACCCTATCCATTTTTAAATATTCAACAAGTATACATTATTCTAAAGGAACATAAATTGGTGTTCATTTTGTCTCTTGTTTAATGAAACTCCTATATAAAAACTCTGGTCTGGATTTGTACCTAAAGAAAGTAAGGCAAACTTTAAACAAAAAATTATGCTAAAAGCATGGTTAAATATTATCAAAATAAAACATAGATGCTCACTTTTTTATTCAAACAAAAAATTTAGTACAAGGGGTACCTAGCTCTTCCCTAGAGCTTTTACTCCTGCCTTGTAAGGAAACAGTGATTCCTAGGCACTACTTAGGATGATCACAGTCTATCTAGTACTTTAAAAAATCTCCCTTTCTGAATATAAGTTAAAATTATTGGGGAGAAAGAATGTAGAGTTATCATGTTTCAGAACTTCTCACTGACAAGCGTGAGAGTATGAAGATGACATAGCAAAGAGGTCAGACTTTGGGCATCAGATAGACCCCTGTGTGGGAAGAAAAAAAATGACGTAGATGGTAGAGAATCTGTTCATTCCTCTTGCGACAAAAACAAGCTGTGACAGAAACAAGAAGCAAATAGTGAGGAAAATCACTTGAGATCTAGATGAACAAGCTCTACAACTAGGGAAAGGAATAAGAAATCAGCATCCAACGACAGAAGGGAGGACGGGGAGAGGACACGAGGATGCCCTGAGCAGTCCTGAGTGGATGAGTGGGACAGAAGACATAGCAGTGGCAGCAGCAGATGCCTCTTAAATAGGCCATGTCCACTGAGCAGATTTTTGCAGTGACAGACCTGCTCACTCAGAGCACCAGCACCAGGTTAGCTGTGCAGACAGCACCAGGAATTTACAGGGGTACACTGAGTTGTCTGAGTGAGAGCCAGAGGCTCACTCTATACAAAAGTGCCAGCAGTATCCATTGTTCCTCTGTTGAGCCCTCTCCACACCCAATGTGCGGACTCAGCACACCCATAGTTGAGACATCATCGAACTGGATAACAGAGGTCACTCTACCCAGAGGATTCCCTGAAACTCTGCCTCCCACAACTCGTGGCCCCACCCAAGCCACATCCAGGTGTGTCCTTAGCGAGTCATGTGTTCCTTGCTGAGCAGCGCTTAGACTCACATTGGTGGCAGTTGGCCTCAGTTTCTACATGGACTCTTGAGGCAACTATAAGCATCTGTGGATTGCTTGCTGAATCTTAACAGGTGGCCTGGGAGGGACACAGACTGGGGCTAAACTTGGCCTACAGCTGAACCCTTCTCAGGACTGTGCTGCTGGACATCTACTACACAAAGCTACACTAATAAGACCGGGAGATGTAAGAACTTTGCTTAATACACAGAAACAGACACAGAAAGGCAGCCAAAATGGAAAGACAAAAAAGCAGAAAGCATGTGAAAAAACAGAATAGAGATCTAGATATAATGGAGTCAAGCAATCTACCAGATGCAGAGTTCAAAACACTGGTTATAAGGATGTTCAATGAATTTAAGAGAAGTGTAGATGAACTCAGTGAGAACTTTAACAAAGAAAAAAATATAAAAATGGAAATGAAAATTATATAATGAAATCAGTCAGAAATGAAGAACATATTATCTGAGGTGAGAAGTATATTCAATGGAATAAACAGAGTGAATAAAGAAGAGGATCTAATGACCTATATAGTGGATGGGGAAGCCAAGAACACTCCATCCGAATGGCAAAAAATAAGAAGCCAAGACTATAATAATAATAATTTAAGGAGCCTATGGGACACTATTAAACGTAAAAATATCTGTATCATAGGAATACTGGAAGGGAAACAAGATGTATAATTTAAGCTATTTGAAAAAATAATGATGGAAAACTTCCCTAACCTGGTGAAGGAAATAGATATACAACCCAAGGAACCGCAGAGAGTCCCAAACAAGATGAACCCAAAGAGGCCCACACCAAGACACATCATAATTAAAATGCCAAAGGCTAAATACAAAGAGAGAATCTTAAAAGCAGCAAGAGAAAAGCAGTTGGTTACCTACAAGGGAGCACCCATAAGACTGGCAGCTGAGTTCTCAAAAGAAACTATGCAGGACAGAAGGGTTTGGCATAAAATATTCAACGTGATGAAAACCCAGTATCTACAACTGGCAATACTTTATCCTGCAAAGCTCTCATTTAGAGTAGAAAAACAGATAAAGAGCTTCTCAGACAAAAATAAACTAAAAGAATTTATCAACACCAAGCAAGTATTACAAGAAATGTTGGAGGCACTTCTTTAAGAAGAAAAACATGTATCAAATGGATAGTTACAAAGTAGACATGGATATATAAAGTGTAGCATAAGGAAAATAGTTAATAATGTTGTAATAAATATGTAAGGGGAAGAGGAATACTAGATTTAGTGGAGTGATCACTTATTATATGCCAACTATAATTTAAAAAATCATTAAATTGTACAATGTAAATATAAGCAACAAATTGTCCAATTGACTAGCTGAGTGTCTTAAATCCAGCAGTTTATTTTCTCTGAGGGTCAATGTGCTCTTCTGTAACATAGGGATAAAAGCATCTATCAGAAATGTTCTAAGTAAGTCAACAGAAATGATTCTCTTACCCATATATTTGATGCGGTAGCTGTTCATGTAGGGTATTCTTTTGTTCACTGAAACAAAATTGGATTTAGATTTAAAGTACGTTTTCAAAAGCCTATACCTCACATGGAAATGACAATATGTAAGTTATTTTCAATCAATTCTGAAAATTATTTTACGAAGTGGGTTCTAGAAATCACTTGGCTCACCTGTTCTTTCTTTAAATATTGTGATGTGTGTGTGTGTGTGAATTTTTACGTTATATGATAACTTGAGGATCAACATTAAGTAAATATTTTTAAGATCCCTATGAAAGTTCCTGTTCCTAACATGTTTTCCACATTTCTCAAATATGGCATCAGTGGTCATGCTAACAAGAGGTGATGATCACCTTTAGGCACCTGACAAAACAGCACAGTGCCCAGGAGCAAGGGCTTTGGCATCAGAACCCAAGCTCTGCTGCATACTAACTGTATAAATGTGGACAATTTCTCAAGCCTTTATTTCAATATCTGTAAGATACTATGACAACGGTAATTTACTTCATGGGTCATCATGACATTTAAATTAAATGATACATATAGTAGGCACACTGTAGGCTTTTACTAGGCACCTTTTAACACAGTTTAGCTTTTCAAAATTATTACTATTATCACAAATAATAGGAAAAATGAAAGCCTTGCTGGAAGAATTAGCATACCAATTCAAATTTAAATCAATATTTAATGACCATCAAATATCTAGGAACTTCAGGAGAGCAAGAGATGGTGAGGATATTGGCCCCCTGAAAACAGCCATTGAGAAAAAAAATGTTGGAGGAATTGAAGACCTACCCTCATTAGTGCTATTAACTATCATTTATTAGATTTTTCCTTTAATAACCAAAGATCAGTGTTGTTGTTATTGTTGTTTTTTCCTGCCAGGCTTTATGTCTACAATTCCAAGACATATCAGTGAAGCCTGTCAAATTATCTGCTTTTATTAAGAAGCTGATTGAAGATAAAGAACAGGATCTTTAAAGACATATAAATCTACATTTGACTCTCAAATTATATAAACCATTACCATAAAAATTTAGACAAATGACATCTCTGAAGCTCGGTTTCTTCATCTATAAAAAGGAATTGAGTAATCAGGTGACTAGCACCATTCCTGGCACGTACTAGGTACTCAAAAAATTGTTAATTGTCTTCCCTGCCCCTTCTGGCATGAATAAGTGAGGTTATAAGACTAAGTCTACCCCCAAGCTAGCTAATGTTTCCCCCATTAATCTTTTCACTCAGTAGCATGATAAAAGTATATAAATGTTATCATTTCATGCCAATTGTAAAAAAACTTATTTTTTACAGTAGCTAATAATCACACTACTGGTATGGAGCAGAATTAGAATTTCTATGTATATCATTCAGTTATAATTTTACATGCTTTTTGTTATATCACACATACTACAAATGTTTAAGGCAAACCATAGTGTCAAGCTAAATAAAATGCAAATGCTTGCATGCATATAGAGTGTCACTTCACTAAACTGTTAATAAATCACTTTCAAACTAAATGTTGGACTTCTTTCCATTCCTAATATATCTGCTTTCAATACAGAGTTCTCAGGAGTTGAAATACCTTGTTGCTTTTTTTTTTTTTTTTTGTCCATGACTTTAGGCAAGCCACCTGCAGTTTGAGCTACAAAAGTCCTTAGAGTACTTTCTCCTACATTATGCTTTAAAGTAGAATTACTAATAGCTGAACTTCTTCAATCCTGGCAGTGAGGCTCTTAAAAAAGTGCTGCCTTACTAATCTTGAGGAAGGCCTTCAGCTCACTTTTTTACCACCTTCTCAGTTTCTACATCTTTTCTCTTTTCTTCATCAGAAACAGAAATCATGGAGAAACAGTCAAACTATTTGCACCTAATTAATGTAAATTTTTACTTAAACCCTTTGATGTCACTTTCAATCAGGAAAGTTAAATAACTCATTCATTTAATTGACTTTCCCCTTCCTCCTTTATATGTATTCAATTACTTGAATCACTCTTGAACCAAGTCATACGTTTTTATTAACTCCATTCTTCTGACACCATTTTTTCTTCCTAAAGTGGTCAGCTCCTTTAAGAACTACTTTAAAGAAAATAAACCCTATATATATATATATAGGAAAAGGTACAAATTTCTCTCATTTCATTGACTACTACTGATCAACAAGATAGTCTAATATATAGAACCAATACAAACAAATTTAAGAAAAAAACGTAACAATGGATTTAGAAGAAAGGTGGCAGAGTAACATGGTAGCAGAACGTGCTTTGTGGTATATTAAAGGTAGAATTTTTTTTTAAATTTCTTAACTATGTACACCAGTGTTGGAATTACTTAGATGACTTTGACATCCTGGAAGAGAGGAAAAGGACTTAGTTGGCAGTTATTGTTTCTACTGATCTAAATCTCTTTTACTTTTGGTTATTATTAAATAGACTAGTACATAAAGCCCACTTGGCCATTTCTAGTGAGGAGATGCCTCATGCAACCTTACCTATGTGTAGTAAGCAGTTATATGACAAAGCAGAGCTAACCCTTTAAACACATTTTGTGGATTGGCCAGAACCCAATTGAATTATAATACCGTGCAGTTGTGTTAGCTTTCCTCTCTCTCTTAGTCAGAATATGAAGGTACAATTTGCATGGTAGCATCATTTTTAAAGTCTAGTAAATCACCAGATAAAAAGAAAATAAAATGGATAAAAGAATTTTTCTTCTCTTATGATACTAAAAATACATCTTTAAAAATCCACAAGAAATATTATTGAGAAATGCACACCTACCAGAGTGACTTATAATGACCACTTCAATTACTAAAAAAACTAGGCTAAATTATTACTTTTTCAAGATATCTGTATATATAAACTAAATATAGACTTCATATAAAAAAATTTTTCTTCTACTTTCTTCTCTTATTTTGTCCAGCGGCCTTCAGCCTCTATACTCCGATGAGAGCTGACAAATTTGTCGACTGTAACTTTGAGTTAAAAGTACATTGGCCTATTTTCTGAACACAAAATTGGGACACAAAGTCTGATAAAAATTCTATGCCTCTCTTAGTAAAAGAGATAGTCTAGAATAAATGTCACCTAAAAAAAATAAGAAATTGTAAGATGTTTTAATAATTTTTGGTGATAGAGATAGAACGTTTAGAATCAGGGCTGCCCTAGAAAATGTATCATAGAAGAATATGACCTGTACCCTGCTTTTGAATATCTTTTTCTTCAATGTTTTGAACTCAACTTACTTCTAGACTAATGTAGTCCTACAGGGCCTCATGGAGTGTTAGAAAACCTATGTGTTGTGTAAACTAGGACTGGTGGTTAAACAATCAGAATATTCTCTGATAGGTCTGCTTCACCAATACTTGCCAAGAGAAATCATAAAGACTGGAGCAATAGCAGAGATGCACTTCTCTCAGTGCTTATTGCACTCTCGAGTAATGTAGGAGAGTGAAGATATTTGCCATATCGAGATTCCTAACTAGAGAAGCAAAGCTACACTCCTAGCATAATGACAGGTATCAGTGGTCAGGGGCTGAAATTCAAGCTTTACAGTTGACCAGGTGTTTCAGTTGTCTATTACTGCATAACAAACAATTTTAAAATTTAGTGTCTTAACAATTATTGTATTATATTTTATGATTTCATGGGTTAGAAATTCAGGCAATTCTCAGCTATTTGATTCTTCTGTTTAATGTGGCATTGACAGTTTGAGTTATACTCAGCTGGCAGATGGGCTGATATGGAGGCTCTAACATGGCTAAACTCACATATGTGGTCCCTTGGCAAGGATAGTTAGAAGCCAGGGCGAGGCTCATTATGTCGACCAGGGCACCCAAACGTGAACTCTCCATGAGGAGCATATGGCAGCCTCAGGGAAGACAGATATTTTACGCAGTATCTTAGAACTCCAAGAATGAGTGTTCCAGGAAATAAGAACAGAACTTCATGGCCTTTAATAAGCCAGCCTTGGAAGTCACATAGTGTTATGTTTGCTCTAATCTATCAATAGAAACAGTCATGGGTTGACCCAAGTTGGGACCTAACCCCAAGCCCCAATTAGAAAATATCAAAGATTCGGGCCACATTTGTAAATGACAAGACTAGAATTAAGTGACTTAACCACAGGGACATAGCCAAATTTTATGGAGCTCTGCAGGAGGACAACTTTTTCTCTGGGAGGCTAACCTATAGAGAGTCACTCTTGAACAAGTTAACCTTTATATCATACCATGCTTCTCAATCAGAACCTATTGCTATTGCTATTTGTACATTTTCTTAAGGAAAATTTAAAAGAATTACTCCTAAAATAAAGGTCTAATATAAAATTCAAATATGTAAAACAAAAAACACCCTGCTCCAGTCATTGGAGTTTGATATATCTTATATATTAAAAACTGTTTGTCTGTGTTCATTCTGTTCTTTCTTTCTATGTCAGATGCTTCTCTGAATCAGTAACTTATCTACACACAGAATGAATCTCATGAAGGATGAAGCTTTTCTGAGCACTCATTGTCCATTATAACGTATTTTCTGTCACTGCAAATTTTTTTACTGTTTGTACCAATCATTTGACTTTTTTTTTTATTGTTAAGTGCTTATGTATGTATTTTCTGACTCCTCAGCTAGGCTTTAAGCTCCTTGAGTGCAGAGAATATTGCTGTACCCTTCACAGTGTCTAGTATATTGATTGCTATCAGTAATTGATAATTGAGGGACTATTCTCCATAGACTATAGGAATTCTGTTGTTTATCAATAGCTGTTAAAATGAGTTTAAAAGAGTAATCGATGATCCTGGTTTGAGGACATGTCACATTTTGCATTTGGAGACACTTCTAGATAGAGATAATGATTTTCTATAAAATGAATGACTAAACTGAATGAGTAAAAGAGAGTTGTTCTAGGCAATACCACATTTTTGATTTCTTGGAGTATGACTTTGAACCTCGGTTTTCTGATTTGTAAAACAGAGGTAGTTGTACTCATCTTACAAGAAAAAATTATTTTAAGGACTAAGTGAGATGACACCTTAAAGTATTTACACAATGCCTGGGTCTATATAAGTCCCAAGAAATAAGAATAGACTTAAAAGTTTCAGGAGAAAGTGTAATTACTGATTTTAGTCATTATTATGTACTCCAAAATTTTGACGTAAGAAATACCAAGACATTTATTTTGTCATTTTATTCTTTAAAGGAAATAATTCTCCACAGATTTGAGATCACCTAGGCTTCTTAAGATTTTTTTTTTTTTTTTCCTAAATGGGCAGTAGAATGTATGCATTAAGAGCTTAGCCTCAGGAAATCAGATCCATTTAGTTTTAAATCTTACTTCCAAGACTCACTAGTTTTCTAACTGGTCAAGTTGCTGAACTTCACTTTATCTCAGTTTATTCATCTATTAAATTGAAGTAATACTACTATAGATCTCTCATTATTATTGTAATTACTATTATTAAAGCACAATTAGCAGAAGGTAAATGTTCTACATGCCTGGGGTGAATTTTGACAGATAATTTCTTCCACTCCTTATTTTTAAATATAGAGAAATTTGAAATATTAACTTTATAGTTTTACCTTTTCTGATTGATCTATTCAATTTTATTATTGCAATTGGAAGGGAGTATTTTATGCTTTGATGTATGCTGAAAATTAGACTGATGTTTAATTTCATTGTGGTATAGGTTGATTGTATTCACTAGTTATCACATCTTAGAACATCCCTGAGTGGAGAAGACATGATATAACTAGGTGTTGTAAACATTATTTGTGTTTAAATAGCCAATCTGTGTTTCACTAAAAAGGAACCCAAATGACATAGTACCACATTATCTACCAACCTTCAGAACAAAATAATGTAGCCCAATTTAAACAACCAAACACAGTTTTGAATATCATAACTTTTTCATATTGCATCTCATTTTATTTATTATTAACAAGATTTCCTCATTAAGATTACTTACCAAAATAAATTTAGAATGCCCACATCTTCTAATTTCCTTCTTGGCAGTTAGAATGCATAGCTGTGGCATTCAAAACTTTTATGTTATTTCCTCATTCATTTAGGCAATCTGAGTGTGTTAAAAGATAAAAAGAGTATCTATCTCATAAAGAATTAGACACAGTAGTGTAGTTTCTTTCACTCATAAAGAATGTTTTAGGAAGTAGGTACTTTCTCATCTGTGTCGTTTTCTTGAGGCCTGAGATTTAACACTTTTTAATAACTTTCCACTGGAAAAGGCACAAATGGAGGCAAAAAGCAGGTCTGTTAAGGCTTTTTATCCAGATTGACACAGGATTTTGATTTCAGAATCAAGAGAAGCTTCTGTTAAGATTTTGCTTTGTAATTTAGTAGATTGATCAGAGGGCTTGACAATCTAATCTAATCATGACACTAAAATCCAAAACGATGTGCTTTATGTTACTAATTTTTAAGTAACTTTTGATTTTTAAAATTTAGTTTGTATATTAAGATTTTTCAAATCCTTACTAAATTTAGTTAAGATTGATTTCTGAGCTATGTTTTTTCTTAAAAAAAAAAAAAAAAAAAGCCATGATTGACATTTTTTGGTTTTACCTTGTAATTCTGTATATTTGGCTTTACATATTTTAAGGTTATATCATTAGGTGAAACACAGTTATATCATATATCTTTTCCCATTCCTTTGCTATAAGTCTTTCTGTGTGTTTTGATTTAGGCATGTCACTTATATATATCTCGAATTTTTATGTTACACACACACACACGCGCGCGCGCACACAGACACACACACATATCGCCAGCCTAAAAGTTTTGACATTTAATAAAGAGTTTAACCTATTTATACTTATTGTGCTTACTAATTTGTTTGGATAATATTTGCAGGGAAAAAATTCTGGTCTACTGAGGACTCTTAGTAAATATTTGCTGAGTAAATAAATATATTTGTCTTATTTTTTCTCTGATTTTTTCCCCTTCAGTGTCAACCTTCTATTGAACTGAATCTTTTCTTTATTCTCTTTTTTCTTTCTTTCTGACAGTTTGGAAGTTATGCATTCTATTCCTATTTTTTCAGTAACTTATTTAAAAACCTTAGACAATTATGTTAATGAACAAGTTTTACTGATGTTTATTTAAACTGCTTAAGACATTGTTTTTATATATTTATATAATTTCTAACTATTCCTCAGCCTAATTTATCAAAACGGTATTGAATTATAACAACGATGAACCTGAATTATACACAAAAATGGGTTTATAAATATAGATATTTAAATATGATATTTATTCATTTAGGGTTCAATCAAATGAATACAGAATAACAAAACTTAAAAACTAAAAATGTAAAAATACTTAAAACTTCAGTATGAGTACATTATATTTTATAAAAGACTTTTCAATACAAACAGAAATGTTTCCCTTTAAATTTACTTTTTTACAGACTAGCAAAATCACCAAGCAAGATGAAGTACCCAATAAATATTCATATCGTTATGACCTGGTTTTGATTGTCATTCTCATGAGGCTGCACATAACTATTGAGTCATTATGTGACTCAGTTTTTTCATTGATAAAGATGTATGCTCCTTCTACTGTCAGTGATGTACAATCAATTATTGCAGCTTTATTTGTACTGTCTACTATACAAAAGTAAATTGAGATTAACATAAATAATTGTGATAGCTAACCTTTTGGTTAACATAAAGTCACACACAGGTAATAAAAGCAAGATGTTGTGAGAAAGGATCATCACTTCCATAGTGTAGTTATTGATGGACAAAACCTATGGAAGTCTAATGAAATAAGAACAAGAGTTCCTATTAATTAGTGTTCAAGCACAAATATAACCCTTATATGTTGGCATTTTCAGAGAAATTACTCATTATACAAATGGACTCAAAAATAAAACAGATATTTTCTTCATCTACATAAAGAATTTTTATAAAAGTAGTATTCTTTCCTGGTGGTAATAGGTGAAGAGATGAAATTCTATTGAGAGAATTCTTTCTGGCCTCATGATGGGCAAGATAATGCACCCCTCTCCCCCCTCCCAAAATGTCCACATTCAAATCCCTATATTCTGTAGATATGCTACTTTATGTGGCAAAAAAGACTTTACAGATGAGATTAAATTAAGAACATTGGGAGATAATCCTGCATTATTTGGGTGGGCCTAAATGTAATCACAAGGGTTCTTATTAGTAAACAAAGGACACCTTCATATTAACCCAGTGAAACTCATTTCAGACTTAACCTCTAGAATTGTAAGATAATAATTTTATGTTGTTTGTGGTGATTTGCTACAGCAGCAATAAAGTCTAATACAGACCTCTAGTATTCTGAATTTCTGAATGCAAAGGAAAAGTTGTTACAAAGTAAGAAAAACAGCAACTGAGATCCAGAAAAATTAAGTAATTTTTCTGTATTCACCCAGCTAGTTAGTGATAAAACCAGAATTCAAATGGGAATCTTTCTTAATGATTACTCCCTTCTATATCATTAAGAACTTGGAATTACTTCAGTGCAGATTGAGTACAATTATCTAAAGGTAAGTGCAAGATTAGTCTTCCCATGGTCAAAGCAGTAGAAAAAAAATTAAACTAAACTATTTTTAGTTCTACAGAAAATAAAATGTTCTTTTTAAAAAGACTATAAAGGAATCTCAAATTTGTGCATAATCTTCAACATAATCCAAACACCAAAAATGTTAAACTACTGTTTTATACTAGAGTGGTCCTTGGATGGGACAATATTCGACTGAAAGGAGTCACACACAATGATATTTCTCTCTTATCTCCATTCCCTTAGACTTAGACCAAACCACCGCATAACATAATGGTATAACTGCTCTCATTGCCTGGCTAGATACCAGACATGTGGTTCCTACAACTATTTTCTTGCCTCCCTAAACAAGACTTGTTTGGGTTGTTTCTAGACAACAGCATAGAGTGTGACAGATGAATACTGTCATATACACACACTTAGACCTTTCTTCTAAAATATGTACATCTCTAGTAGCATAAAAGTGCCATGAAAACCAACCATTGTCAAACCTATAAAAGTGTTCCCTTTCTTCAATATTCCCCATATTCAGGATAAGTTCATTAAACAATACCAGTAATCTGCTTTCTAACTTTACTAGTCATTTTAGCAAAACTTCATTTTGTTACCCCATTTCTGATCTTTGCACCATGAGTTAGTGCATAAGAATGACTTAAATGTGTTTGAACAAGTAGCGAATACACAATGAGTAGGATCAAGTCATCTTCAATAGTTCAGTGACTCCAAGCCAGCACAACTGCTATTTTTTTCTATTCAATATAACCGTTAAGTAGGTATTAATTTTGATATGACTCAGGGGCTTAGGAGGATAGAAAGAACACTGACCTGAGAAGTAAGTAACTCATATTCTAGTCATGGGATTGCTAAGTGGCTGTGGGACTTTGGGAAAAGTACTGAACTGCTCCTGCCTTCAACTTTCTCATCTTTAAAATGAAGCCCTTGAATTAATTCATTTAAAAAGTTCTTCTGACTCTGAGGTTTAAAGTCTATAAAGAAAAAGTTATGTGCAAGTTTACCTTAACTCTATATTTCATTTTGCCCATTTGTAAACTGACCTTTAATGTCCCTTCCAACACTGTTGTCACTTTTTACATTTGAATAACTGACAGATGAGATAAAGCAAATAAGAATTTCCCTAAATATTGATATTAAGCCAGCTTTCTCAAACACTAGAATAAATTCACTTTAAATGAAATATTTACAGGCCTAGAAATGCATCGTATTTTAGTCACTTAAAAGATAATTCTTAATATTATTATATCAAAGTGAAAATTTTGCCTTCTCTATAGATTATATTAGGGAGCTACATTATTAGATTTCTTATCATAATCATGACCTAAGACTTAAGACATCTGAGCAATTGTAATATTATTTACTATACCATAAACAAAGCTGATAACAATAAGTATCTAAAAGATCATCATCCTTTCACTGAAACACTAGCCTTTGAAGTAATAAATGCACTACCTTCTATAGAAATTAGAGTACAAACTATGAGCATGCACTTCAACAATTATAAAAAACAAAAAATGCATTATGCACTGAACCACATGCAAAGGTACTCAAATTCCCCGCCCCCTCCAAAAAAGATGTGAACTTCTTTTTGTGAAGCCAGCTCTGTTTTCTAATGGTTAAAATAAATTCAAATGATTAAAACAAATTCGACAACAGAGTCACAACAAATGCAAAAATGCTTAGTCAAAATATTTTTAAAGAACTAAATAATAGTTTATCTTACTGTATTTCATAATACAGTAAGATAATACAGTTTGTCCATCTGAGAAATATAAACAGTTTGTCCATCTGAGAAATATAAACTTTGAGTGATTCTCAGGACCAGATATAAAAACTAATTACCAAAATTAACTATACACATTGATACCATTTAGCCAAAACATTGTTAAACAATTGTATCTCTTTGAAGTTGTAGTAGTTAGTTTTGTCAAGAAAATCATAGTGCCAATAAAAAACTTCAAAAGTAATATAGAAGCTTGGTATCGTCATTAGTTAATATTAATCTTTTCAATATATGGCTTGATCATATCATAATCGCAGATACATGACGATGAAAGTTAATGGTAGTTTCCAAGGAAGAATTTGTTAAATTAAACCCAAGTTTTTCTTAAAAAATTCAATCTTCAACTACTTGCCACTCATATTAACAAAAATCACCCTAAAACATTCATGGGCATATTGAAGTTTCTCTATAGTACCAAACAACTGGAAGGATCAATCAAATTAGGTGTTGAAGATTTCAATATTTTAAAAAAATAAATAAATAATTTATTATTCTCTCTCTACTAAAGCTACATCTAGCACAACATATAGGAAAGTCAGGGTCCTTATTTTAAAACAAACGTGTCTAGCTTAGATGTGTGAATTTCTAAATCATAACATCCCGCTTCAAAGAGCAAGAATTCAGAGATTCTCTGATTGATTAATCAATTGCACAGCTTTCAATGCAAACACATGGGGGGAAAAATTCTTTGTTTCCTAGATCTTCAAAAACATAAAATGGTTTGTAAACATAAAAAAATTATATTTTTCATGTTGATTGATTAAAGCCTATTAACATATAACTGTAGCCCTCTGTTTTTTCTTTGTGTTACAGAATTTAAAAATGTATGAGAAACTTGGTCAAATAACCAGTAAAATTACATCCATGCATTAGTATTTTTAAGAGACAAAAAAATGATATTCTATTACTATGATGAGACTAGCATTAATTTAAATAACTTTGGGTTTGATTCACGAAAAACAAAAATACTTACACAGTAGGGGGGGCATTATTTCTGCATTTTTTTATATGCACAAGTCATGGTCTGTATTCATCTTCCAATTCAAAAAGAAAAGTTGCAGATTTATGGAGGCAGGTTTTTGTGTGAGTGCATAGTTCCAGACTGAAAAATAAATAAGCCTGTAGAGAACTTACGCCTTTTAGCAGAGTGTTAAAAGGATTGTAGGCTGAACTCCAGGCAAAAAAAAAAAAACCCCTCCCCAAAAAATTTTTCCCAAAAGTTTGCAAACACCCCGTTTTCACACTCAGGGAGCAGGGGCATAAAGGTGACACAGAAGAAAACTGCCACATAAATCAAAAAAAAAAAAAATCCCATCCCAATAAATTATTACCAAAATGTTAGCAAGCACCGCGTTGTCACACTCAGGCAGCAGGGACATAATGGTGACACAGAAGAAAACTGCCACATAAATCACTTTAAAATAGCCCTTTGCTGGATATTGAGGAGAAACTTCCATCCTCAGTTGAATTTTCATCTCCCGCCTTTTCATCTCTATGATAAAATGGCAACTGCCCAAATCACTAAAAATAATTTAAAATAAATCCCTGGAGATCCAGCTGCCAAACTTAGTAAAGCCCTTCATGATTAAGAAAGAAACAAACAGAGACTGTGTAAGAAAAACTCTTTTCAGAAATGTTCTCCTTTTTAAATCTCAATTGATAAAGTAAATCACAGGTTTTAAACTAACTCAAAAGGTATATAAAATTATTTTTTCTTAATTCCTCTTAGGAAATATACATTTTATAAATGACAGAAATATTTAAAAAAATGAATTTTATAAGTAAAATAATTTGTCCTTTTCATGACCATTTTCATAGAGGTGAATACAGTTAAGTCATAAAAAATATTTTCAGGATTTCTATATATATTTGTAGAAGCCTATTTTAAACATTCAGATCACATATGAAATTAGTTTTTAAATAACCATTTAGTAAAAAAATTATATTTATGTTCAAATTGTCTATCTATGAATAAAATTGGACTTTGTAATTAATGATCATGAAGTCATTCTAATAGTAAATAAAGTAAATCAACATTATATTTTTTAATAAAATAGGTCATATTGTTTTAAAAGACAAACATATATTTAGAGAGAGTATGTGTCAAATTAGAATTAATTTTATTTTAACATAAAGTATTTAGAAACATTGTCATAATTCTATTGCCATAATTCTATCTCACATTATTAAAGAAATTATTTTTGTTGCTTCCTCTTTATTCCTTAAACTTCGAGGAAATCTTAGCTATTTCACAGGTGCATCCTGTAAAAATGTTTTATCTCCAACTTTATATGGTTCCTTTTTAATCATATCTTGAACCTAACTGGAGAATAAACCTTGACATTCAAGATAATTTTAGTAATTCTGTGAAAACTATTGCATAATAACAGACAGCACTCAAGTTCTCATGTCAATTTTGAAACAGAAGTATTACTGCTACTGCCTTAAATTTAGCATCCTTCTTTAAGCTGAAGGGGGAAAAAACCAACTTTCAATTTAGACAGTTACCAAATTACCAAAACTAGTACAGCAACATTTAATGAGCAAAACCATTAACAATTTTCCAACTGGAGCCCCTGTTCAAATACCTTGGACACCTTGTTAGCACAGAATGAGGTGTTCAATCAAGAGACTGAAAATTGGAAGTACCGGGGCACAGTTTTGAGTGGTGATTACAAGGGCGAGAGGGTGAGTGCCAAAGTAACAGTCTTCTACCCTGCAGGAAGCTGAGAAACCTTCAAGTCTACATTTGTAAATCAGGCCCGATGATTACAGCAGTCACAAGCAAAGAACATATGAAACAATTATTTGCACCATTCTTTCACTGTTTTAATTTGCTCTTAAAATGAACAAGATGATCCCCAGAGTCACTGGCATTTTGTCTTTATAAATTTAGAGCATGCTCTAGGATTTTTCATGGCACTGTAAGCAAAGGAAAAACTAAAGGACTCATTTCAAAGAGCATTCTTTTTTTCTCACAAGCTATGTTATTATTCTGCTTTGCTGTATTTTAAATTGTACAAAGCAATCTGCAGGAGTTTGTTTTAGAGATTTTAGTAGTTGACTCTTTTTAAAACTTCAAATATGTGTTTGTTAATTATTCATTTCCAATGTTTCTGTTATTGTTTTCCATTTAAATGAAGTAACTTAGACATTGAAAGTCTTGCATTAAATTGATAAAAAATAATACAACGTTTCCGGTTTTTAACTATCTAAATCCACTCTTTGCCAACTACAGCTCACAAAAAAATTTAAGATTTTTACTTTAAGCCTTATCAAACTTGTGTGTAAAAGAATATATTTAAGCAAATATTATATGTAAAATAAGCATTATTTTTAAGTGACAAAGTTGCACTGAAAAAAATACTAAACACAAAACTAAACCTTTCAAATGCCAATACATCGGATTGATTTTATTGCTATTAAGCACATTTTAAAACCAAGTTGACTATTGAGAGAAATTAAAATTTAGATACCATAAAACAAAGTGTTTATAGTTAGAAAAAAGACTTACAAATATGTATTTTAAATGTTTATTCTACGCTATAAAAATGTTATATTTTTAAATGTATAACAGATGTGTATAATTTTTCTCTTCTTAATTATTTAGGGGATGCTATTCTAATTTGGAGAGATAACTTTGCTAATTAATTACAGATATGAGGGTCTACATATAAGATGACCTATTGTATTTTATATGTCTTTATAAGTTCAAAAACAACTCTATTATGGCTTAATCCAAAAAAGAATTTTCTAAAGAACTTAAACAAAAATTAATTTTATTTTATTTCATGCGAGTATAATTAGTATGTTAGATCCTAAGTTTGCAGTTTTCTTCAATAGTTGGATACCGAAAACTATAAAGCTTTTTTACAAAGCCTTCAATCAACTTCTAATTTTGAAAATATCTCAACGTTCTGTTTGTATAAGCAAGGAAGAAAAATAATACAATTTTAACTTACAACTGATTTCTGAAAATCTAGTAAATAATATAATCAAGTTTATTTTAAAAATAGGTTTATATATTTTCCTACAGAGCCTTCTACTTCCTCTTCACTATTATTTCTGTCAGTTTGTTTGCTGAATGGTCTAATATTGAGTTTCTAGATTTTGATTTCTCATACTAAATCAATGGTTTAAAATACTGTAAACTCATACAAGAGATTACTGTGTAATTTTGTAATGTATTACAATCACATCATTTGTCCCCAAACCCACTGCGACTATTGTTAAAATGCTTTTCTCAACTAAGTAAAATCTTTTTCATCATATGCTATCCGAATGTAGAGGGCGCTGTTGTTCATGTATTTTGAAATGTGTCATAAAGCAAAACACATTCAGCTAATATTTTATTGTTTTTCAAAACCTGCGTATAAATTATAATAGTAGTATTAATGTGTAAGCTTGAATTTAAATTTAAAATAACTGAAAAAATGTTTATGTAATATATCACGAAAGTTGTATTTGCCGTTAAGGATATGCGTATTTTTAATTGTCCCCAGGTCCTAAAATATCTTTATTCATTATAAACATTCTGATTACCAGATTTTTATAGAAATATTTCAATTTTCTGTTAATGTAGTCATGTAAGAAGAACAGTGTTATGCATAGGAAATACATACTAAAAAATTTAGAGGTGTTATTTCAAATGGTTCAAAGAAGAAAATGAAGTAAACGCAGCAAAAATGTTAATAATTCTTGATTTTGGGTGGGGGACTTGTACGTGTTTTGTGTATTGCATTTTCAACTTTTTCTTTATGGTTGGCTTTTAATGCAGTTCTAAAATATAAAAGTTTATCTTGACTATATGATAAATATACCATTTCTTTCATTAATTGATTGAGATTGAACAGGGAACGGTAATTTTAAAATAAAAATTTATATTCACTCCTATCTTTACAAAATGTTTTAAAATGCATATATAATTGTGATTTTTATCATTTTTAAACATTTTTCCAATATTATGAAGGTATATGAGTTCACCTCTATTCTTTTGTTCTAGGACATTATAGGTGATGTAAAAAAGTCTAAAATGGAGTCAAAAACCTGAATACATTATAGCCAATCTTGTCCTAAATGAAAAATTTAGATGTCATTATTATAACTTATAAAATAAATTTTTAAAATCTAAAAATTTAGGTGCATCTTTATATTGAAATAAATGTTGCACAAAACTAACCAGCACCTTGCCAGAAATGGTAAATGCTGTACAAGTATTACAAGTCTAGATTTAAAATGCATTAACGTAGAAAACTCAACCCAGACACTAAAAACAGAATATATTCTAATGCAATTTTCATTCTTAATTTTTTACATTTAATTTAATACTTAGAATAAACCACTTCAAAAACTTTCTATATGTGTATATTTAATAAATCTAAATGTGTTTTTATATTATGATATATGCTGAATAGATTTAAGATGATATTCTCTGGTTAAATAAAATTTCATTTGAAATTATTCAAATTTTGACTGAATATTTCTTTTCTGTTTATATTGTCAGGCACCATTGAATCAGCAATACTATCTCTTTTTCTTCTAAATCTAACTTGCAGAAAGGAAAAGAAGGATTGAGTGGCTAGTATATCTAAATATATATTCTATGCATAGCCACAAAACTAAATCACTAGAAAAACACAAACATAGCTTAAAGAAAAGTTTTCAGTGTAGCTCAAGCATAACTTTTCACCTCTTCAAGTTATTTTAAAACCAAAATAAGCATGGCAGAAAGCACAAGAATAAAAGGCAGTTCACTGAAATGGTTCATAACTTGCTCTTTTGAATAGCGTATCTGAAACTTTGTCTGGTTAAACTGTATCTAATCTAGCACAAATAGGCATTGTCTCATTTTTATGGTATCCATAAACATTCAAGAAGTTTTCCACCTTAAAAACAAGGAGGTAGGGGTAGAGGACAGTGTAGGGGGAGGGCTGATCTCTAACTGAGTAACAGTTGCCTTTTATGATTGGCAAGTTCTTTGGAACCAAGATACCCCCCAGCCTGACTGCCAAGGACTCTGAGATGCAGTTTGGCCCTGTCTTTATGTCAAATCACTGCCATCAAAACAATGGCTCATATTACATGAAAATCTTGTGCAAATGAAACATAACAGGAGTGAATGAGAATCTCGGAAGACCATGCAGCAGGGTACTCCTTTGATCCGAAATACTGTTAATCTTTCTCAAACATAGCATACTAAATATATTTGGCAAACTCTATATGAGAAAGTCCCTATAGTACAGATCCAGAGATAAACAGGCTGCAAGTGAAATACATACCAAGAATAAGTTCCATATTGGTCATGGATTTTCATTTTACTTGAGTCATATTTTTAATTTTGTTTTGCTGTTGTTTTGGTAGTTGTGATTTTTGTTTAGCCTTTTACAGAACATTTACACTTCATACTTTCTTATTTTAAAATCTCAGTTACAATTATTTTACATATATTGGACTGAATTTTAAATACCTGATGTTAAAAATTATTTTGAAAAGACTTCAGAGTTATAAAAATTTGAGAATGTGTGAAATGCTTTATTTACATAGGCTTTTGTCATTAATCATAGTGAACTCAGACTGATAGTTTATATAATGTTGCACCAAGACAGGAGAGAGAGAGAGAGAGAGAGAGAGAGAGAGAGAGAGAGAGAGACAGAGAGAGAGACAGAGAGAGAGAGAGAGAGACAGAGAGAGACAGAGACAGAGACAGAGACAGACAAAGAGCATAAGAAAACTTTCAAGTGTAATGTTTCTAGTGTAAGAAAAGGATGATTTAGGTGTCTCTATTTCTAAGGTGGTTTAAACGACCATTGAAATAGTTCACAAGGAGTTATAGATCACCCTTTAGAAAATAAAAGGTATTTTCTTTTGCTCTCTAATATCAAAATCAAATTGTTTGGTGGGGTAGCCAAATATGTAAGGCACATGTCGACTAACACAAGCTGAGTCAATCATGGTAATTTAGTGCTGTTCGGAAATATTCCTCTTCAGTTGTGCTCTGCTTTTGAAGTGTTGCCTAAAAATCAGCCTTGGGCTTCAAAGAAAGAAGGATTATAGCCTTTATCCAGCAATTAATATGGCTGAAATTCAGCATGTCAGCATCTAACCACAATCCTAGCTGGACAGTAGCATAGCAGGCATTCATTCTCCTTCAAGACTTGGAGTAAATCATGAAAATGAATAAATAAGCAGTGAAATATTATAAATGTGCGGCAGGAAAGGAGAGGGGAAAAAGGTAAACCCTGCCTGTTTTTTGACATGCAAGAAGCCCTCCCCAAAAAAGTGATGTCACCAGACCTTTCACCAGTCTTCTCCATCTAGATAATTTTAATCTCCCACCAACTGTTAAGCAGAAAGAAGTGCTATCAGAGAAAAAGCTATTTCTTTTGCCTTCTAACACAGATCAGATGACAACCTCTCCAAGTCCCTCCTCTCTGTCAGAGTTCAAGGGTACAGAAATGGTCAGAATATCAAACAACAGAAAAGCAGCAGGATTTTGCAGGAAGATTTTAAATACATTAGATTATACAGAGTGGTTAGAAGAAACACCGGTGTTACGTTTTATTTTCATTCTCAATCTTATTTTAAGTGCCCTCTGCCATAGTCCTCTGCCAGAGTAGGGGAGTGATCCCCTTCTGCTACTGGGTTATTATAGAATGCAAGTCCTTAAAATACCAATCATTTCTACTTAATACCCTGGTATGTTTGAGGTTGAATATTAAATGACAAAATGACCTCACTTACATAGCAATAGGTTATTTGGAATTGCTATTTCAACACAATATGTTTATTTTGGTCTAAAGGTGGAGGGGTGTTGTGTCATCTCTTCTAGGACTTATGAACAAAAATAAAGAGAATCCTTCATTGAACTTGGGGAAAATTCTCTCTTGAAATAGGTAGACCACCCAGAACAACCAATCTATCCTTCAAGTTTTTACACAGTTGTTGCTGCATGTTTCCTTACCCACTTTTCTACTGACTCTGAGGAAAACCAGGCATAAAGTATTTACAGAAGAGTATCACTGTGTCATGACAGGCTAAGCAGTGTGTTTTATTAATAAACAATGTTTATTGCTCAGTACAGAGGTTTTGTGTGGAAGATACTTAAAAAATAATCTAATATTAATAAAAATGTTTAATGTGTAATAGCCTCTTTGATGTCATATATATATATTTACCCCAGATCTCACACATATAGAATTGAGATCACAAAGGCATTTGATTTTCTATATTCTTCTTGCATTAAGATATTTCCTTTTTTATACAAGCTTTGATTTGGCATTCATAGTAAAGGGCCTGAGAGTTCATTTAGTCTCACAGAAAAGCTAACAGAAAAAAGAAAAGGTGGATGATCCATTAAGTGTCTAAAAAAAGGCAAAGTGATGCCCGTGGCCCTCATTCTGTTGAAAATACAGTCAAAATGTTTACAAACTTAAGTAGAATCCATTTTTTTCTTTTCATTTTGCCATCTTGCTATTGAAACAATGTGATTCTCAGGGCCTAGTTCAAGTATCACAGAGCCCATCATGGCTTTTTTGCCATAGAATAATAGAATCCTTACTGACAGAAGACATGAGTGAAGGAAAAATGGTTCAGGAAAGAGGAAAATAAAATACTTCAGCCAGGGAAAAGAAACAGAAACATAAAAGAAAACATGCTTCTAAGATTGCATGTGAATGATTTTTTAATGACATAAAATTCTCTGATTGTACACTATCATTATCCAAAAATTGGGGGTTTTGGCAATGTCTGCTTATACAAAGCGTACTGTGGAATAGTCCTATGAGTTATCAGTAGGGCCCAGTTGTTAAGTTCAAACTATTTAAAACTATTCTCTAAAGAACTATAACCTATTTACAGTTCAATGTTACTAGACCTTCCCACAATCAATATTCTGTCTCCCCCTATCAATATCCCTCAATGATTCCACAGCTATAAATCTATAGATTTTTAAAATTATATAAATATAAAAATAGATTTATAATAAATCTATTAACTTATTAAATAAAATCTATTTAACTGCATCACTTTATCAAAATACCTTGTCAGACAAAGAAATGGAAAAATATCCCATGTTCATGGATTGGAAGAATCAACATAGTTAACATGGCCATACTACTTAAAGCAAATACAGATTTAATGCAATCTCCATCGAAATTCCATTGGCATCTTTCAAAGATAAAACAAAATCATCAAATTTTTATAGAACCAAAAACCACCCTGAATAGCCAAAGTGATCCTGAGAAAAAAGAACAAAGCCAGAGGTATCACACTCCCTGACTTCAAATTGTACTACAAAGCTAAAATAATCAAAACAACATGGTATTGGTAGAAAAACAGACATAAAAACTAATAGAACAGATCTGAGAGCTAGAAAAAAACCCACTTGTATATGAGCCACTAATTTTCAACAAAAGAGCCAAAAATATACAATAGAGAAAATAAATCCTGTTCTTTAAACAATGTTTGAAAAATTGAAAAGCCACATGCAAAAAAAAAAAAAAAAAAATGAAACGACTACTCTTTGACACCATACACAAAAATTAACTCAAAATGGATTAAAGACTTAAATGTAAGACCTGGAACAATAAAATACATAGAAATAAATATAGGTACTAAACTTATGGGCCTTAGTTTCAAAGAGGAATTTATGAACTTGACCTCAAAGGAAAATGGAAGTAAAAGCAAAAGTACATAAATGGGACATCAAATTAAAAAGCTTCTGTACAGCAAAAGAAACCATCAATAAAACAAAAAGACAATCAACAAACTGAGAGAAGATATTTGCAAACAATACCTCCAATAAGGAGCTAATATTCAAAACAGATAAAGAACTCAAACAACTCAACAACAAAAAGAATCCTGTTAAAAAATGGGCAGAGGACCTGAACAGACACTTTCCAAGAAGACATACAAATGGCCAATATATATATGAAAAGATGCTCAATTTCACTAGCTATAAGGGAAATTCAAATCAAAAACACAATGAAATACCACCTCACACCTGTTAGAGTTGCTATTATCATCAAGACAAGAGATAACAAATGTTGGGGAAAATGTGAAAAAAAGAAACCCTCATACATTGCTGATGAGAATGTAAATTGGTACAGCCACTATGGAAAACAGTATAAAGTTTCACAAAAAATTAAGAATAAAGCTACCATATGATCCAAAATCCCTCTTTTGGGTATCTACTCAAAAAAAAAATTGAAAACATTTATTTATAAAGATATATGTATCCTTATTCATTGCACCCAAAGTTTCCTTCAGTGGATGATGGGATAAAGCAGGTGTGGTACACATATACAATGGAATACTACTCAGCCATAAGAAAGGGTAAAATACTGCCATTTGTGACAACATGCTCAGTGAAATAAATCAGATGGAAAAGGACAAGAACCATATGATTTCACTGACATGTAGGATATAAAACAGAAAGCAACAAACAAACAAAACAAACTCGTAGACACAGAGAATGAAATGGTGATTATTAGAGAGGAAGAGGATTAATGAGAGGATGAAGAAGATAAAGGGGGTCAAATATATAGTGATAGAGGAGACTAGACTTTGGATAGTGAGCATGCCATATATCATAGATGATGTATCATAGAATTGTACACTTGAACCTTATATAATGTTATTAACCAATGCCATCCCAAAAAATTTAATAATATTTAAAAAAAATCTTGTCAGGTAAAAAAAACTTCCGTTGTGTTCATATGAAATCAGTATTTTCTGTAAAAATATGCACTTGAAATTAGAAAAAAAGAAACGAAAACAAAATATGGGTTTATTTGTCTTATAAAGCTGAAATTTACAGCATCATCAACACTTCCCAGCATCTTATTTATTATTATTGGTAAATTCATTTCCAAGTCTCCTTAAATAGTTTTTAAAATAGTTTTATTTAATTTTAAATAAGTGATGCATTTACATGAACTCAAAAAGCAAAATTTAAAAAAAAATGTAAACAAGTGAAAATTCTTTTTCCATCTATCTACTTTTTCTTGCTCTCCAGTCAAGTAATCTGTATCATTTTTGTGTCCTTTCAGAGTCTCTCTATACAAATATAAGAAATCCAAGAAGCCACAATAGCCCTTTCTGAAATATCTATCTTCTCCTCTGTCCCTAACTCCTACTTTGCTTCATACTTCATTGTCATGACAGTGCTCTCATTTTCCACTCATCCACTAACCTACTCTTTGTGCATCCATCTTTTCCTCCTCGTACAATAGAAAAGGTATTTTTTGTCCTAGCTAAATCCAATTCTTTCATATACAGTAAGGCACTATTTCTGAAGTAAGGCACTGTAACTTCACTCTTTTAGTTCTCCCTTTCCTCTTCCTGTATCTCCACTATTTTCTCTAGGTTCTGAAGCTAGGTATTGAAATATAAATTAATTGAAATAAATTAAAATTAGTTAAAATGAAAAGTTCTCTTCCTCAATGGCACTAGCCACATTGCGAATGCTCAGTAGTTACACGTGGTTAGTGGCTATTGAAAAAAATTGCTCAAATGCAAAATATTTTTACCATTGCAGAAAGTTTTTTTGGACAATGTTGTTCTAGAGCAGGTTTGAAAAGTAATAGAATGTCTCAATTTCATTACTCACTAAGTGTGATCTTGGTTAAATTATTTTCTCTACAAAACTTCAATTTTTCTGTCTAGTAAAGTGAGAAAAACAGTAATATCAACTTTGTAGATTATTGTATACAAAAAACAGGTAACATGTAAATTGGCAAAAAAATTGAACATAAATATAGATAAAAACATAGATATAGGTATGAATACAGAAATAGATATATAGGAATAAAATTATTTAAAAACAATTCTTAATTTTTCTTTTTCATAATGAATAATTTCAGTCTCATTGAATTTATGTTTTTTAACATTAGTGAATTTTAATATATTATATTTACATTCTCAAGAATTCTTAAGTATAGATCCACATTTAAGCTTCCATTTCACTTTATATATAATTTTTTTTAAAAGCTATTACTGTATCATATTAGTAAGTGCAAAGACCATAACTTTGTGTTCAGTCAACATAATAAACTCTCAATAAATACTGTTAAACTAAAGTGAACCTAGTTGTACACACTTGATTGTTTTTTTGTTTGTGAAATGCCATACACTTTATTCAAACTATACTGAAATTTATATGCTCAAGTATTATGTTTTTTTATCTTCTGCTGTAAAATCATGTACATTTTATTGCCTCCTAAATCTTTAAATCTGCATTAACCATCTAAATTGCTTTTGACTTTTTTCCAACTTAAATATTGTTAAAGAATCTACTTATAGTCAAAAAGTTATACACGACTATCATAGTAACCTAAGAATTATGTTCCATAAAAATATTTGATTGTATTGGCAGACTCTATAATCTGAAATAAAATAATTAAAAGAAAAAAATAATAGAGTAGAATAAATTTCTGGTCAAAATGGCAGAGTAGATAAACACAGTGCTTGCCCTCTCTCAAGACCATATCAAAATTAAACTAAACTACAGAACAACCATCATTTAGAATCACCTGAAGTCTAGCTAAACAGAAGTCCTATAACAAAGGACATACAGAAGAAGACATTTGGAGGTTGGTAGGAGAGGCAAAGACACAAAACAGGCTGGTCCCACACCTGTGTGTTGAGGTTGAGAATCAGGAGGGATATCTCCACTGTGGAGGTCCCACTACCAAGGAACAAGCAATCCAGCCCTATACCGGGATCCCCAGGCCAGGGCTCTAGTGCTGGGAAGAGAAGTCCTCACAACTTCTGGCTGAGAGAAAGAGTGGGGATTGTAGCTGAGTAAGACAGTGGGCTATAGGAGTACCAAGCATTCCTCTTAAAGGTTCTCACACAAACTCACTCTCTCTAAGCTCCAGTGCTGAGGCAGCAGCTTGAAAGGCACCAAGGACATACAGGGAGGAACTGAATTGTCTGGTTTCAAGGGTGAGGGCTGGAGGGTCAACTTTTTCCCAGACAAAAGTATTGGCAGAGTCCACTGTTTTTTGTTTGGCCCTCCCGCTACCCAGCATGCAGACTCAGGTGGCTGAGTCTTCATTAACCTGGCTAACACAGGTCACCCTGCCTAAGTGATTACCTGAGACCCTGCACCCCTCCCCCAATGCAGGCCTACCTAAGATGCTTCAAGTAGATTTTCCATACAAATGGTCTGTCTTGACTAATGCTGAGGACTTTTCTAAAATCTCTCACAGTTTAGCAAAACCCAAACAAGCAGCATCTGGCCTCCACATGCCCTGTATCTCTTGCTGAGCAGCCCCAAGCCTAGCACTAGTGGCAGCCAGCCTCAGTTCAAGGCTTGGCCTCTCAAGGCACCTTTAAGCCCAGCATGGGTGAAAGACATCTGTTGATTGATTGGTGGCTATGCCAGGTGGCCCCAGGCAGGGCACAAGCTGAGGCTGAACTTGGCTTGCAGTAGGGCCCAGCCAGCACTCCCATCCAGCACTCCCAGTGACGGGCTTCAGACTGAGCCAGAGCACCACCTGGGGTCACATCCAAGAATGACACAATCAAAGGGCATATTAAACATGCACCAGAGCACTGCTAAAGTGAATCCTGGTTCATAGAGTCAGTCCCTGAACAACAACTCCTTGACTGTAGTCACCAGCCATTCTTCACAATCAGCCTGAGAGTCAATCCCTCCCATTGACATACAAACAACAAGCAACTTTCAACTACAACAGGAGGGCACACACAATTTATACGAGAGATACACCCAGAGCACCCAGCTCAGCTGACCACAGGGACTACCACTGGGTCCCACCAGATACCTACTGTGTAAATCTACTCTACTAAGACTGGGAGACTTAGGAGCCCTACCTAATACATAGAAAGAAACATAAGGAGGCAACCAAATGAGGAGACAAATAAACATGTTCCAAATAAAAAAATAAAACAAAGCTCCAGAAAAAGAATTAAACAAAATGAAGACAAGCCGTCTACCAGATGTAGAGCTCAAAACACTGTTTATAAAGATACTCAATAAATTTAGGAGAAGAATAGATAAACTCAGTGAGAACTTTATCAAAGAGATAGGAAAAATAAAAATTGAAATAGAAAATATAAAAAAGAATCAGTCAGAAATGAAGACTATGATAAGTGAAATAAAGAATGCATTAGAGGGAATCAACAATACATTAGAGGAAGCAGAGGATCAAATTAGTGATTTAGATGATATGCAGAAAACACCCAATCAAAACAACAACAAGAAAATGAGAATAGTTTAAGGGGCCTCTGGGACAACATCAAGTTGTACCAACATTTGCATCATAAAGGTGAAAGAAGAAGAGAAAGGTCAAAGAATTAAAAACCTATTGGAAAAAATAATGACAAAAAACTTCCTAACCTGGTGAAGAAAATAGATATATAAGTCCAGGAAACACAGAGAGTCCAAAACAAGATGAACCCAAAGAGGCCCATACCATAATTACACATTATAATTAAAATGTCAAAGGTTAAAGACAAAGAGAGAATCTTAAGAGCAGCAAGAGAAAAGCAGTTAGTTACCAACAAGGAAGCTCCCATAAGACTGTCAGGTGATTTCTCAACAGAAACCTGGCAGACCAGAAGAAATTGGCACAAAATATTTAAAGTGATGAAAAGTAAGGACCTACAACTAAGATTACTATACCCGGTAAAGCTATCGTTTAAAATCGAAAGACAAATAAAGATCTCCTTAGACAAGAAAAAGCTAAAGGAGTTCATCAACACCAAACCAATATTCCAAAAAATGTTAGAGAGACTGCTTTAAGAAGAAGAAACTAAAAAGATTATAAATATGAATAATAAAATAGCAATAACTACATATCTATCAACAATTACTTTAAATATAAATGGAATAAATTCTCCAATTGAAAGAGAAGATGACTAAATGGATAAAAAAAAAAATGGGTCCTACATATTCTGCCTACGAGAGACTCACTTCAGATCAAAAGACATACACAGACTGAAAGTAAAGGCATGTAAAAAGATATTTCATGAAAATGGAAAAAAACAAACATAAAAACTGGGGTAGCAATTCTTATACCAGACAAAATAGACTTTAAAACAAAGGCTATAACAAGAGACAAAGAAGAACCCAGTAATATTGCTTATGGGGATTTATTCAAAGAAACCCAAAACACTACTTTGAAGAGACAAGTGAATCCATATATTCATTGCAGCATTATTTACAATAGTCAAGATATGGAGGTGACCTGGGTGTCCATCAATGGATGAATGAATAAAGAAGATATGATACATATATAAAATGGAATATTACTCACCCATAAAAAAAGAATAAAATCTTGCCATCTGTAACAACATGGATAGACTTAGAGGGTATTATGCAGAGTAGAGTAAGTCAAACAGAGAAAGACAGATGCCATATGATTTCACATACATATGGAATCTAAAGAACAAAATAAACAAACAAACAAAGAGAAAACAAACTTTCATAGATATGGAGAACATTTTGATGGTTGCCAGATGGGAGTGGGTAGAGAGTAAACAAGGGGAAGGGATTTAGAAATACAAATTGGTAGTTGCAAAATAGTCATGGAGATGTAGAGTATAGTCAACAGTATTGTAATAGCTATATATGGTGTCATATGGGTACTGGATTTATTGCAGTGGTTGTTTCATAAATTATATAAATATCTAATCACTATTGTGTACACCCAAAACTAAAATAATATTGTATGTGAACTGTAATTGAAAAATAAAACAAATTATTTTTAAAAAGGATATTAAAACTATTACCCCTTGCTTTCTATATAAAAAGTCATTCCCCAACTCCCCTCCCAAAACATTTTTTACTAACTGCCTACACTGATATACTATATACATGATTTTAAAAATTGTTAATTTTATATTTAAATATATTTTCAGTAAACATATGTCAAAATTAAAAATTAGTAAAATTTTCAAGAGGTGCCCCTTCATCACTTTAAATATTCTCAGAAGTAGTAAATCATGTTACCCTCATGTCACCCTCAGAGCTCTGTATATTTGTTAAACACACTACAGATACGTATTGAACAGTTGGTCAAATATTTCCTTATAAGCAAACTCATTTTTCAGAAACAAAGTTTACAGAAAAGATAAAATAAGATGTAAATATTCACTTAATGGTTTATTATTTCTTTTATCTGTAAAGATCTCTAAACCCCAGTGTTCATTGCAGCATTATTTAGGGTGACCTAAGACATGGAAGCAACTGAAGTACTCTTCGACTGATGATTGGATAAAGAAGATGTGGTACATGAAGTGGAATATTATTCAGCCATAAGAAAAGATGAAATATTGCCATTTGCTACAACTTGGTTGGATCTTGAGATTATCATGCTAAGTGAAATAAGTCAGACAAAAAAAGTTGGGAACCATATGATATCACTCGTATGTGAGATATAAAACTAAAAGCAACAAACAAACTAGAGAAACAAACAGAGACTCATGGACATGGACAACAGTTTAGTGGTTACCAAGGGCAGGAGGAGGTAGATAAGGGTAAGGGTGGTCAAACGTATGGTAATGGAAGGAAATTTAACTTTGGGTGATGAACATACAATACAATATAAATAAAATGTATTGTTGGATTGTACACAATTTTATTAACTACTGTCACCCCAATAAATTTAATTAAAAAATTGAAGTAAAAATTTATTTTTTAATCTGCATTTACAATTTAATTTAATATGGTAAGTATTTTTATATATACGACCTCATTTCATCTTCAAAAATATTTATAATTTTGGGGGTACTGAAATTTCATGTCATACAAAATTAATTTGTGCACAATTTTTTATGTATATACTGACCATATATATTTTTCAATATACAGTTTAAAAAGAGAGCTTCCAATGTCAAAAAATCAGGTTACAAAATAGTAGGCAGCCATTAAAAAGAAATAAAGTAGATAGCTACAGATAGATAATAGACAGATGATAGATAATAATATTTAAAATATACTGTAAATGTTTTAAGTTGCAGAAGAGGGTGAATTATTTACTAATATTCATATAAAAAATATCCATACATATTTATATATTTAAGATTATTTAGTCTATTAGTAGAAGAGAAATTTTTGTTCTGTTTGAATTTCTATCAATTTTTAAAATGTTTTAATTTTTATCAAATCAATGAATTTATTCTTGAAAGTCTTAAAACAATAAAAACAAAAACAATCTTCTACCTTATATCTCTTAATCTACCAGACTCTTCCCCAAGAACATTTTCTTTATATATCTGTTCACCTCTGTATTTCTAAATAAATGTATTACACTTATATTTCATGATTTATTTAATATGTTATGCATTGACTTCCTTTTATGGTGTCATCTTACACAAACATTTCCTATATTTCTTTCTTCATGATTTCATACCTTGTAAGATTTATATGTTTGGGGATATAAAAATATTGTTCTCTGCTGAGTCAAATAATAGTCAAATGTTCTATTATTATTTCTCTTTTATGTATTACTTATGTTTCATAGAGTCAAGATTTGCCTTTTATTAGTTAGTATATTATTTTGCTTTTTGTACTATTTGCCTATAACTAACTCCTAAAATTTTCAATAGAAATGTAATACTTATCTCAATACTACCTTTCACATGGTCAAAATGAATCAAATCAAAGTAATTTCCCCCCATCAATCCTCCTCTTTGGATTCTCTGTTTTCTAGTGAAACCTGATCTGATTGCTCTCTAGGACTTTTGCAGATCGTTATATTAGAGCGTTTCTTTGTCTCTCTTTTGTGACAGAGCCCATGCATTTCTCTGTCTTGGCTAACTTGTTCTATTTTAGTAGAACAGCAATACCTTATTGGAAATAAATATATGGAAAATAAATTGCTGAACCCTTATATGTCTGAAAATGTCTCTCTCTCTTTTTTTTTTTTTTTTTTACATGAAGATAGAATTTGGCTGCACATTGATTTTTAAGTTAAAATTATTTTCATCAAATTTCATGTGCTAAGTACTTGGTAAATCTTTCCAATCTGGTGACTCATTTTCTTCAGTTATTTCAGTTGTGGGGATTTTCTTGTATTATATCTCCATTTTCTCTTTCTTGTTTTTCTAGAACTCTTATTAATCTTGATGCCAGGCTTGCTGGAAAACCTAATTTTCTTTTACTTTTTAATGCTTACTTTTTTGGTCTTTTTATACTATTTTCTCAAAGATTTACTTTATTTTCTCTTTCAACCTTCTATTTAGATTTTTTAATTTGTTTTTAATTCCCAAGAGCTCCTTTTTATTTCCTGATCATTTTTTTCTTTTTAGTAACATCCTTTTCTTGTTTCATGAAAGCAATAGCTTCTTTTGTCTCACTGATGTCATGTTAGTTTTTGTTTTCTTCTGTTCCCTAAATTGTCTGTATCTCTTTATAGTTCACTTTTAATTTGTTTGTTTTGATCTCGGTGTTACATTAATTTAAGCTTTTCTCAAATGTCTTTAGATTTTTAGCTCTTTATTTAAAATTACTATTGAGTCACTACAAAGTTGATTAGAAGTTCTGCTTGAGCAGGAACAGCTTAATAATTAATGAAAGCACATTGTTTTTTGTTGTTGTTATTATAGAAAGCTCTAATAACTTTAAGGCATCCTTTCCCTTCTTTGTGCTATCTGGAGTCTCCAAATGCTGATCTTTTCCAAAGTTTCTGCATGACAGGCAGGTTACTATACTTACTGTCATTTCCCTTCACAGGCATTTAGGCTTCTACTCCTTGCAGTCAGTGAGTAAATTATTATATGTCCACCTGCTTTTCCACCTTCTAAAAATTTATCAATATCCTCTCTATTACTTTTCTCCATCACTCTTTTCCTTATAAGTGTGTGAGTTTTATATGTTGTTTGTCATTGCAGTTGAGAACAATACTTAGTATGTGTGTTTAGTTTGCTATATTTAATGGAATGTACATGTATTCATTTTTATTAAATATGCAGGAGGAACCCAGAAGTTATTGTGGAGATATTGAAGTATTTATCATTGGGAAAATTCAGTGCAGAATACCATAAACAGTAGTAGCAACAACTATCTGCTTACTTTCTCAGAAGTCTGTTTTCAGTATAAGAAAATGATTGCTTTCCTATACCCTCACGTAGGAACATAAATCAGCTCAACAATTTCATAGGACAATTTAGAAATATATATGAAGAGTCTTTTTTAAAAACTTAGCTAGGAAAATCTCAGTATATCTATCTAGTCAGGGAATATTTTTGCTTGCAAGTCAAATTGAAAGTTGACCACAGTAAATCTAAAACACAGTTGCGGGGAAGATATTCAAGTTTCACTGAGCCACATTTTATACATCTTTGTCTTTCTCTGTGTTTCTGCTTTCTCATAGTCAAATTGATGTCCTCTCAAAATGGCAGTATCAGCCTTAGATCTACAGGATGATCTAATTTGATTCCCCACAACTAAATCTCTCAGTCATCATGTCCGCATCCCATTTCCTGAGAGAATGAATCTGATTAGTCTGGTCAAATCAGCTCATGGATTAAATGTCCACAAAGGAGTTAGTTGGTACATTAGAACTCCTTCTCAGACTACTAGGATTGGAGAAGTTCTTTTAGAAAGAAGCATGGAAACTTGGAGAAAATTATCAGCATCTTTAACACAGCAACAGATAGTATCTAGAGTACTAGCCAACTAGGTAAATTGGACCAGTTTACAAGGCTGGTGGTCTAAGTTGAAAGACTGGCATGAACCATGATTCAAATGACATTAAAGTTGTTTTAATTTCAGTTTACCACTGATCTAGCAAACAAAAAGTGCAAAGGATAATCATCCCATCAAGAATGTAAATTCAGTAGACACAGCTCCCATTGCTTTCCCGGATCCTCTCATCCAAATTTCAGCATGCTTGGCAACACTTACAGAATGAGGAACAGACAGGTCAGAGAATTCTAGAACCTCATGCTCATCTTATTTTAAGGGAGTGGGTGGGCTAGTGGATGGAAGAGAAGTGTGTCAGCACTCAGAGGCTTACCTTATTACCAGGGGTGTAACATTTAATGTACTTAACTTATACTTTTACATAATATATTCTGTATTATCACCAGGTGTACTGGAGTTTTCAATGCACACAACCTGAACATGGTCACCTAGTATATAACATAAGTGAGTGAAAAGCAGATGTAGAACAAAGTGTGTAATGGAGCAAGAACACGGTTAAACGATAACTGACACCCAGCCTCAGTAGAGATAAAACTAGGATTTGAGAAACTGTATTACATGGGAGAAAGAAACTGCTATTTGGTTCTAGATAACTACATTCTTACAGAATGATGAATTTCCTTATTTTCTATTTTTTAGAATGTCAGAAACCAGATTTCTATGTGACATTTCTAGATTTTGAAATGTTGGCAAATATCAAGATTTTTAAAACACTTCTGTTGGTCGAACAAAACATATCTACTGATAGAATCAGGTCTGCATACAGCTAATTTGTGAACCTATCTACACAAATCTTAACATACATACACAAATACAGATACTCTTTGCAAATGAGTATGAATTTTAATTATTCTTCCTGGCCAAAACTCATTATAATCAAGAATGAGGAATTTAACATCATATACGAATTCACAGAATGTTAGAATAAGAAAAAATATTGGAGTTCATTTATCACAACTCCATTAGTTTATAGACGAGATAGCTTATATTTAGAGGTTTAACAACTTCTTCAGTCTTAAAGACAGTAAAATATACATATGTAATTATTTTAGAATATTCATTGAAGGGTGGTAAGATTCTGTAAATTCTAAGATATAATTCATGTCTAGGTATCATATCTTCACAGGCTTCTAGCTAATTCTTATTTTAGTCCAAATTATATTTATCAAAAAACTTTATTTAAATTCCTTTCATAAAACCAACCAAAATTATTTTAATGTGCCATCCAGAAAATTTTATATAACTAAAATATATAACAATAATGTGATTATTCTGCATTAAATAATATCAACATTAGTCTTTGTGAACTATTGGCAAGACACCTTTAACCACCCACTTCACTTTATATGTGGAACTGGTAAAATGCTATATTTATTTCAAGGTACATTTGCACAGGTAATTTCCAAACGCCAACTCTGGTTCTTGTGCTCAGATTTTTTTTAGCTCTTTGACTTCACACATTGAAATTTATGGCGCATTTCATAGTGCTCCCTGCTGTGGGCCTCATCAGGTCATGGCTGCCAGGCCACTGGGAAACAAGAAATGAATGCTAGAAAACCCTGTGGCTGTTCTTAACTAAAGAACTGCAAACATGACCAAAGTTCCCTGCAAATCCTACTAGATTGTCAGAAGAAAAATGGCAACTAGCTGCAGCCATTGAATGAAGCAATATTTTCCTTATTACTTGCAAAGTCTTTTATTTAGCCTCAACAGTATCATATTTGAAATGATTTTATGACTGGGGGCAATACTTGGGTAGCCATCTGTTCTCTCAGATTAGCTGTCAGATGAGTAGAGTGTTTTCAGTCAATGTTTTCAAATTACTTTAAAATACCAACAAATTCAATATTTGTTCATGACATTAATGAGGAATATTTTCATGTTTTTAGCCTAAACAAAAAGTTGGATTTTCTAATAATTTTATATTTCCAATAATTTTATATTTCCACAAATGGATAGATTCTGACATTTAAAAAAATTAAGAAAGAAAAGGAAAAAAGAAAGATGCGCAAAATGTCAAGATGGATTTAGTATACCAGAGCTATCTTTGCACTTGCAATTTTAAAAGTAAATCTTTAATTTGGAGATTTCTGCCTACCCACCATTACAAGCCCCTTCAGGGAAATGATCTATCAAGTTCTGACTGTCTCAAACTGTTTGTGCCGGATTCCACATCGATCACACTCACACTTGCTGCACTTTAGACCAGAGAGCCAAGAAACAATCATTTTCAATTAAGAAACCAGAATAAGACTTGAGGATTTGATTTATGGTGCACGACTAATTATCAAATAGCTGGTCTAATGAAAATTAAGCTGCTGGTTACTATAAAGATTTAACTTCATTTTCTTGAAGGGATGGTGATACGATCCAGAATTTAATTTATTGAAGTAGTATGATGCATTTTAAGTCGTAGACATGTAAATGAGATAACTATCATTTTAATATAACAAGACTAGTTATTTATATTATGATGATTTTTACATTCAGAAAATATATACACCTGTAATAAAAGATTATCTTTGCTTACAATAATAATTTTCACTTCCTTCTTATGCTACTGGAAGATCTAAAAATATTGCACATAGTGTTAAGATTAGAGAACTTTTTTCAAAAAGAGAAACTTAAAATTAATAGGTTTTTAATTTTTTTGAAAATTTCTTGATGTAAATTATTCAGAATGAGTAAATAAATGAGAACTTTAAAACTATATAAAATATTATCAAGGCAATATGTCTGACTATATGTATATTTCATGTTGATTATAGTTTTTTCTCATATTGTTAAATATAGACTTATAAATACAAATGTCTAAAATCATAAATATGAAAGTATGCAGTTTACTTTTGTTCTATAAATAAAACAATTTAATGTTATGTCATAAGTGATCTTTTTTGTCATATTAACCTCAGCCTTATTTATAAATACTCAACTTTCTACCTTTTTTTACTCTACCTCACACATTCTCCTGTGAAACCAGTTTCAATCATTCCTTTTTCCAAAACATCACGTTCATTTCCTGTCAATCTTCCTTCACCCAGGTAAGTCCCTTTATAAACTTTCCTTAAATCCACATCTCTAAATTCTACCATCTTTCAAGCCCAATCTTAGACATTGCATTCTTCTTGAAATGAGCAAACATTTTCTATATATCCTCCCACCTCATCTTGAAAAGTTATCTCCTTTCTTTGAAGTCCTATAGCTTTGTATGATCGTCAGCCATATCAGTGGTCTTAATCCTGACTGCTACTATAAGGACTTACTATAACCTATTTTTAATTTTGGTCTTAAATAATGGATATTCTCAGTTCATGAAAATTTATCAAACTGTATATTTATGTTCACTCTTCTAAATGAATACATTATACTGCCAAAAAAAAATTTTTTTAAATATCAGTTATGTGACTCCATTCCAAACCAATTAAATCAGAATTTCTAGGAATGGAGCATTGGTATTTTTTAAAAGTTCCCCAGATGATCTAACATTCTAACATTCAACTACTGACCTTGAAAAGTATCTTGAAAAGTTTTCTTCCTTTCCAAAGGGATCACTACAACTGAGATAACCAAATGGAATGGACAATAAAAACTATAGAACTCCTAATCATATACATTTCTCCAAGGAGTTTTATGTTTGACCTTTTTCTAAGTCATGTACTTGCGATTTATAATCACTGCATGTTTCAGAGTTGATCAGCTGTTCTTGACAATGCTCATTTCTAAAATACGATCATTTCTATGGAGTTGATATTGCAGTATTTGTAATTTTATATTTCTTATTATAGCTCTATAAAAATGACATTCTATCCTTCTGATTATATGCTTCTTAAAACCAGGAGCTGCTCACTTTCCTCAATAAATATTCATCATAGCGTTATTTTGATATTGTTTTGCCAACTATTAAAAAGAAATGTAAGAGAAAGAAAGAAAGTCAGAATAGGGTAAGAAAGAGACTAATTTTGTGTCTCTTTGTATTTAATTATGTTATTTCAGATGACAAAAGTATTAGAAACAGTTTTCTAATTGTTTAAATTATAATATATCAGTGATCAGAATCCTTTCTTGAAATAGCTTGTCTTTGGTGAAACTTATTTTTAGCTGTCCTTTATATTGTTCCTAAATTATTTCAATCAGATATTAACTAAGAAGTTTCCATAGGAATAAAACATCTCAATGACAATCCTTCAATGTATTTGCATCCTACCCTATGTCCAGAGCTGTCTTTCTAAAGTACAACTCTAATTGAGCCTCTATCCTATTTAAAAATTTTACCATGTACCCATCTCCTTGCTACTCAAATTGAAATTTAGGGGCCAGCAGGATGCCTGGCAGTCTATCAGAAATGCTGAATTTTTGGTACTATCCCAGCACCGCTGAACCACAATCTACATTTGAATAAGATCTCTCAAGTGAATCATGTGCATACTGACATTTGAGATGCTCTCCTTTATCCCCTCATTACTTGTCTCCCATCTTCCTTTTCTAGTGTTATTTCCAGCTAATCCTTCAGACCTAACCTGTGTCCCTAGTCTTTCTGGCTGACAGAGCTACTGGAACAAACCGGCATTTTCTTGTGTTTGCACATGTTGTTTGCTCTGTCTTTGCTGTGCTTTCACACATTCACCTGGTAATTCACCTGGTGAATTTCTCAATTCAGCTTACTTTCTTCCTTGAAACAAGAACTTTCCTGACTCACGTGAAGTTAGAGTCTTTTTCTTCTTGTTTACAAAGCTCTAATTTAAGAGTTATCAAATTGTATTTTAACTAGTGTTTGCCTTTCTGATTTTTTTTGAGACCGTGGGTTCCTTGAGATCAGGAATTGTACCTCATTAAATTCTACTGTCTTAGATAGCAATATTTTAGGCATGAAGAAATAAGTCAACAAATGCTTTATGAGTACTGGAAAAAAGGCCCAAATGAGATCATTCTTGAGGACAAAGTGTTGCAAAGTGTTCCTTTTAGAAGAGTGTACTTGAAAACCACACATTTAACAGCACTTTATTGTGGTTATTTATATATTCTTCTATTGGTAATGGAAGACTTACATAGAATTATAGAATTAGAAGTGACTTCAGACATAATATAATCATCTACTCACTCTCTTTCAAAGATGATCTGGGATGATTATGTTTTTCTTATACACAACCAAAAGGTGTATATTTATAAATTTTTTCTACCTCCTCTTTATCTCCTGGTGTGTATTTTGTACACAAACTTGATGCTCAATAAGTGATTTCTAAATAATAATATGAACTAATTAGCATTTTAGTATCATTTTCAAAGGCAACCTTCAATGACCTATATAAAGTAAGATATAATAAGCATTTAGCACAGTCAGTATAATGTAAGTGATCAATAATAGATATATCTTCTTTCTCCGAGCTTTTTATCTCTTTAACTTAAATCTCTCATGCTGATTTTAAAGCTTTGTTCTGTACTTAAGGAAAAAAAGTCAAAACTAATCTCTAACCATCATTTTAGTTAAAAGATAAGAGTCCTCAACAAATGAAAAATGTACTTTTATTTTCTTTTCCAAACTGTTGATGAAAGTACCAAACATAGAGCTCGTTGTTGTTGTTGTTAAGAACATGGAAAGAAAACTTTTATGATATACTATTAAATCATAGATATCTAAAGAAGGAAGCCCTAAGCTAAGTTGTAGAATGTTGATCTGCACATCATTCACCCACCAAATTTCAACTCTCTATATCTTATACTCTATTCTTGTAGGACTCCTTGATTCCCAAAAAAAGAATGGATGGCATAGAGTTAAATCTTCAATGGGCCAACTGTATAAATTATTTATTCAGAAGTTTTTCATTAGAATTATGCAAATCAATCTCAAAGGATCGAGACTCTACATGGCCAATGAGGAAAACATGAATGAATATCCATCATACAACAAGAAATAAGAAATCTCATATTGTTTTCATTATCTAGGTCTCTAAAACTATCTTTGAGAAAAGTGACACTATTTTATGGATTTACTTGTTTTATTGGTGTTCTTCTATTTAAAATTTTATATCCTCAGTCATTTGTTCCTCTTTTTGTTAATTATTTCCTAATGAAATAATAATACAGACACAGTCCAATACTTCATTAATTGAGAAGGACAGAACATGACTTTGTATGTTTGTGGTATATAAGTAGACTTACATATAAAACCTAAAACAATTTTAAAAGCTCTATATAAAAGTACAGGAGAAAATCACTAAGTCATTAGAGTAAGTAAATATTTCTTAGATAAGATTAAAATAGCATGAAGCATTAAAAAATGTAAACTGAACTTCATTAAAATTGTTAACATTTAAAATTTGTTTTTTGAAAGACATTCTTTAAAAAGGAAAAAAAATAGTCTAGAAGAAAATATTTGCAAATAAATATTCAATAAAGATTTTGTATTTAGAAAACGTAAAAAGTTTCCAATACTTAATAATAAGAAAACGAGTTCTTTCCCTCCCCCGCAAAAAATGAACAAAAGACACTTCACCAAACAAGATATAAAAATGGACAAGGAGTATATAAAAATGATGCTCAACATTATTGGTTATTATGGGAAAGTAAATTAAAACTAAAGTAAGATACCTACTAGAATGACTAAAATTTTAAAAACAAACATACAAACACCAGACAACATGACAATACAAGTACTTGTGAGGATGAGGAGCACCTGAAACTCTAATATCTAGCTGATGGGAATGCAAAATTGTACAGCCTCTTTGGAAAACAGTATAGCAGTTTCTTTGAAAGTTAAATATATGATTGAAAAAATAACCCAACAATCTTATTGCTAAATGGAATAATTTATTTCCCCCAAAACAGAAATATATATCAACAGAAAGACCTTTATGTAAATTTTATAGCAGCTTATTAATAATATCTAAAGACTGCAACTACATCAAATGTCCATCAATTAATGACTATTCAGACTGTGGAATATCCATACAATGAAGTACTACTTAGCAATAAAAGGGAACAAACCACTTATATGGCAACAACGTGGAAGAATCTCATTTTCATGAAGCTAATAAAAGGAGCCAGAAATAAAGAGACTACATAATTCCATTTATATGGCATTCTGATAAAGGGAAAAATATAGGGACAAAAGTCAGATGAGTAGTTTCTAGAGACTGGAGATCAAGCAAGAGGATTGAGTACAGAGGAGCATGAAGGAAATTCTTTGGGTGATGAAAATGTTCTGTAACTTGATTGTGACAATGGTGGTTACACAAATATACAGATAAATATAGGTATAGATGTATCTCTATGGATCTTAAAATCATTGAAACACCAAAAGGGGGAGACTTTAATGTATCTACATTATATCTTAATAAACCAGACTTAAAATGCTAATAATTAATTGTTATATTTTTGGAGTATACACATAGAGTATCACAGCAACAAATCACTTCTACAGATTAAGTTCTATATGAACCAGAATAGTTATTTCTGTATTTTGATAACTGATTTAGTTATTTTAATAAGACACAAAAACTTCTCTATGTTCTGTAACCTCAAGAAAACCGACATCTATTTACATGCTATTGAATGGGCTTTTTCCTGTGTGTGTGTTTTTTTTTTTTTTTTAGAAGTGTCACTAAAGTTCCAATGCTAAAAGAATAATGAAAACTAAGTGGCCTCACAAACTAACAAGTATCATCAGATACATCTCCACAGAACTCACCAAAAGAAGTCAGAACTGCTTGGCTAGGCCTACTATCATCACACCATAACAAAAATTAAAATACTAACAATAACATTAATGATAATGAAATGAGAAGAATCAGGGAGGATCATTGCAGTGGTGTCATCTTTCCTCCTTTCACCTAGAGCCAGATGTGGAGGATTCTAAGAGAACCTCTTAAAGAGTCTTAGAGAAACCTGACATCTTATTTCCCATTTGGATTTTTGTTTATAAGGTGAACTAGTATGGCTGCCCTCAGTATCTATTTAATTAAAGGGCAAGAGTATTAGAGAGACCCAGCAGAGCAGCTTGTATTCTCACTGTTTAACATGACAAAGCTGTAAGATTTGCCTGTGGGTCAAGAAGACAGCTGGATTTGAACCATTTTTCCACTTCTTCTAGAAATGGCTCTATCTAGATGAGGAAAGCTCAGGACTTAAAGGATATGGGTGCACTGTCTTGAGAAGAAGCTGAAAAGGACAGTGAAGAAAATGGTCACGACAGAGCAATCATTCAAGTTGGAAACTGCAGTAGAGGACCTCCTGCATGACCTCTAAATGAACTCATCCACAACCATCCAGAAGACAATCAAAACCAGAAGAGGACAGTTAAGTAAAGAGCTTTTTGCTGCTTTTTCTCCATCTCACCTCACACCACTGCACAAGAGGGAGAAAGGGAGCCCAGAAAGAAGCTCTAAGAAGAATAGGTTATGTCTCCCTCACCAGTAGACCTCCCTCAAGCCAAGAGCTATTTTGGTAGAGGGAGAAAGTAAACTTGAGATGAATTTGAAATCTAAACTTTAGACCTGACTTTGTCAAACTTTGGAAAACTATGGGTTGAATCTGAGATACTGTTAAAAAAAAAAAAAAAAGTCAATTCTTAAAAGTATGTTTAAAGATCTTGGTAGAAAAAAAAAAATCCATCCTATTCAATTGCGGCATTTCATTGCGAAAAAATTAATTTCTGAGTTTCACCAAATAAGAAAGTGTCTAAATTGGAGAATGGATATTAGTTGTTTGAAGTATAATCCTGGAGACTATAGTGGAGCACTCTTAAGAAAGGCTATATTGCAAATAACCTTGATAGCGCAAGGAAAAAAATGTGCAAATTAACATGGAAATAAACAATTCTAAACCAAAAACATGATTCAGTAGTATGCATTCAAATGTAAACAAGTTTTGATTATACTGTAATCAGCTTATTCCATTTTTACTTTTCTATACATGAGTGCACAAAAATGATATATTTTAAAATTATGAATAAATAGATCTAAAAGAGCTGTTTATATAGTTCAAAATAAAAAATATATAAAAGAAATAATAAATCATTGAGTCGTTGTTTAATTTATTGACCTAAACATATAAAATAATGGTTCGTCTTACAATTGAGGGCATATTAGGTTTAATAAAGTAAGGTAAATTCTGGGATGCGAATTTATGTATTATGTGTAATTTCTGAGTCCCACTCATTTTTTGCAGAATGCCTTTTATTTATTTATTTTTTGCCACTTACATCAATTATTTACTTTCAATTAGAGTTGACATTCAGTATTATTTTACATGAGTTTCAGGTATACAGCATAGTGGTTAGACATTTATATAATTTACGAAGTGATACCCCCATTAGTCTACTACCCACCTGGTACTATACATAGTTATTACAATATTATTGACAATATTCCCTATGCTGTACTTCACACCCCCATGACTATTTTGTAACTAGTGATTTGTACTTCTTAAACCCTTCACTTTTCTCATCACACTCCCCAACCACACTCCCCTTGATATCATCTCTACATCTGTGAGTCCATTTCTATTTTATTTGTTCATTTGTTTTGCTCTTTAGAGTCCATATGTAAGCGAGATCATATGATATTTGTCTTTTTCTGTCTGACTTATTTCACTTAGCATAATACCCACTAGGTCCATCCATGTCGTCACAAATGGTAAGATTTATTTTTTTATGGCTAATATTTCATTGTATATATGTATCACTTTTTCTTTATCTAGTCGTTTATCGATGAGCACTTAGGTTGCTTCCATATATTGGCTATTGTAAATAATGCTGCAGTGAACATAAGGGTGTGTATGTCTTTTCAAATTAGTGTTTTGGATTTCTTTGACTAAATGCTCAAAATTAGAATTGCTGGATCATAAAGTAGTTCTATTTTTAATTTTTTGAGGAAACTTCAAACTGTTTTCTGTAATGGCTACACCAACTTGCAATTCCACCAACAGTGCACAATGGTTCCCCTTTCTTCACATTCTCACCGACACTTGTTTTTTGATTTATTGATGAAAGTCATTCTGACAGGTGTGAGGTAATATCTCATTGCAGTTCTAATTTGCATTTCTCTGATGATTAGTGGCATTGAGCATCTATTTATATGTCTATTGCCCATCTATATGTCTTCTTTGGAGAAATGTCTATTTAGGCCCTCTGCCCATTGTTTAGTTAGATTATTATTATTTATTTTTTTGATGGTGTTGACTTGTATGAGTTCTTTACAAAATTTGGATATTAACCCCTTATTAGATGTATCATTGGCAAATATCTTCTCCCATTCAGTAGATTGTCTCTTCATTTTGTTGACAGTTTTCTTTGTTGTGCAAAATATTTTAATTTAATGTAATCCCATTTGTTTATTTTTTCTTTTGTTGCCCGAGAAGATATATCAGAAAAAAAATATTACTAAGAGCAATATCAGAGAGTTTGCTACCTGTTTTCTTATAGAGGTTTTATGGTCTTAGACCTTAAAGTCTTTAATCCATTTTGAGTTTATTCTTGTATATGTTGTAAGATGGTGATCCAATTTTATTTTTTGTATGTATCTTTCCAGTTTTCTGAACAGCATTTATTGAAGAGACTGTCTTTACTCCATCATATAGTCTTGCCTCCTATAGATTAATCTATAGTCATAGATTAACTGACCATGTAGGCATGAATTTATTTCTAGGCTCTCTATTCTATTCTATTCGTCTGTGGGTCTGTTTATGCTAGTACCATGCTGTTTTGATTACTATAGCCTTGTAGTATAATTTAAGATCAGGTAGTGTGATACCTCCAACTTAGTTTTTCTTTCTCAAGATTGCTGTAGATATTTGGGGTCTTTTATAATCCCACATAAATTTGAGAATTATTTGTTCTAGTTCTATAAAACACGCCATTGCATTGAATCAATAGATTGCTTTGGGTAATATGGGCATTTTAAGGACATTAATGTTTCCTATCCTTGAGCATGCTTTCATTTATTTGTATCTTCTTCAATTTATTTCTTCAATGTGTCATAATTTTCTGAGTACAAGTCTTTTATCTCCTTGATTATTTTTATTTCTAGGGCTTTTAAATGCAATTATGAATGGGATTGTTTTCTTAATTTCTCTTTCCAATAATTTGTTATTGGTGAATAAAATGCAACCAACTTCTGAATATTATTTTACTGAATTCATTTATCAGTTCTAATAGTTTTTTGGTGAAATCTTTAGGGTTCTCTATATATAGCATCATGTCATCTGCAAAAAATGAGTTTTCTTTTTTTCTTTCCTATTTGGATTCCTCTTATTTCTTTTTATTATTTGATTGCTGCACCTAGAACTTCCAATAATATGTTGAAAAAAAAAGTAGTAAAAGTTGACATCCTTTTCTTGTTCCTGATCTTAAGGAAAATGCTTTAACTTTTCCCCATTGAATATCATGTTAATTGTGGGTTTGTCATATATGACATTTTATGTTGAGGTATGTTCCCTTTATTCCCACTTCACTGAGAGTTTTTATCATTAATGGATGCTGGATTTTGATCATATGATTAAATGATCATATGATTTTTATCTTTCAACTTGTTAATGTGATGTATCACATTAATTAACTTGCAAATATAGAACCAAACTTGCATCTCAGGAATAAATCCCACTTGATCAAGATGTATAATCTTTTTAATGTATTGCTGAATTTTGTTTGCTTATATTTTGTTGAAGATTTTTGCATCTATGTTCATCAGGGATTTTGGCCTATAATTTTCTTGTTTTGTAATGTCTTTGTCTGGTTTCAGAACCAGAGTAATGGTAGCCTCATAAAATGAGCTTGAGAGCCTTGCCTCCTTTTGAATTTTTTGGAATAGTTTGAGAAAGGTAGGTGCTAATTGTACCAAACCATTAATTGTACAATTAATTGTACAATTCACCTATGAAGCCATCTGGTCCAGGACTTTTGTTTGTTGGGAGGTTCGTGATTCGATTTTGTTAGTAGTGATCCGTCTATTTAGATTTTCTGTTTCTTGTTGACTCAGCCTTGGAAGATTGTATGTTTCTAGGGATTTATCCATTTATTCCATATTGTCCAATTGGTTGGCATACAATTGCTCGTAGTATTTTCCTATAATTCTGGGTATTTCTGTGGTGTCAGTTGTCATTTCTCCTCCTATATTTCTGATTTTATTTATTTAGGTCCTCCTTTTTTTGTTCTTGCTGAGACTGGTTAGAAATTTATCGATTTTGTTTATCCTTTCGAAGAAGCAGCTCTCGATTTCATTGGTCTTTTGTATTGCTTTTCTAGACTCTATTTCATTTATTTCCATTCTGATCTTTATTATTTCCTTCCTTCTACTCACTTTGGGCTTCGTTTGCCATTCTTTTGTTATTTCTTTTAAGGATGAGGTTAGATTGTTTGAGATTTTTCTTGTTTCTTGAGGCGGGCCTCTATTGCTATGAATTTCCCTGTAGGGTTGCTTTTACCATGTTCCATAGATATCTATAAAGATATCTTTTGATTCCTTCCTCAGTCTCACTGTAAACCCATTCATTGTGTAGTGGCATGTTGTTTAGCTTACATGTATTTGTGTTTTCAGTGTTTTCCTTGTAATGATTCCTAGTTTCATACCATTGCAGTCAGAAATGACCTTTGATAAGACTTCAATCTTCTTAAATGTATCGAGATATGTTTTGTGGCCTAACATGTGGTCTGTCTTAGAAAATGTTCCATGTGCACTTAAAAGGAATGTATATTCTGCTGCTTTGGGGTCAAATGTTCTAAATGTATCAATTAAACCTATCTAGTCTAATGTATCACTTAAGGCTATCGATTCTGTGTTGATTTTGTGTCTGGAAAAATCTGTCCCTTGGTGTCAATAGGATGTTAATGTCTCTTACTATGACTGTATTATTGTCATTCTCTCCCTTTAGGTTGGTCAATATTTGCTTTATATATGTTTAGGTGCTCCTTTATTGAATATATAAATGTTTACAAGGGTTACATCCTCTTGATGGGTTGGTCTCTTTATCATTATGAATTGTCCTTCTTTGACTCCTACTATAGGCTTTGTTTAAAAGCCTATTTTGTCTGATATAAGTATTGCTACCCTAGCTTTGTATGTTTGTTTGTTTCCCTTTGCATGAAATATCTTTTTCCATCTTTTTACTTCCAAGCTGTGTGAGTCTTTTGATTTGAAATAGGTATCTTGTAGAAAGCATATGTATGAGTCTTGTTTTCTTATCTATTCAGCAACCTCAAGTTTTTGATTGAAGCATTTAATCTATTTACATTTAAAGTGATTATTGATAGGTATGTAGTTATTGTCATTTTATTATTCATATTTATGATCTCTTCCCTTCTTCTTAAAGAAGTTCCTTTAACATTCCTTGTAACATATATTACATATATATATATACACACACACACACACACATATATATATATATTCCTTGTAATACTAGTTTAGTGGTGATGAACTCTTTTAGCTTTTCTTGTCTGAGAATCTCTTTACCTCTCCTTCAATTTTAAATCATAGAGTAGTCTTGATTGTAGGTCCTTGTTTTTCATCACTCTGAATATTCTGCGCCAGTCGCTTCTGGCCTACAAAGTTTCTGTTGAGAAATTAGCTGACAATCCTATGGAAGCTCCCTTTTAGGTAACTAATTGCTCTTCTCTTGCTCCTTTTGAGTTTCTTTTTTTTTGTCTTTAAATTTTGGCATTTTAATTATGATGTGTCTTGATATAGGTTTCTTTGGGTTCATCTTGTTTGGGACTCACTAAACTTTCTGGACTTGTACATCTATCTCCTTTGTCAAGTTAGAGAAGATTTTAGTCATTATTTTTTTAATAGGTTCTCAATCCCTTGTTTTCACTTTTTTACTTCTGATACCCCTATGATGCAAATGTGGTTATGCTTGAGGTTGTCCCAGAGGTTCCTTAAACTATCCCTATTTTTTTTAATTCATTTTTCTTTTTGCTGTTCTGATTGGGTGTTTTCTGCTACCTTATTTTCCAAATCGCTGATTCGATCCTCTGCTTTATCTAATCTATTATTGATTCATACACCTGTATTCTTCATTTCAATTATTGTATTTTTCATTTCTGACTGGTTCTTTTTGTGGTTTGTTCTTTTTT